>NW_004567106.1:67580139-67662579 GCF_000260355.1 Condylura cristata | reverse complement strand
AGGCGGGAATCGAACTCATGCGGAAGTGGCTTCAGATTCTCAGTGCTGCGCTTTAACCCGCTGCGCCACCAGGGAGGGCCCCTAGTTCTTTTTTTTTTAATATGGGAGCTGGTTCACGTGTGCAAGGTGACTGCCTCTGAGCTGGGGGACAAGTGAGAACATATGAACATGATCTGTAGAAACGAGAGCTTACTGCAGAGGATTCTTGTGAGGAAAGGGAAACCATTCGGAGAGCTCGATGGTTCCTCTCCATGCTCTCAACTCGGTAGGCTCTCAGAGACTTTCTGGCTATGTTTCCTCTTTGGTAAAATGCGCTGGAAAGAAGACTCAAACTCTGTGGCAAACATTTAACATCAAAACCTCAGCAAAATCATTGGAAAGCATAAAATGAACCATGCTCTGTCCAAAGGATCCTTCCATAGTCCCCTTCCAGAGCATCTGGTATCTGCCTGGGGCCTTCCCAGGGTTCTGACCTTCCTGCCTCTGCCAGGGGCCACCACACCAGGAAACCTCATGCCCATGAAGTGATGCATCTATGCTCCCACCTCTCCGGCAGGAGGCCCCTCTGCTGGCTTCTAATCCCAAGAGCAAGCTGTGTGCCCCTCACATTCCGGCTTTCGTTGTCTCTTCCAGTTAAGGAAGGAATCCTTCTGCTAATGCTTCACTAGCCATGGCACTCAGCTCTGGCTTCCTCTCTCCATTCTTCATCTGCACCCCAGCTCGCATGCCCAAAGCATGGACACATCGTCATCACAAACTGTACACACTCCTGACAGAAAGCTCGGTCCATGTCATCACCCCCTCTGACAGGCTCTCTCACTGGGGCCACACAGGCTCAAATGCCTGAAGTCATTCATGTGCAGCTGTGTCCTTCACTCCCTATGTCCTCCGCAGTCACCATGACCAAAGCTTTACCCCACATTATGCCGACTTCAAAACCTATCTCCCTTCCTCTCCTCATATGCAAGTCAGAACTATCTTCATGATTCTATTGAGTCCTAAGTCATTTCTCCCTTCTCTGGACGTCTGAAGCATTTATTGACTATGGTATACTTTGGGTACTTTGTAAAACAATAATTTGGGTTCTTAACTGCTGCAAAGCTCTAAAACACCTCAAAGTATTCTATAAGCTTTGCATGACAGGAACTGTTTTTGTGGATTTTTTTAAGGACCTAAGTAAATGAGCACATAAGTGATTGAGCTGATCTTTATAAAATGCTTATTTCAGGGCCTGGCATAAAACAGGGGCTTAAAAAGATAGGCTTAAAAAATACTCAATAAACAGACGGTAAATTGACTAAGACGGAATTATGCAACGGTTCCTGAAACATCCACTGTTCCTGTTTGCCTTTTGGCAGCTGAGAGCGAACCCTGCTCACAGGTCATAGCTGGCCAGGCTTCCTGACCATGAGACGCATGTAGGTGTTGACCCAAAGGCTTGTGTTTGGATCTTGATGGGTCCAGCAAAAGAGATTCAGACAGACTTGAATTATTTGGGGGGCAAAAATGGGATGTGGAAATACATTAACCATCAGTGCTTCCCCTCATCACTTTCATCATGTGTATGTGGGGTGTCTCTCCTTCTCAGTTCTGGACTGTATGGTCATGGGAATGAGAGTCCTGAAAAGCGCATTCATGCACCAGATCAATGGAGGAACCACACAGAGCGCAGCTGGACTTTACCATGAGGAAGGAATCCAAGGTCCAAGGAGGAGAGTAACACTCAAGGTCACACATCTACTGACCCAAGTCAACCTGAGGACTCCACCTCACACCCCATTTCCCTCCCTCCCTCCAGTTCCTGTCCAATGACAACACTCAGCCCCAGCTGACTTTCTCCCCAGCTTCATAATCATCTCGCATCCTACCCCACAATGTGTTTTATTACTTCCTGTGGCAACCATGGCCCCACAGAGCAGAGCTGACCTCCCTCTGCCCCTTGCAAGGATGAGAGCCCAGAGACTTCTGTGTTCTTCTGAATAGCA
This sequence comes from Condylura cristata, assembly GCF_000260355.1. Classification (NCBI taxonomy): domain Eukaryota; kingdom Metazoa; phylum Chordata; class Mammalia; order Eulipotyphla; family Talpidae; genus Condylura; species Condylura cristata. The sequence goes on along the minus strand of NW_004567106.1, from coordinate 67,660,594 downwards.
AAACAGAAGTTCATTGTTGGGGTCAGTTGAAAAAAACAAGTGACGTCCGAAGTCTCTCAGCAAAACCCAACAGAGCGCTGGCTGACCTCTGGTGAACTCCGGAGGGAGACACTTTTCCCCTTCCCTAGCCAGTGGCCCTCAAGAAAAGCCAACCAAGGAGCACACGGATTTGACTGCTTGGGTTTGTTTTCAAGTTTACTTTAGATTTACTTTTTTATCACTGAATGTTTTTCCAACTGAACTTGATCAAAAAAGAACTTTAAAAACTAAGTGGAGCATGGGAATTTTAGGACAGTGACATTATTCCATAGGACACTACGTTTATCCAAGCCCATAGAAGGCACAGCACTCACAAAGAGCCCCAATGACCCCCCTGGACTTTGGGTGACCAGGATGAGTTAGTGCCAGTTGTCAACTGTAATTAATGTGCCACTCCATGGGGAGGGGTGTTGGTCATGGGGAACCTTGGTCTCTACCTTCCTTTCTGCTCTACTGTGGACTTGCAACTGCTCTACAAAATAAAATCTTTTTTTTAATAGCTCGTGAAAAAAGATATGAAAGGAGGAGAAAGAGGAACTTAAAAAGCTGGATGGAGAGTGAGGTGGGAAATCTGAGAAAGGCAGGAACAAGATCCAATGCAATTGAAACTCAGAGAAACAGCAGTTATAATCCCAAAGGGTTGGGGGGCCTCATGAAAATGCATGAGCGCCCTAATACCGATTTTTAAAAAACCAACTGCAAAACAGCCACAGAGAGAGTGTGGAGAAATCACCATGAAGTTCTATTCATATTTTGTTCTTTTCCATTCAACAGGACTTTAAAATATTCTAAAGTAACCACAGGTGGCTATTGAGCATTTGATTTGTGGCTACTGTGATTGAGCAAGTGAAATTTTAATCTGATGTCATTTTAATTAAACTTAAATTTAAAAATGAAATCACTATACAGCCATTTCCCATTAAACCCAGCTGCACTTGGTTAAGACTACTTTTCGCCTTCCTTCAAAGTCAAATCAGTGTTCTAAAAATGGTTATCAGTTTTATTAATATGAACATGATTTCAAGAAAACTGATGGGGGCACTCAATTTAGTTGATAAAAAGCCTTTAAGTATGTTTAGAACAAAATATTTGAATTCACATTTTCCACTGTAGGTCTGATGAAAATTAACGCCTATATTCAAATGTGTTATAAGATTTTAAAGACTTAGTATTATATTTTTTTTAAAGTTGAATATCTCGGCCCTCCCTGGTGGCGCAGCGGGTTAAAGCACTGAGAATCTGAAGCCACTTCCGTATGAGTTCGATTCCCGCCTGCCGCCTGCCCCGAAGGAGACCACATGGCGAGCCAGACCTCTCCTGACCCGCCCGCTGCTCCCCTCAGCAGTGTACTTCGTCGATCTGCCTGTTCTGCTCCCCACTCTGTCTCTGGTGAAGCCTCTCACCGCCCCTGAGCCTCTGGCCTGTATCCCAGTTCTGTATGAATAAATAAATAAATCTTTAAAAAAAAAAAGTTGAATATCTCACCAATAAATACATACATTAATTACCCATTAAAAGAATATTAAATTTAGGGCCCTCCCTGGTGGCGCAGCGGGTTAAAGCACTGCACTGAGAATCTAAAGCCGCTTCCGCATGAGTTCAATTCCCGCCTGCCCCAGAGGTGACCACAGGGCGCGGCAGACCTCTCCTGACCCGCCCGCTGCTCCCCTCAGCAGTGTACTTCGTCCATCTGCCTGTTCTGCTCCCCACTCTGTCCCTGGTGAATCCCCTCACCCTCCACATCTCTGGTCTGTACCCAAGTGTTTTTATGAATAAATAAATAAATCTTTTTAAAAAAATGCAATGATCAAAGATTGCCCCCAAATACTATTAAGAGAAAAATGTACTATCACAGAAATTCTTGACTTCATTGACAGCAGAGAAAAGTATTCACCTTGTAATCTGAGTCCCAGAGAAGAGAGAATGTGGAGCCAGGGCCCCCCATGGCAGAGACTGTGGTCACCAAGACCCTGCTGTAGAACGCAGGTGCTCACTGCCCAGAGCCTGTGTGCCTCCCGCCCAGGCCCGCAGCTGGGGCCCTCCGAGGCACGGCCCCTTCCAAGCACTTGCCTGGACCCAACGACAGGTCCAGGTGGAAGCACGAGCCTGGCAGCCACCACTAACTCACCTGTTCAGTTGGAGGTGGGGAGTAGAGTTCACAGCAGGAAGAAACTGCTTCTGAAGCTGTCCAACGCGAGACACCAGTCACAGGCGCCCCACCGCCATCCACCCGCCCCTGCCCTGCCTTGGTCTGGGACACCCTGAAGGATTGTTCCAGCTCCCAAGCTCCCCATGGGATTGGCTGAGGCCTTCACTGCGGTCCACCCCCATCTAGCTGTTCCTCAGTCTGCTCATGTTCCCCGCCCCCACGCTGGGCATTCTCCTGTAGACCAAGTTCCCTACGGGACAAGCTCAGTTTCAAGGTCTATGCTACGGATTGACGCTGTCCCCCCAAACTCACAGACTGAAACCCTAACTCCTAACTCCCAATATGATGGTGCTTGGAAATAGGCCTTTGAGAGGGGGTTTCGTGGGGGAGGGAGGGTGGAGTCAGGATAGGATTAGCCTCTTATACAAAAAGACTTTGCCCTCCTCCACATGACGAACAGCCAGAAAATGCCATCTACAAAGCAGAAAGAGGGCCCTCACCAGACCAGACCTGCAGGCACCTTGATCTTGGATGTCTTGCCTCTAAAACTGCAAGAAAACAAACATCCATTATTTAAGCTACCAGCCTGTGGTGTTTTTGTTGTAGCAGCCTGAACCAAGAGTTAGCTCCAACGAGGAAATCCCTGGATGTGAAGAAAACACACGGAAGAGGCATGTAGGCTGCACGCCGTGTGTACACAGCCATGCACGTGCATCTGGGTCCAGGAAGGAAAAGGATATTTGGGTTAGCTACATGCAAGCCAGCTCTGACCAGCTCCTGGAGAATCATCACGGTGATTATTGTGGAACATTTATCAGTCCCTGACTTGTGGGGCAGAGAGGAAAAAATTCCCACCCCCAAGGGCTGACCTGCCATGCAGCTGGTTAACTCACCTAGTGAGAGCCCTCTGCTAATGAGACCAGAGAGATGAGCCTCAGCTACCCCAAGGGGGCCAATTAATTCCATGTGCTTCTTGACCATAACTTGCACCCCGAACACACCGAAAGCTGTCAGCACACGAACTGTGGGTCTCAGGCAGCTATGTGGGCATGCAGGCCAGCGGGGCACAACTGTGAGCAGGCCCAGTCTTCACCAGGGGCTGCCTGTGCAGGGGCCACCCCCACCTTTCTGCTGCCACCTGCCCAGGGTCATTGCTGCTGCTATTGTTAGGAGGAGCAGCTCTTCGCCCAGAGATGCCCCATCTGGGTTCCTAATCTTTGCATGTTTTCTCTGAATTATTCCCTCCCGGTCTGGCCACTATGGCCTTGATATTCCAATTCAACAGCACAGATATTTCATCTATGGCAGTGACAATCTTGGGGTGCAGATTTTACCCAGGTATACCCAGATAGATCACAGCTCTGGACAAGGTGAGGACAGGTGAGTTCCCCAGGGCTTCCAATGGCCTTTGTTCCAGGCCCTGTTAAAAACCCAAACTGGCCCTCTCGGGTGGCACAACGAGTTAGGACACAGCACTGCAAGCTTGTGGCAGCCACTTCTGTGTGAGTTTGATGCCCAGCCCCGGAGGTGACCTACTTGGCACGGCAGACCTCTCCTGACCTGCCTGTTGCTCCCCTCAGCAGCGTATTTCATCAACCTGCCTGTTCTGCTCCCCACTCTGTCTCTGGTGAATCCTCTCACCGCCCCTGCACCTCTGGCCTGTACTCCAGTTCTGTATGCACAAATAAATAAATCTTTAAAAAAAAAAAAAAAACCCTGACCACCCCAGCATGGTGTCCTTGGCCACCACAGCGCAGGGGACCGCTCCTCTCAGACTCAGGTCTAGCTCCTGGACTTCTGTTACCTGAACTAACAGCCTTTCCTCTGCTAAGGTCCCCCCTCAGCCCCATTTCCCAGCTCCGAAGGTACAAGGTTTAGCTGTTGCTGTTATTTTACTCAACAACGCGCACACGCTAGTAAGACAAACAAAATAAATGAAAACATCACTCATAGTTCCCCCTTCGAAATAACATGTGTGCATTTCCTTATAATCTTCTAATTGGAAAGATAATACATATAATTTTACATTCTGCTCTTTTTCAATGAACAGTCCAAGCATCTTTTCTTGTCTTCTAAATTTCTGCACATGCCTCCCATTCGTGGTTACAGCATCATCTCCAACATGATTCAACCATAATTTGTAGAATGATTACTCCCAATTTTGAACATTAAGATTATTACCAGTTTTTAGTGATGAATCACTTGCATATAAAACTTTATGTGAATTTCAGATTGTTTCCTTAAGCCCCTTAAATGAAATTATTTAGCCCAAGGGTTAAAACGTGCTAAGACTTTTGATAAATATGATCAAGTTTACTTCAAGTAAGGTTATATCAATTCAATCTCCCACCAACACAGCAACAATGAATTTTGTCAGGCAGAAGATGTGCTATTCATATATTCATTTGCAGCTAAGGTGATTTGGTGAAGCTGAACACTTTCATGTTTGTTAGAAATGGAGGCTTCATTGTGCGTCCTATTCACGTACATCGTGCATTTATTTATTGGCTTCTGAATCTGTTCTCATGCTTTCTTATCATATTAAGAATGTTAATATTTTGTGTATTGTGTTTGTTGCAATTATTTCTCCATTTTTCCCTTTTAATTTTTCATTAGTTTTTGGCCCACACAGTTTTTAATTTGAATGTCGACAAACCTATCAGTCATTTCCTTTGTGATTTCCCTTAAGCTTAGAAACTCTTTACCCACCAGGGCATCAGATAAATATTTACCTGTTGTTTCTACTTTGGCTAATAGCTTTTCCATTGACTGTTCCCACTCTCAAGGCACTGCTAATCAGTGTCTTTCCCTGGCCTTCCCTTAACTCTAGGTAACGTGATTCTAGCACCTCTCCACAGCTGCAATTTCTTCTGGATGGAGGACAGGGACAGTTCCTGTGAAGCGAGCTTATATATTTGGGGGAAGATGCAAGCTACATATCTGGGGGGAGGGCTTCACTGCTGCTGCCTTCCTCCGTGAGCACAGGGCACCCACCATAAGGTGCACCAGCATCTGCCACCCTCCCGTGGGCTGTTTCTGTCTGTGAGCACGGTCGAGAAGGAAGGGGCATTCAGGACGTTTGTGACTCAAGTCTCTAGGCTTCCCCTAGCATCACCCCAACCACCTTGCAGACACCCCAGTACCTGCCTTCCCCTCTTCCTATCTTTCCCTTGTCTGCTTCCCTTTGTCTAATCTCTGTAACTTCCAAAAGCAGGGGTGAATTAATCCAAGTCCTCCCCCTCCTCCATACTAAAGCTCCCTTCATCCCGTCCCTCCCAATATCCACACGGACCTCTGGGTGGGGCTTTGCCCAGCTGCCTCCCAGGGAACATCACCACTGCTCTGGTCTGCTGATCTCACCTCATCTAGCTCACTCTTGCCGGTGACTAAATGAAGGAAAACAGCCCTTCACTCTTGTGTTTGTTCTCATTAGGAAGCCAAGCAGCAGGTAAGTTCAAGGAACCTTACACAGCCGGGTCTTCGACAAGACTAAAGCCAGCAGGACTGACCCAGAGGACAAGAACAGTACCTTAGGGCCCTGGAGGGGCTTGGCAAATTCTAAGTCCTCAGGCAGTAATTTTTTTTTTTCAGGCAGTAATTTTTTTTGTTTGTTTGTTTGTTTTATTTTTATTTATTTTTTTTTTATTAAAAAGTTTATTTTTACATCATTTTTCACATTTTTTTTTTCATCTCAATTGTAATCCCCACGGGCTTCCCATCACCAAATCACCCCTGTGCCACCACCATAGTCCCGTGCATTTCCCTCCCTTTCCCCCCCCCCCCCCCCGTTTTTGATCCCATTCCCCACTCCACCCCCACAGAATGTCTCTGGTCTATGGTTGTTCATTATTTTTGTTATTTTCTCGTCAGGCAGTAATTTTTAAGAAGTGATTAAAAGTCCATTCTCCATCAAGGGTCAACCCTTAGAAAGTGTGGTGACTGAAGTACCTGTAGACAGACAGACATCTTGGAGCTCACCTCAGAGGGTTTTTTATTTCCTTTTTTTGCTCTGTTAACCAATCCACCTTTTTTAATCTTTGACTCTCCTGGCCCCACCAACACACTTTGAGCATTACAACCTCAAGAGCCTTAACTTTCTCTGGGCCTCCTCACTAAAATGATAAAGTTTGATTAGATAATCTCAAATGTCACCTCTAGCTATAAAATTCCAAGATGAGATTAATAAGTTAAAGATGAATGCTTTCATTGATGGTTATAAATTCTGTCCTGTCTACGCATGGGCTTAGAGTATGTCCCATAATTTACATCTGACTATATTTTACTGGAAACTAAAGTTCAAAAGGGAATTAGAACCCTGAGCAGCCTCCTAGCCTAGTATACACACCACAATTCAGGCACAGAAATCATTCTTCAAGCAAGCATTCTCGCCAACCAGGAAACTATTACTAATATAATAGCACATTCCTTAACACCATAAATCACAAGTCTTTAATCAACGATTCTGAATTTGATAGAGGTTGTTTCCAGCTGCATGAAAAATCAACCACAAATGAAGATGTGCAGTTGGAAGCCCATTTGCCACAGAAGTCGATGTGATGCTAACGTTCCAGAATATTCTAACTAATATTAATGCAAATAATGTTAAAATGAAAATTCATCATAAGCTTTCTTTCACTCAGACTTGGAATCTGGTGGCATGTGTTCAGGGAGTGCCAATTCACTTGAATATTTGCCTAATTAGGAAGGTAAATCTGCTGTCCCTGCTGCCAGCCATCACGCCACGCATTTCAAAGCCAAAAAGAAATGCCTTTTGTATCGCCCACGGTTTTGGCTTATTCACCTCCCACACTGTCCCCACAGTAGCACAGATGATGCAGAGTGACCAGCTACCTTTCTCCGCCTGGCCAAGGCTCATCTCTGCTATACAGAACAGAGTAGACTAGGGTATGGGGTATGAGAAGAGGCAGGGGAGTAGGTTTTGACTAACTCAAGTGTGAGGCACCTTGAGGACTACCACCGAAAGAGACCAAGCCCTAGGGCAGGTGCTATCCAACTTGACTGCACACACAGGCATAACCCTCAGTTTGTCAAACTGCATGATCCTGTTGGTGGGTCTGGAATGAGAATTTGAAGATTCTGCCCAATGGACTATATTTCAGGTAGCAGGGACAGAGGCATCAGGAAATCAAATATTGGTGTGGCCACTGCCAACTTATCAAAAAGGAGAAGCACATTTTGGTGGCAAATGCATAAGAATGCACTGACTTACAACTTTCTTTTGACCAGTAAGGGATAAGAGTGACTGAGCTCCAGTGGAAGAAACTGTGTGACATGTGTGACTCTCTTCCCTGTTTGGGGAAACCCACAGTCTGGTTCTCATTGTCTGTCTGCATGGAGATGTGTAGGATCCCTCCCTGCCCAAGCAGGAAGGTACAAATGGAAGAAGAACTGATGGTGGACCATCACCTAGAGAAAGATTTCCAGATTTCATATGCAAAGTGGGGAAAATTCATCCTCAGAACAGAGCTCACTGAGTCGGGAACAATGTAAATCCTCCCTTCAGCAACACCAGGCTTCAAATTAATCCTGCACATAACAATTCCCTTCTCATACTAATTTCTAATCAGTAATTAAAGGTTTTCCATGTGTAGTTGAAAAGTTTCCATGTGCAGTTGAAAAGATCTACACATGCCTATGTTCATAGCAGCATTATTCACATAGCTGAGATGTGAAAACAATCTAAAAGTCCACAGATGGAAGAAGATGGGGTACACACACTCGGTGGAATACTACACAGCTGTTAAAGGATAGTCTTTTGGGGCCCTCCCTGGTGGCGCAGCAGGTTAAAGCACAGCACTAAGAAGCTTAAGCCACTTCCGCATGAGTTCGATTCCCGCCTGCCCAGGAGGAGTTCCACATGGCGCGGCAGACCTCTCCTGACCCGCCCGCTGCTCCCCTCAGCAGTGTATTTCAATAATCTGCCTGTCTTCTCCCAGCTCTGTCTCTGGTGAATCCTCTCACCCTCCGCATCTCTGGCCTGTACCCCAGTTCTGTGTGAATAAATAAATAAATCTTTAAAAAAAAAAAAGATAGTCTTTTGTGACAACACGACTGAACTTGAACTGATTATATTAAGCGAAGTCAGAAAATGAAAAACAATTATCAAATGGTTTCTCTCTGAGACAGGTTATAAAAACCAAAGCAAATGAACTTACAATTCACAACAAAAATAACTTAGGCTCTGAAAAACAGGGTGGTTACCAGAGGGAGAGAGGCAGGGATGAGAGAGATGGGTAAAGGGAGTCCACCCCAAGTGGCAATGGCAGCAGTAAGATGAGGTGTCCACACACAAAGTGAAGAGGAACCCCTGAAAGTTATATAGGATAGTAGAGCAATACAATTTTATTTAAAATAAAGACATATTTCCCGTATCTCCTATGTGTCAAATACCATAACATGGAAATAAAACATGTTCCTTTCGCTGGAGAAGGCAAGCACTTCATTGAGTAACTGGAATATAGACAGAAAGTATGTCGGTAGCAATGGGTACAGGAAGGCACCCAACTCCCTTGGAGAGAGGAGGATGCAAGATTGAGCCTTAATCTCGGAATTGACAGACTCCTCCAAGATTTCCTCACAAATCAATACACTCTCCCTCCATCTGCTCCAAGTTGGAGAAGAACTTTCCAGCTAAGGCGCTGACATCATCTATTCCCTTCTGGCCATTAGGGAGGCCTGCTCGCAGCTGTGTTCAGATGATCTCCTCAAGTTTTTTTCCAGCCGGGTGGTGATATCTTCATTACGAGCTCACTGCTTCCTGGCCTCGGGGCCTGATTGGTGGGTCCCGAAGGACCTTGGAGCAGGAGGTTCAGGGTCCCTAATGAGGCATGGACCTCATGCTGCTAATGGCTGGGATCTACAAATGCCATGCAGCTCAGAAAAGCTTCCTAGCAGAAGGAAGAACCTAAGGTCAAAGAGGAAGAAGAAAGGACATTGATCCCCAAGTCTGCATGAGGTCTTCGCTGCCTAATTCATACTTGCTTTTTCATTTTTAACTAGGAGTTAAATTGTATGGAAAAAGCGATGCTGAGCAGACCATGTGGTCAGTTGTCTGCATCTCCGCCTAGCAGGCCAGGAGAGCCACCTGATGGGGACAGCCCAGCTGCCCAGCCTGCAGGTGATGAGGCCCTTCCAGGCTCTCGGTGTAGACCCCGACTAGAGGCGGACACCCAGCTCCATACCGAAAGAAACTACCAGAACTGGACAAAGGATTATTTTACTAAGCAGGTGTTTACTTTCGTGAGGCATCAGCAATCTTTTTAAGGTTACACACTGGGTCGCGCCAAACATCGATTGCATGCACGGATCACTTCTCAAGAAGGAATCTAATTACCTTTCTGTACAAATTGCGAAATGTAGATTAATTTCAGGCTTTCCTGGGAGCCATTCTCCTCTTGAGCTCAGTGATGGAGCTGTGGGTCAGGGGAGCCCAATCACTCTAAAGAAGCCAGGAACTTGAAAAGACTTTGTCCGATCGTTCAAGAAACACACACTGTGCACCTTGCCTTCTATGTATGCACAGCCCTGTTTAGATGCACACAAGACAATGTCTCGTTCTTCCCAAATTGTTAACTGACTCCAAGATCCACAAAATCCCAACTGCGGGGTTTCATTTTCTAAATACCAATTAGGGTTGGGTGCCTCCAATCCAGGTGTCAACTCTTTAGCTTTGAAAAACCTAGAGAGGAGGCAAAGAATTAAATAGGGTAAAGGGGGGAGGCAAACAAGAGGTGTGATCTTTCACCACGTGTCTACATACTGAGATGTCTGAGACAGGAAAAACAATTAAGAAAGGATACCTGCACCCCTATGTTTACTGAAGCACTTTTTACAATAAGCAAGATTTGGAAACAACCCAAATGCCCCAAAACAGATGACTGGATCAAGAAAAAATGGTGTGTATATATACAGTGGAATACTATTTAGCAATCAAAAAGATAAATCCCTGCCATTCGCATCAACATGGATGGAGCTGAAAGGGATCATGCTCAGTGAAAAATACAGGATGGTTGCACTTATAACAGGAATGTAGGGAAACTAAATAAGGGGTCAGGGAAACAATTAAAAAAACACAACACAACAAAACAAAAATAAGCAGACAATTACAAATCAGAGACATTCTGTAGGGGAAGGGGAGAGAGAGGGATCAACCAAGGATGGGAAGAGCATAAGGGACTGTGGTGATGGTGTTTGGGCCAGTTGGTGCTGCTAATTGGTGAATTCTATGAGGACTACACCTGAGCACACACACACACACACACACACACACACACACACAAATTAGCATTGATGTGAAATATATATACATATTTTTTTTTTCTAAAAAAAAGAGAGAAACACAAGTGGTGAATGACCACTTGTTCAATTCAACGTTTCTCACTCACAGAAATGAAAATCTCAAAGCTGTTTATTTTTCATCAATCAAATTAGCATTTATTTCAGGGGAAAAGAATTTTCAGTGTAGGCAAACTTTGATGAGACTGTAAACTCAATGGACATTTCAGGAAAGCAATTTGGCATGCACATCCAATACCTAAACAAAAATTCTTATTCTTTCAGTCAGAAATTCCTATTCTGGAAATTTATCATGAACAAATTATCAAAAATATGGCCAAGGGTTTACACACAAGGATCATCATTACAATGTTATCACAACTGCACAAAAGGTGAGTTACAGGGGCCTCCCTCGTGGCACGAGTGATTGAGTTGCAGCACTATGAAGCTGTCGACAACACAGAATTCAATCCCCAGCCAGGAGATGACCACATGGCACAGCAGACCTCTCCTGTCTCCCTGCTGCTCCCCTCAGCAGTGGATTTCAATTGATTTGCCTGTTCAGCTCACGGCTATATCTCTGGTGAATACTCTCACCCCCTGGCACCTCTGGCCTATACCCCAGTTCTTGTGTGCATAAATAAATAAATCTCAAAAAAAAAAAAGTAGAGCTACAGGCACATTTAGCTTTAGAGGAAAGGTTGAGTGAATTATGTCCATCACTATGGTAGAATACTATGATGCCATTAAAACTATTAAGAGTTGGCAAGTGGAAATGTCCATGATATAAACAAAACTGGATACAAAGTTACAAATGAAATAGGATTTATACCCTGGGAAGAAATACAGAGAATACATACCACCTGTCCCTCAGGGGAGAAATGTTAGATCTTTTTTCTGTTCTTTTAACTTTTCTGTCAAATTTCCTATAAGAATGGTGTTTTCTTTTGATATTCAGAAGAAATATAATAAGCTGATGAGAAATGAAATAAAATAATATGAGGATGTTAATTTATTACTAGTGAGAAATGAAAAGGAGGTCTCCTTCTGTCCAAGGAACTGGGGTGGGATACATGGTTAGAGGGAAGAATTAAAGAGACTGGCCTGCTTATTAGAACAGCACTTGGTGGCCGTGTCTGTCTCAGACACCTGCCTTTTTTCAAGAGTCGCCAGACTCCACATTAGATTTCAACTTTCCTGGTAACTCCACATAAACTTGACCTGAGTGAAAGGGGATTGAAGCATCTCATTTGGTTCCCACCATCTGCAGCCTCCAAGCTGAATATCTAGTCCTAAAACATTATGTCTTAACATATTAACAAAATGTTTCAAAGGAAATCAGAGCATTTGTCAAAAACTATTGCAAAAATATCCTTAGTTGTATCAGCCCATTCTCCCTCTGCCCCCCAAAATAAAAAAAAAAAAAACCATTCTGACTATAATCCATTGACACTCCTGTTGAGACATTTACTCTGGAGATCCCATCTCATTGAAGAAGATGAATGAGGTTGTCTTGGGAAGCTTCTAAAAGGGTCTGCCCGGTCAGTTCAGCACGTACCTCGGGCACGGTAAAATATAAATACTTAATGACAAGGCTGTCGATGATGATGCTGATGAAAAGTGTGCACAGGGACAGCTTTCTGTGTCCACACACGAGCAGGATAGCTGTCCACATAACCATGGCAGTGGCTACCCCTCCGTTCTTCATTTACCCATTGGTCATCTCCAGCTGATGACCACTGAGGACCAGCCTCAGGTCCCCCGAGCAAAGGCTGAGGCTGTCATAATACTGTGATGCTCTGACAGCTGATGAATGCAGCCATTTCCTCACCAGGTGGTTTGGCCATGCAATTTTAATAAGCTCAACCTCAAGAAAGGAAAAAGGAGGCTGGGATCATGTTAAATTATTCAGAGCTCCAATCAGGGAAGGTGGAGGAACCCCTCTTCTGAGAGTAAGTGATAGCTACTCATTGATTTTTTTTCCCCTCTTCACGATCCCTAGGTGAGAATCCAGTTTAAAAATCAAAAGACAGATGAAACTCTATCTCCTTCAATGTGAGTTTATGAGTAACTGGTAAATCTGCAAATTCTCAAGAACAATTTCTTAAGTTGGCATTTCTTTTCTCAAGATTAATTTGGAAGAGTTTGATATGCTAAATTTGAAGTACATATATGAAAACTAATTTTTATAGAGTAATGACTATGATCGAAGTGGTCTTATTTAGTAACAGAATGGAAAACAATTTCTAGCCTTGAGACTTGATGACCAAAGAGTCATACATTTCTCTAATGCCTAAATTGAAATAATTTTTTTAAATGCAACATAGACACCTTATTTCTATTATGCAAAGAGAAAACAAAACATAGTTAATTTTTCCCTGAACCTCAAGAAAAGCTTACTTTCCCATAACCTGTGCCCATAGTGAGTTCTGGTAAATGCAGTTCTTGGTGATAAATAATGGCTGTGAATTAGAAGCCAGACACAGCAGCTCAGACCAGTTCAGACCGGTCCACACTCCTTGAACTGCAGGCTTCCCCCAAGCCCTCAGGCAAGCAATCTCAGCAGGTGACCCCCCTCCTTACCTCAGGGAGTCTCCTGTACCCCCTGCTGAGTGACTGGCTCAGACTGGACCTCTCAGGCCTGAAACACCACAGAAGGCGCCCTGCCCAGGTTCTGCCCAGCCCTGACCGTTGGTACATGGTGGGCAGAAGCACTTCCTAAGGTATTGTAAAGTCCTACCGCTAACACCCTGTGTCTCTATCATGAGACATTCAACCCGTGTAGGCCTCAGTTTCTGCATCTGTCAAATGTGACCATACCCTTTTCAGAAGCCTTTTGGCGTTTAAGTGACACAAGGGTCTAGAACAGCCACTGGCCCGTGCAAAGCCTTCAACAGGTGGCCGTCACACTGTGATGTTAGTCCACAAGGGCAGGGCGGGCGTTCTCTTTCACCCGAGACCTAGAACAGTTCCTGGCAAATGATCGCCCCTTATCCAGGGAGGACAGGCCCTCTTCTGGAAGTGGCCAACTTTATTTTGTTCCCCGCCTCCTGCAACACCAGCCCCTGCTGTCTTGAGTTGCTGCCACTGCTCTGGACAACAGACTGTAGGCCCTGAAGGCTGTGCCCCACGGGCCCTCAGGGATGAGGCCCTGGAAGGTTTTCCCAGAATGATCAGAGAGGGCCCCTCATTGACTAGAATCACAAAGCCCTTACCCACAAGCGTGACCCAGAACTGAGACCTGTTCCTTCAGTTTCATGAGGAAATGGAGACAAATTAGTAATGATTTTCCTTGCACATTTCTACCAGCTCTGCGAAACTTAATGGCAATTGGATTTCAACTCTTTACCATCTACCAGACATCTACTCTGCCGGTGTTAAGAAGCAATTTTTACTTCCTGGAAATGAAAAGGTTCCTTTGGAGTAGAAGCTGATGGAAACGTGGGAGGGAGGGGGGGCACCTGGCATGCTGATGGCACAGACAAAGGGGTGCTGGCTGGGAGTCAGCCTCCCCCACTCAGTGGAAAGGAGCCTCCTCTTCCTTCCCCATGCCCCTGAGCCAAGAGGAAGTGCCGAGGAGCTCCAGGGAGGAGGCAGCTTGTGTACAGTTCCTTTCCTTGGTTTCCCTGGCAACTGGAGTATCTAGAAGCTCCCGGAGTGAGCCGTGGGCTGGGGTGGCATGTGGAATGTGAACGCTGCTGGAGCTCCCACGTGTCACCTCTGTACCCAGGTTTCACAGCGTCTCAGCTGCAAAAGCTCACACACACTTGTGTGCTCACTCACACTCTCTCTCTCTCACACACACACACACGCACACACACGCTGACGCTGACTGCTCATTTCTAATTTAGTGCCAGGTGCCAAGCAAAGAGCCTCAGGGGAAATGTTACATAACTGGTCTTATTTTACCAATGTGAGGGGAGGGGGGGCGCCGGCATGGGGGGAGCGGAGACTGAGTGACATCTAGGGCACCAAGGACACCCGATTCCCTGGGTGGGGTTTCCGGATTTCAAATGACACTATATGGAACATATCAAGGAGCATTCATTAGTGAATTTTCCATCAGCAGTCACTTTTATGAGTGAGAATAAGAGGCTCGGGAGTCTGAGCTTTTGCCACAGGGTTGAGGGTGTCACATTTGAGGGATCCCGGCTAAATACAACAGAGAAAGTGGGGAGGCAGCAAGCGCATTCAGAGGCAAAATTGCCTAGAAAGAAGAAAGACACCGTCTCCAGCTTTGAAATGACTTCGATTCTAAAACCTCATTTGTAAAGTTGGTTATTTAGAATTCAGAGCCCATTTCCAGAGAAGTCATGTCTGTTATAAATGATGATTAGGTTTCTAGGCTGGTCCACAAAAGCCTATTTAACTCATAATGTAGATGAAATACTATACATTTGCAATGAGAAGCAATAGGAAAAAATCCTGGTGTGATACCAGTAATTAAATGAAAAGGAAAAACAGAAAAGTGAAAAACAAATAGTTTTCTTTCATTTCTTTTAACTATCAGAGCTCTTGGACAGAGGGGGAGCCAGACTGGTGCTTGTGGGGAAAGGGGTCTCCATTTCCTTTACGTAGTGGGGGGAAGGTGAGCAGCCTTCCCTGGGGGTGGGGAGGCTGAAGTGGGGCCATCCTTTGGCATGATAGAACGAAGGGACCATATTGGGGGACAAGCAAAGATGGGAGAAGGGAAAGCAGGCTTGTGCCACAGGAGGCCCACTGGGCGTGGGACAGGCCAGGGGCATGAATTCTGCGGTCGCAAAGGCCATGTGACTGCAAAATGAAGGTTCTAGGTCAGTCTCCTTTTCTTTTTTTTAGCTGTAGTCTCGGGCCAGGGGCTCAAATTCTTACATCCTGGTTGCTCTACTGGAACCCACAAAGGTCGGGATCCATGAAGTACCTGCATGTGACTGGTGGCTCTGTGGTAGTCACCCAGAAGCCCCCAGGGAAGAGCCTGCCACCAAGATCCTCAGCCAGAGGGAGCCACAGGCCCAGGCTCACCCAATGGGCTGGTTATACGTTCATCGCAAGGCCAACCCATCTCCCTAGAGTGGCGGGTTCTTCTGAGTTGGGAACACGGAAGAGCAGAAGCCCTGACCTGAGCCAGCAGCGCCCTGTGGCCCGCTGTGGGCTCTGAAATGAAAAGAAGGCCGCTCCTGCCCCAGAGTGGGCCCATCACCTCCACCAACTCCCCCTCCACCTTAACAGCACCTCTCCTGCTCTTCCTGGGCCCCCGTTCCCTACCCCCACTGCATCCTTTTGGGGGATACGTGTCTTCGTCTCAGAAACAGAAGAAGATCTGGTCATAGCACGTCCTGGAAATTGCAGCCTTCCTGGAAGCAGGGCCCGGCCACATGGTGGGAGAGATCATTTCCACACCCCTCCTTGGTAATGCCAGACAGATGCGCTGGCTCATGTATTTATCTTTAGAGCGCAGAAAATGTTACTCTTTAGACACTTCAGATGTAAATCTCCCTTTAGAAATCCAGGTATTATCTAAACTGCATTCTTAGGGGACACAACTGATCAATGAGAGGGCTGCTCTCCAACAGAGGAGCCCCAACACCCATGGTTTTCTTCTCTGAGAGCCTTTCACACAATGCCACACTCTTGCTATTCTGCAGGGCCACTTTGCACTCCCACACTATAGACACCTCAACACACACCTGCGCAGACAACAAGCACACAACAGACCCTGCAAGGCAGAGCAGCCCTGCATGAGGCGACTCCCCCACATGGGCAACAGTCAAATGAAGAAGCCCCCGCCTTTCTGAAGTGGCATCTCTGAGGCCTCCTGCCCGCTCCCCAATCCTACACCTGGCATGGTGCCCAGTGCCCAGCCCAGCTCTGCACTCTGGTAATAACAGCACATAGTGCTATTTGGTTATCAGAACTTCCAGAGCCATGGAGTGATTTTGCTTGAATCACTTTGTTTCATTTAAACTTTATAATAACTCTCATGACAGGTATTAAAAGCTCCATTTTCCAGATAAGCACACTGGGTCCAGCGCATTTAAATACCTTATCCAGAGAAGTGGATGTGGTCAGTGACAGAGCTGGAGGTCAGTGCCATGGCCCCTGCCTTCCCTGGACCTTGGAGCCTATTTCTGAATGAAGGGGTGTGTCAGAGACACAAAGTTGAGACTTGAGGCTACAATTATGGGTTTGTTCCCAAGTAACACATACACAAGACTCCCCCCCCCAAAAAAAAGGAAATAGATCTTGCCTCTTCCATGTCGTTTTTTAAAAATTTTATAGGTTTTCTTTACATCATTCTTCATTTTGTACATTTTTCCATCTCAGCGTGATCCCCGTGGACTTCCCACCACCACTTCACCCTGTGCCATCACCACAGTCCCGTGCGCTCTTCCCGCCCCAGTTGTGATCCTGTTCCCTTCTCTTCCCCTGTAGAATGTCTCTGGTTTATAGCTGTTTGTTGATGTCCGGTTTTACTTTATTACAGTTACTTTCTCTATTTTTTCCCCTGATCCTTTACACCCCTCAGTAACATCTTTAAAGATAAGTAACCCAAAGCAAGGATTCCGCATCATTTTTATTTAGCAAAATGAAGTAAGGAAGTTAAGTTCCCAAAGTTATAACCAAACAGAAACAGACAACAAAGGACATGCAAATAACTTCAAAGCCCTGCTTTTTTCAAAGCCCTTTCCCAACTCACATCAAGGCCCTTTCCTGCTCTCTCCACCCCAAGCCTTCTCTGACCACTGCGCAGCGCACATCAGTGCCTTTCAGACCAAGAGTCCTGCAGCGTCACTGTGCTAAGGGACACCCAGACTCCTGGGCTCACCTATCGAGAGTCTCCCCAGGAAGTCTGGGCTGGAGCCCAAGTTTCAGAGGCTGCTGATGTTGCTGGTCCATGGACCACATTTGAGTAGCTCTGGGTCTAAATTCTGATTTACCACTGAGTGCAGTGCTGGATTACTTTTTCCTTTAAGCCTTCTGGCTCCCAGACTCCTGTCCCCTGATCTGCTGGGGAAGTAGCCTCCCTGGTCAAAGCCTAGGACCAGTCTAAATGTAACAGTCTTCCTTCTTGCCCTGGGGGTACCAGCCCTAAGCTGGGCACTCCTTTCTTAAAAGTGGGCATCTTTCTAAAAATGGAGCTTCTATATGATCCAGCAATCCCACTCCTAGGTATCTATCCAAAAGGCACAAAAGCACTGATTCAACACTGTACCCCCATGTTTACTGCTGCTTTATTTACAATTGGAAAGACATGGAATCAACCCAAGTGCCCAAAAGTAGATGACTGGATTAAAAAGCTGTGGTACATATATACAATGGAATATTACTCAGCAATCAAAAAAATAGCCACATGCCTTTTTGCAGCAACATGGATGGAGCTGGAAAAGATCATGCTTAGTGAAATAAGCCAGAAAGAAAAGGGAAAATACCAGATGGTTTCACTCATAGCAGGAGTCTAAAGGACCCAGCAAGAAAATAATATTAGTAATGAATAATTTTATACCAGAGACATTTTGCAGGGGTAGAGTGGGGAATGGGATCAAAAATAGTGGGGGGAGGGAAGTGCACTGGACTATGGTGATGGCACACGGGTGATTTGGGGATGGGAAGTCCACAGGGATTACAACTGAGATGGGAAAAGGCACAAAATGATCTAAAACTAAACTATTATATTATTTTTTTAAAAAGTCGGCATCTTTCAGAGAGGCTGGTCTGTATGCCTTATTCTGTTCCCTAATCTTCCAGATTTCTTGTAGAACTGGGACCTGCCTTCCTTTGGCTAAGCCTCCTCCCTACGGAACCACACTGTCCTGGAAGCCAAAAGTAGCCTCTACTGACCTACTGTGCTCACGCATGCTGGGCCACTGCCTTGATGGCCCAGTGCTGACGGCCTGGACATCTGTGTCTCCTCCAGCCCGAGTCCCCCTGGCTGAGCTGGCCCTGCCTGCTGGCGCTCAGCCCCTGGTCTCGTACCGCTCCTCACTGCTGTGGCTCACCTGGGCTCTGGCGGTCTGCACAGTGGGAGCACCACTCACGCTCCATAAGAGCTTCCTTTCCTAGAGCCGGGACCTCTCCCCCCAGAGGGCCAAGAAGAGGCAGATCCCAGGCCATCACCACTTCTCCCTCATTGTAAAAAGCACCATGTTAGGATGGCTCTACCCCTTCTATCTTCTCTTCTCTCCATGCAATGGATCCTCGTGATTTAAGTGTGGCGGGCGGGACCGCGGTGTGGACATGTCGACAGCGTTAGGCTGCACCCCTGGGCAGTCAATAAACATTAAGCAACGAGTAGTTTGATCCTTGCCTGCTTGGCACCTGGAAATATATCATCCAATTTGGAAAGCAGAATGCCTTTTAATATCCCCTCCAGCACCTAACCCAGAATTTCTCCCAGAACAGGCACTCCATGAATATTGAATGAGTAAATGAACAAATGGATGAAGGACGCCAGTGGGATTGCACCCAGGTCTCCTTAGTGGCGTCTGTATCAGTCAGCTCAGCCAGAAGAAAACAACTTCCAACCTCCAGAGGCTCAGAGGATGCCTCAGGCCAGACTTCCAACTAATTCCCAGCACAAAATTAGATGTGGGCATTCAGATGGATGGTGGCTTGAAGACTGTCCTGTCCCGGGCACAGTGGTGCTCAGACTGGCCTCAGCACACAGAACACAGAAAAGGTCCCACCTGATTCCACCACTCCTAGTCTGGGCCCCGCCCTTCTCTGCTCCCACATCTAACAAACCCTCCCTCCCTGTCCAGTCCATTGCCATCAGTGACCCTCACCAGCAAAGCCGCCTCAGCGGTGAGGTGCATATGTGCTCAGATTTTAAAATATCTCCAACTGCCTTTATTTTCACTTTTATCGACATAAGCTGGCTTCAGCAATTAAGTGGATTCCACGCCTGTAATTCGACGCCTGTGTAGACTACATGGCCATTTCTACCAAAAGTCTAGTTTCCGCTACCACCAGGCGGTGACCCCCTTTACTGACTCACCCGCCTGCCTCCCACTTCCTGGCACCTCTGATGACCTCACTGTCACTCCTTTGGGTTAGGTATCCTGAAAAATAAAAATGCTATCAAAGGAGGTAATCCAAGACGGCATTAATAGCTTAGCTCCAGCCAGTTTTTCAAACAAGTGAAACTGCCTTCTAGTGGAAGCCTCAGGGTGTGGGACAGAGGACAGGTGCAGCTGACAGGTAGAGGACGCTGGGCAGCAAAGGAGTGTCCCGCACAAGGGACCGCTATGAGGTTAGGTCTTGGTGGACGGTCACGCGACGAGGCCCTTCTCCACCAGGCTTGCTGCAGGAATGTTCCTGGGGCCTGGGAGCTGAGCTGTGGGCTGCATACTCTGAAAGGTTAGCGACGTCCACCCCCTGCAAGGGCTAGGTGGGGACAGGCGCACAGAAGGGTTTGCAAAAGCCAAGACCACAACACACAGCGACAGCAGTGATGCTCCCTAGAGTGGGTTTCTGGGCTCCCGAGCTTTCATTCCCCGGGGAGGGTTTCTTGCTAGAGATGACCCCCGCGGACGTCAGTCTTGCCAGCAAGAGGCAGCTCCCAACAGCTTGCACACAGTGAGAGCCTCAGACTGCTGGGCTCAGAGGCAGATGCAGGGGAAGGAAAATGGCTGACACCGCGGGGGGCCTAAGCTTCTAATGTCTGAGATGTTTACCTCATTAGGCTGTTTTACATAACATCAGCCAAAGAAACGGAGAGGAAAAATAGCTGGAGGAGTCCACTGGAGTTCAGACCTCGATTCTGAGTCCCAGGCTCCTGGGAACAGATGGGACCTCTGGCAGCCCCTTCTCTCCTGGCTCAGCCACTTGGTCTACAGAGGAGCCAGGAGGCCAACACAGACCGGGCTTCTCTGCGGAGACCCAGCCACCTCTGAGCAGCGCACAGCTGACGTGAACAGAGATAGCTATCGTTGTGATAATTACTGGCCTTTTTGTTTCATCCTAAAGCCTTTGGTCTACAGCATTCTTCCTGCAGTAACCAGGGCCGTGGCCGGGCAGGACCGGGAACCAAGGCAACTCGTGGCGGGGAAGCCAGAGGTGGGAACGAAAGGGAAGTCTGCAGGGGAGAGGAGCAGGCTGGGCAGGCGCTGCCAGAGGAGCCCAGCAGGGAAGGCGGAGACCAGCACGGCACGCGGGTCACAGTCAACACGAGTACAGGCCGGAAGGCCAATGCCAGCACAGAGGGGCAAGAAAGAGCCAGGGGCAGAGAGGTGGGCGGCGTGTGGGGTGGCTGGAGGGAATCACTGATCGCAGAGGGACACCAGGAAAGAGAGGAGGTTGTGGGAGAGGCGAGGGGCAAGCCAGACCAAGGGCTGCAAAGAGGGCTTGGTCTGCGAATAAGGGCCACCCCAGGGCAGCAGGACAGCGGGCAGCTCACCAGACAGCAGCCTAGGTGGGGCGGGTCCCCCGACACCTGACAGACCCCCAGTATGAGAGGGGCCTCGGGACAGGGAGGAGGCGGGTCATTCGGGGGTCCAGTTGGCAGACAGCTGTGGACTTTGCTTTCTTCTCCCCTTGGCAGCAGGTCCACCGACAAGCCCTTGCTCGTCCACAGTCTCGGTCCACCTGTTACCTTCCCTGGCTGGTCCCTGCCACTCCCTCCTCTCCTCCCGCCCTCTGTAGCTAGACAGCTTACTTCTTCTGGCTCACGTTCTAGGTCTCCTGCATGTGTGTGTGTGTGTGTGTGTGTGTGTGTGTGTGTGTGTGTCTGGGTGGGGGATGAGCGGTCCCCGGATGCTGGGTGGGGAGAGATCTCGGGAGGCTGGGTGGCTGCTGTCACTGAGAGTGTATGGGAGGGGGAGGAAATCATAGCTCTTCCTTTTCCCCTCCCTGCCCAGCTGGATCTGTGCCATGTGACCGTCCGATCTAATTAGCTAAACTTTCAATCTTGACAGAAGGAGGCTTTAAAAAATACCTCTAGCTTTCTTGGCTCTCAGCCTCTTGAAAGATGATGGAGAAGATCTGATTGCAGAGAAGTCGAGGGCCAGCTCCCTGCTTGACACTGCTGGGGGCAATCAAGTGAGAGCTGACACCTCCAGCTTCTGCACTGCACCGACCTCAGGACTGGCTCCTGGGCATCATGGCAGCAGCTGCGCAGAGGCCCCGCAGAGCAGACCAGATCAGAGAGGAAGAGAGGCTTATGCTTCTCACCCCTCTGGTGGGTGCCTGCCCAGGGTGGGCCCTTCCAAGGTGCCCCCTGTCATCTGCTCCGGGGTCACGGGGAGCCCGGCCTCACCTCACCCCACCCCACACCAGCTCCTTCTTGCAGAAGAACTCGCCACCCAGACATGCCGTATCCTCCACCTCCTGGCTATCTAGTCCCTCTCACGGTCCATCGGCACCCCTCCCCCTGGCACTGAGCAGCACCAGGCCCCCAGCTGTGCAGACAGGGCACAGCAAAACGATGCCAGCAGCAAGAAGAGCAAAATTACAGCCCCTCGGGATGGCCTCGGTGGCACTTGGGGTTTGCAGCAAAACACAGAATCCTTGGAGACTGCACTGCAACCTCAGCCTGAACTGCTGGGCAGGAGAAGCCTGCAGAGACGTGTTCTGGCAAGAGGAGGAAGAGGCAGCATTTAAGATGCCCCTGCAGCATCAGCTCCTCGCCCGCTGCTAGTCTGACTTTGCCACATTAAAACACAGAACCAGCTCACCCAGCCAAGCTCACCTCCTGCAGTCGCCCTCCTGTCCTTGCTGACCCGGTGACAATCCTGTCCTCCCAGGCCTGGAGGCAGCTGGAGCATCTGAATCAGGAATGAGGCACAGCCAGAACCCCAGATGCTGGGCAGACCCCACTCTTGGGGTTACTGAGACTGGAGGGGGGCAGCAGATGGGTAGGATGGTAGGTGGGCTCCCCGGGAAGATGGTAGGCCTGGGGAGGCTAAGGCCATGGGCCCCCACTCTGTCAGGACCTTGCGGCTGTCACCCGGACAACTCAGTACTTGAAACTCATACACAAGGCGCATCAGGCATCACGCACCGTGTGCACACACGCACGCATACACGCACACGTTTGGGTCTCTGGTCTTTACTCTCCACCTAGATTATTATCTCTTTACACTTGGAGTTTTAAGCCCAGTGGCCTATAGATAATCTTTTTTAAAATTTTATTTTATTGGGGTAACACTGACTTACAACACTGCGTGTGATTCCGAGGTACAGGACCGCACCTGCTCAGGTACATGCGACCACTCACACCCACCACCAGGACAGCTACAGTCCTCTACCCTAGTCTGTTACCCTCCTCCACGCCCTGCTCTCCACCCGCCCCCTCGTGTCCTCCCTCCCCCCCACCAGCCTTAACTCTTCAGTCAGGCTCCAGGGCATGTTACCGGCTTGGCTCTGCCTCGCCCGCTGTTCTGTTTCTCTACCTTCCACAGATGAGTAAAACCATTCTGTTTTAGTCTTTCTCCTCCTCACTTGTCTTTTGCATAGTACATCCCCTGTAGTTCCGTCCATGTGGTCACAAATGGCACTAACTCAATGTCTTCGACATTGAGCAAGAGCAAGAGTCAATGTGTGTATAAGCCCCACGCCCCTGATCCACTCGTCTGTCCTTGGGCCATGGGCTCTTTCCATGACTTGGCTGTTGTGAACAGTGCTGCAGTAAACACCGCTTCAAGTTGGTGTTTTTGCACTTTGCCAGTAGATACCAGCGGGTAGAATTGTTGGATCATAAATGTAGTTTTATTCTTTTACCTGCTACTCGCCTGACCATACGGAGACTAAACTCTCAGCCAAATTCCCATGGGTGGAGGTCAGTATTCAAAACTGACTAATTTTAAACCAAATCATGCCTTTCCTCCTTGGAAATTCTTTTCCCATATCAATGGCCAATGACCACATGCAAATTCCTGATGACAAAAGTGTCATCTGAGTTTAACCCAAGCCTGAAATATTTTCAGGAAGTTTTAGGGGGAAGAATATAACATGCTATGGTCAAATTATTACCAAAAGTTATAAAATGATGACCAATCTAGCAGCAAATGAATTTATTTTGATCCCCTAAAAGCATTAAAGAATACAGGACTCTCAAAAACAGAGTGCGATTTTCTTTATGTCATTTCCAATGACAGATCACGGGCATTTTCAAAATCGTTGATAGTTTCTACTTTATTTCACAGAGGGCTCCTGGACCCACTACCTCACAAATAGCATCAACATCTGACCCCTAAAAATGGAAATTGACATTTGCTGTGCTTTCCCCATTATGCAGCATGGCCAATTACATTGAGCGCCACCTGCCAGTGTGACAGATGTTCACCTGCCCTCCAGCTAAAAATAGCTATCATGGATGTCAGGAATGGCCACTGTTCGTGGCCAGTTTAATGGCCCGTCAGGCCACCCTGTGAAAGAGGCAGATGGGACCCCCACCAAAGGGACATCCTCCACTTCACCCAAAACAGGTGTCCCAAACTTCTGCACCTATCAGTGGTGGAGATGGTGATCGGTGGTTCAAAATAGATCCCAGCTCCCAATTCACTGCAGTAGCCACACAATCCCATTCAGTAAAATCCAACAGCACTATAGCTTGGGGATGAGGTCACTGGAGACACCGGGCTCAAAGAAGATTCCACAAGGCTTAGCAGGAGCCTCCTCTCTACTCTTTGCCAAGACCACATGACATGCCTGCAGAGATACTGAGATGGGCAAGCTGTTGAATTGGTGGCTTCCAGTGTGTGCCCTCACCAGAGCTCTACCAGTTAACCCAAAGCACTACAATGATTCTCCTTTCTGAAAAATTTGCGCCAACTATCCTAATTGCTCGAAGCAATTATACTATATTCTAATTACAACATCACCCTGTCAATATTTGCTCCATGAATGTACCACTCTCTCCTCCACCTTCCTCCAGCTCCAGACAGGAACTCCCCAAAAGCACTTCCTGTGGGTTCGGTTTGCTCTGTGTGCCTGGTGGTACAAAGTGAAGCTTAGAAGCTTTGGTTAAAACTGAGCAAACTTGAACTGTAGCCAACAACTTCTTCTTGCATTCTGTTAAGCATTTAAATATAAGTTCTAATAACTTACATTTTAAGTTATATTTAAGAGCTTAAATATATTTTAATTATATTTTAAGTTTATAATTTTACCTTAAATTACATATACTTTTAAGTTATATTTGAGTTATAGGTAAGCACTTAATCAGCAAAGATTATCACGTCTTCAAACATCCCTAACTGACCCCTCCAGACCAATGCAGTGTGGGAAATAAGCTCCTTACATGTGTACATGGAAAAATGAAATGAATAACCCTGATTGCTAGTGTCTTGAAGGCAAATCTCACATCAAAATTGGTAAGTATCTGGGATGACTAGTTCAGTGCATGCGCTCTGAACACTGTTCTCACGCCGTGTTTGTTACTGTCTCCAGTAATGATAACGCTTTGAAGGGACAACTACTTGACCTTCCACCACGGGTCCCCCACTAATGCCAGTGGCATTTAGTAACAACCATCTATATATCTGGCCACAATCTTTTTCTTCAAATGAAGGAATGATTGCTCTGTTTTGTTTAATTTCACTTGTCTCGCTCACCACCCAACCCCAAGCTATGGCTGTGTGGTTAACAACAAGCTGAAAGTGGGCTTCAGCCGGCAAGCCCGATACAAACCACACAAAACCAGGCAGTGAGGAAGAGGAGAAAGGTGTTTTGAGTTTCCTGAAAACTTGCTAATCATAAGAGCCTTACTATCAAGGAACAATAAAGACCGTCACATATAAATGTAAACTGAATCTGAACCTTGGGGCATTATGTGAAAAAACTGGACTAGAAAAGAAATGACAAAATGAACAGACAAAGCATGGAGCTTAGGCCAGTAACAGAACATTCGTGGCGGCAAGAGCAGCGCCTTCCTGCACAGGCAAGACTTTATTCCCCTACGGAGCAGGAGGATAAAAGTAGCCAGCTGATAACTCTGCTCATCAAATCACCCTCTCATCATTATTTCAGACTGAAGATCCCTGACCAAGAAATTCTCTAACTTTTGCTGAGCAGTCGCTGGCAACCCCGATTCCCAACGCCTATCACCCCAGGAACTCGCTGAAGACCAAATCCTACTCGTGTGAGCCCACCTCATGCATATTCCACTGCAAAACAGACTTGCAACCACCAGCGTGTCTCAGCCATACCAAGAGCACAGAGGTGGGGTGAGGAGGGAGCGTGGCCACAATAATGACCCAACAACCTGGGTTCATCCTGGGGTAAATCCCAGGGGTCAGCGATCCAGTAGATAAAACTTCAGGCATTGCCAGAGAGCAAAATCATTGACACCTACTTAATTATTGGTTTGGAGTTAGTTCTCTTAATTTTGGAAGCAAAGCCCTCACAGCTACAATACAACCCAGACCAGCGAGGGCGTTCCGACCCACAGACAGAGGCACCTTAAGGAGTCACCATGTTCTGCAGACTCAGGAGAAGGAGCAGTGCCTGTGCACATGAAGCCGTGAATGGGCATCCAAACTTCCACACTTCCAAAGGCCAAGGTCAAAGGCCGAAGCTCAAGTGTACTTACGTAGCGCATGCCACTCATCCTGACGGATGGTCTTCGTGATGTTGAAAGTGAGGTTCCTGGGGATGGTGGCTGAGGAGTAGTGGTATTTGATGTACGTGCATCGCTCGATTTCTCCTGGCAATGAGAGAGAGGAAGCCAACGTCAATGAGGAGGCCACCGCGTCCGGGGCAATTACCGGGGCCACTTTCCATTCCTGGGGAAAGAATCTCATTTCGTATTGGGCCTGGTGATACCTCCAGTTTATACCAGGCAGTAGCTTTGATTCAGGAAGAGCAAGCACCATTGATTTTGATGAAAAAATGGACCTCTGGGATCATCGGGGCTGGGAGGAGCCCGAGTTAGACTGAGAGTTTGCTAAGAAGGTGCTGCCCACGTATGTTGAACCTTTAGAAAATCAACTTTCAAGTCAGGGGGGAGGGTGGCAGTGCAGGAGGGGGACATTTGGCATTGAAGATGCCACCCGCTTGACCAACAGGCCCACAGAAAGCCCCCGTGATATCATCTGTGCCTTGAGCACATGCTGTCTTGTGAACAGTGACCTGGGGGGCTTCTCCTCCCCAACCTCACCAGTCTGTGCATCTGTAACAGTCTTCTCAGGGATCTCAGATGAGATGGAGGCCCCTTTACACCATGAACTCTTGGTCTGACAGGGCCTTTCCTGATAAGCCATTATTAACCAATGTAGGTTTGTTGTGCAAATGATCAAACTAGTCCCATGTCTTACTGCAGCATGTGGCCTTGAGATCAGAGCACCAGCATCCCCGGGAACTTGCAAAACTAGCGATTTCTCAGAGACCAGATCTCTGAGTCAGACACTTGGAGGCAAGACCTGCAACCTGCATCTTCAGAAGCCCTCCAGGTGCCTCTGTTGCACACTTCAGTTGGAGAACTGCCACCACAGAGAAGCTAATAGAATTGCCAATGTAGTCATTCAAAAACCCACCGCGTTTGCAAATTCCAGAAAAGAGGGGATAAGGAGGCGTTGGCTCTGGTAAGTAATCCTACTGTCCCTCGCTCATCCTCATCGGGGGATTGAAAACTCAGTGCCACGACATTGGGAGGAATCAGAAAAGGAGTGATTGTTAAGGGTTCCAGGCTTTAAAATCTGGTTTTGCACCTGAATGGATTTTGATGGTCATCCATTTTGCACCCCACTGATTTCCAATTTATAAGTGGTGGCCCCTGGCTGAAGAGCGTGATCCCGGCTCACTGTCAGCAGCACCAATCCCTGGTGACTGAGGAGTGCAGGCAGCTAGACAGTGGCCCACGTGAAACATGCCTACTTGGAAATCCCATCTGGACATCTGCCCAGCTGCCAGGACTGCCGGACACTCCTGCAACAGGACAGACAGTGGTCAATAGAGGGAAAGTGCTCCTCACATTTTCCCTTCTGTTTTGAATTCTTCAGCCCCTCTGCTCCTTGGCCTACCAACATCCTGAAATCTCTTCCGATGCCCTGCCTACCCCTGAGTGCCTCCCCTACCCAGCCTCCTTCTTCACTAACGTGTTAAACTTCCCGAATTAGTCGTCCACAACTGGTCTCCACCTCAACTCATAGTCACCCCTCAAACCCGTGTGTTCTGATCTCCACCATCTAATACCATCATCTCCCATTAGGTCTACAACATCAAAAATCCCATCATCCTCCCCCCACTCCGCCTCTCCCTCTCAAATTGGTGCCCCTCCCCTAGTCCCTCAGTGCCCACCAACTTCTGTCGTCTTGCTGCAGCTATCCCAGACGCAGGCCTCTCCCTCCACCTGCACCCCGTCAGTAGTGCAGACACACAATGAACACAGATAGTGGCGGATCTCAAGCAACCGCCACATTCACTGTGGACTCGCCAGAAAGATAAGACCCGCCAGGCGCTGTAGACCAGCGGCTTCCAGCTTCCCTCAGGTGTGGTGCACACCACAGGAGGGCGTGTGCAGCAGCAGAAGGGCTGCTGGGACTTGGCCAACCTCCCTATGGGCAGAAGGACCCCACTCACCCCCAACCCATTCGTGTTCTGTGCTGTCCAGCCAGCAGGATGCTCTGTCACAGATTTTTCTTACTTAATCCTTTACTTAAACCAGCTAGGTCAGCATCACTGCTATCCTCATCCCTACTTGACAAATAAGGGAGTAAGGGGGCTCGGGAAGATGAAGTGGCTTGCCTAAGGACGGGGCAGCATCAGGATTAGAACCCAGGACTCTCTAGAGTCTCCCTCCGCAGGGCCATCTTGAACACTGCTCCTTGGAGCATATTCCAGCAAGGAAATGGGGACCTGGTCACCACCCGTACAAGGGCCTGTGCAGGCCTCTCTGACAAGCAGAATAAACCCCACAATCTTCAGACAGAGTGACCTTCAGTCCAGCTCCTCTTTGGTTTTGTCCTTTTCACAAAGACCACGTTGGCTTACAACGCTGCACATGATTTGGGGCACGGTTCACACCTCCTGAGGTGAACGCTCCCATGCTATACCCACCCCCAAAGCACCCCAGCTCCTCATTGGCCCCAATTAGTACACAACCTGGAACGCTCCCAGGCACCCTCCCACTGTTCCAGGATGCACCGTATCCATTCATGGCTCTATATGCTGCTGCCTTTCTTCACCTGAGACACAACGATGTGACCCTACAGGAGGCCGAGATGCAGCCCCTCAGCAAGGTGTTCCCTGGGTCTAGGTGGCCCCCAGCAGCAGGGGCAGCCCAGCACCCCCTCCGAGCGCCCTGTGCCCACCCGCTGCAGCACCCCCACCTATGGGCTGTGACTGATCTGCTCACACGCCTCACTTCCCAGCCAGAACGAGTCTCGCAAGGGCGGGGATTTGTCTTCTTCATTTTCTTTCTGGGCCGGCCCCCAGCCCCGGACAAGCGCCAGTAACAGCCGTTATGGACATGTTATGAGGCCCATGGAGCGCCCTTTGCAAGACCACAGTGGGCACAGTGGGCTCCAAGGCGTCTCCCTTACACGCCAGATGTTGAAACAACTGAGCCAGGTTAGAACGAATAACGGGGTCCCTGCTGCTGAGTCTGTGATCACACACACGGAGGCTCAGCAACCACAGCAACACAGAAGAAGCCTCATTCGAGGCGCTCCCTGGTGGTGCAACAGGTTAAAAGCACTAAGAAGCTGTTGGCAGCCACTGCAGGAAGAGTTCGATCCCCAGCCAGGGAGCTGACCCAGAGGGTACAGCAGACCCCTCCTGTCTCCCCGCTGCTCCCCTCGGCAGTGGATTTCAGTCCACTCCCTACTGTCTCTGGCGAATCCTCACACACACACACACCCCACCCTGCACCTCTGGCCACTACCCAGTTCTTGTACACATAAATAAAAAAATAGAACTTTAAAAGAAACAGTGTAAAGGGCAGAAGACAGTAATAAGAATATCATTAGCACTTACCTTAGACATGTACATTGTGCAGGCTGTGGCCTGCACACCTGGGTGCTGAAATCTGGCTGCTGCTCTGCTTCCCAGGTCCTGCACCCCAGCTAGGCATGGGGGTGCCCCTGCCAGAGGAGCAGGCTTTGTCTAATTGGCACAACAGTATCACACAAATGAGTGGCTACCCTGACCTTAATAATCTCAAGCCCAAACAAAACACTCCCTGGACCCTGCTTTGGAGACTCAGAACAAGATCCCACGGGTATTGGCCAGACGGGAGCCTGCCACTTGCCTCTGAGGAAAGTACCTGCTTTTTTTAACGAAGATCAGCTTCTTGCAGCCTCAAAACAAGCCCCACAAGTGGCCACAGGCTCAAGGCAGCTGCAGGCCACTGCCTCGGCTTCCCCTGCCCCAGGCCCACCAGCCAGTGAGGAAAAAGGCCAACTGACACTTGGAGGAGCCAGGAGATGATGGCAGGCATGAAGTGGCGGCCGGGGAGCCCGGCTGGGTCCCCCAGAGCAGGCCCACGGAGGCCTTGCTGTTTGCTTCGCCTCCGGGAGACAAGCATCCTGCCTTTGACAGAAATTAAACTTGAAAGACCCAAACATTGCCTAAGAAGAAAGGCAAAATATTTATCCATGTGTCTGCAGGTCCTGTCAGTGTGCTGGGCTTTTGTAAACATAGGCACCATCTGGGCACCAAATTCCTGTGCCCAGAATGGGAGCTTCCCACTACACACAGGTTTTCCTGTAACAAATGGTGCAAAGGGGTACCTGGAAGGCAGTGGAGAGGCCCACGGCCTTACCTGGGAAACAGATAAGCCCACCAGCGTCCAGCATCCAGCTGAGGCTGGGTGCCAGGGGCAGACAGGGGCAGGCCCCTCTTGCCGCCCTCCTCCCTCCTGCTCACCACCTCAGCTTCTCCTCAGTCCCATTCCAGCATATCCTCCCTTGCCCCCATTTCCCAAAGTGGTCACTGGCAAAGAAAGGCCCCGAAGCAAGGGTCAGGGGAAGGGCAAGACTCTCCCAGACCTTTCTGTTGTTTCAGATCCTTTAAGACCCTCGGCGTCGGGCATAACAACTCACATCAAGTTGTTGTCAAGTGTGGTCCCTGCCTCTAGTAAGTGCTCAATAAACAGCAGTTTTTATTTCCAGGTGCTGCCCTAAGACCATTAAGTGGGCGAGACCCGCAGGAAAGTGAAACGCTGCGACAGGCTCACAGCCTGGACGCATGTACGCACACTCCCGACCATGAGGTTTCCCACACGGTGAGCTGCGGCCGGCCGAGCAAGGGCTCTGCCATCCACTGGACCTGAGGACGTGTGTGGACACAGGGTCTGGGAGGTGCATGGCCGTGACGGTGCAGGACACTGAATTCCACGCTCATCCTGCGATTCAGCACCACGGACAGGTGCCGTTCCTGCCCGCGGCTGCAGTCTCGCTCCTGAGCACAGGAGTCTCGCTGGGGGGTGCTGCACACCGGCAGGGCCCCCCAGGCCCTGAATGCTCCATCTAAAATGATCCCCTCAAACAGGTGCCCCCACTTTGAATTGTTCCAGTAGTCAGTTACTCCTGGACCAGACACTGGACTCGTACGCCCCTATTTTTAAAGCACTTTTAGGTCAGTCACTAGCGCTGAGACAGGTAAGATACTCTGCAATCCCTTCCTCAGGGGCAAGCCCCCGAAGCCAAAGGAGGGGGAGCAGGGTGCTCTGCCAAGGCAAACCCACACGTCACCAGGAGCCGGTGCCCACCACTGGTCAAGCTGGGGCCTCCCCACCCCTCCCTGTAAGAGGGGAGTGAGCTGCGCCCACATGGCAGTCAAGCATATTTCGGAAACGTCAGCTCAGTCATGTTCACAAGGTTTACTTAGGGGGCCCTCCCTGTTGGTGCAGCGGGTTAAAGCTCAGCACTGAGAAGCTGAAGCCACTTCAGCATGAGTCCGATCCCCGCCTGCCCCGGAGGTGACCACATGGCACGGCAGACCTCTCCTGACCCGCCTGCTGCTCCCCTCAGCAGTGTAATTCCTCGGTCTGCCTGTTCTGCTCCCCACTCTGTCTCTGGTGAAGCCTCTCACCACCCCTGCACCTCTGGCCTGTACCCCAGTTCTGTATGAATAAATAAATCTTTAAAATAAATAAATAAAAGGTTTACATAGTACGGAACTTTGAGAGATGTTAATGTGCACTGTGCCACCCCACAGGGAGATGGGTGTAATCCCCGATCCCTTTTTCCTCGAAGAGAAGTTTCCACTAGCGGATGTGAGGTCACTGAAATAAATCAGCAAGCGCCACATCTCAGGCTCACAGTCCCACCCTGGCCAGGCAGCGGTCACCCCTCGGGAAGCCCCTGGCACACAGACTCCAAGGCGCAGACAACTGACGCGACCGTCCGTGTACGCCGAGAGGACAGGTCTCAGCCCCGGGCATCTGCTGGTCTCTTCTCAGAGCCATGTCTGGGGCTACCAGCCACACAGCGCTGGGCCCAACGGCCATCGGGCACTGGCTCTGCCCCACACCAGGGTCGGGTCTAGGGCACTATCCACAGCCACCTCTGATTCCGGTTGCAGCTGCAGCGAGCGCTTCTAGGCAAGCTGATGGCGCCTATGACTGACACCCCAGGGTCTCGGCATGGGCCCCTGCAGGTCCACTTAGCCCAGGCTGGGCAGGGCAGGAGGGTGAGCACTCTCCAGAGCAGCCCTCAGCCCAGGGCCCCCACCCTCTGGGAGGCCAACGATGAGGTGCACTCTGCACCTCACTCAGGGGTCACCCCTGGATCCAGCTGAGCTCCAGCAAGCAGCTCAGCCCCTATGCTGCAATGGCTTCGCTCCCATCTCATGCCAGTGGCTTCCTCTGAGAACCACCACCAAGTTCCCGTCTGGAAGGCTGCTTTGGTGGGGGGTACCCCCCTAAAAGGACAACATAGTGCCATCCTGCGATGTCAGCATCCTAGTGACATGGGCATGGACTCCTGGGACACTTCGGAGAGTCCGTGCATTTCCTGCATCCCAGAGCTCTTTTTTTTTTTTTTTTTTTAAGATTTATTTATTTATTTGTACAGAACTGGGTTACAGGCCAGAGATGCGGAGGGTGAGAGGCTTCACCAGAGACAGAGTGGGGAGCAGAACAGGCAGGTCGATGAAGTACACTGCTGAGGGGAGCAGCGGGCGGGTCAGGAGAGGTCTGCCGCGCCATGTGGTCACCTCCGGGGCAGGCGGGAATCGAACTCATGCAGAAGTGGCTTTAGCTTCTCAGTGCTGTGCTTTAACCCGCTGCGCCACCAGGGAGGGCCCCAGAGCTCTTTTAAAAAATCAATGCCCACCAGACGCCGGCAGCTCCTACTTCATCCCGTCACACTCCCCACAACCCCGCAGAGTAAATGACAGCAGTAGCCGTGCTGGACCAAAGAAGGAGAGTTTAGGCAGGCAAAGGCTTTTCCCGGGGTCACTCAGCCTACAAGGAGAACAGCCAGGATGCAGATTCCAGCCCCTGAAGCCGGGCCTCTGTCACCCAGAAGCCACAGCTGTGATGAATCACGACCGGGCTGCAGATTCACTGCAAACAGCCTCATTTGTAGCCATGTGCCTTGCACAGGGAAGGAACTTGGCATCCCCGCTGAGGAGGGAAAAAGAAAAGGGGCTGCTACTGGGCTGCTCCCCAGAGAGGGAGCCCACAGCCTGTGGCCTCCCGTGTGAGCCCTGGCCCAGCACCCAGACCAGTCCCGCTGATCTCACATGGAGCTGGATCTTGTGCCATGGACTAGTGAGTCCGAGTCCTCTCTAGCCGAAGTCTGTGCTCGGGGCCCAACAAGTGGAAAGGTTAAACAGAAAGTAGAAAAAATTGCAAAAAAAAAAAAAAATGAACAAGTTAAAGCTTTAAGTCTTTAGGTATTTCAACTCTTTTTTTTTTTAAAGATTTATTTATTTGTGCATACAGAACTGGGGTACAGGCCAGAGATGCGGAGGGTGAGAGGCTTCACCAGAGACAGAGTGGGGAGCAGAACAGGCAGGTCGATGAAGTACACTGCTGAGGGGAGCAGCGGGCGGGTCAGGAGAGGTCTGCCGCGCCATGTGGTCACCTCCGGGGCAGGCGGGAATCGAACTCATGCGGAAGCGGCTTTAGATTCTCAGTGCTGTGCTTTAGCCCGCTGCGCCACCAGGGAGGGCCTCAACTCTTTTTTAAAGGGCATTTTAAAAAAGGTAAAAAGGGGCCCTCCCTGGTGGCGCAGCGGGCTAAAGCACAGCACTGAGAATCTAAAGCCGCTTCCGCATGAGTTCGATTCCCGCCTGCCCCGGGATGCGGGGGTGACCCACATGGCGCGGCAGACCTCTCCTGACCCGCCCGCTGCTCCCCTCAGCAGTGTTCTTCATCGATCTGCCTCTTCTGCTCCCCACTCTGTCTCTGGGGAAGCCTCTCACTGCCCCTGTACCTCTGGCCTGTACCCCAGTTCTGTATGCATAAATAAAATTATCTTTTTTTAAAAAAAGTTAAAATTGCATGTTGGCAGGGAAGGACAGTAGGGAGATTTATTTCAGCAAATTAGGAAAGCCAGGTATGAGATTTATCAGTGTTACCGACATCAAATTCTTTAACCGGCCACAAGAATGGGATGGAGAGACACAGGAGTTTAGGGGTGAAAGGCTTGAGGTTAGATGCAAAGTCAGGAAAGGAAGCAAACCAGAGATGTCCCAGGGGCTCAATGAGAGCAGATCAGGCTGGGGTTCCTACACCCCCACGCCTCAAAAAGGATAGAAAGGGGAGCGAGCTGGGGAGCACGCCTTTGGCAAACTCGCCAGGCCGCCATGTTGACAAGCGCACTCCCTGTGTAAGATGAGACGCTCTGCAAAAGCTTATTTCAAGAAATCTCCCACCACCCCACCCCCCCATCTCCTCTTTAGCACCTTCTGCTCCTCCCAGATGTTCTGAGCCGCAGGATTTGCAAGGCTGTTAGTTGCTGTAGACTCAGCCAGAAAGAATGTTTAATTTTCTCCATACTGAGGCAAAGCATTATCTACGTTTTTATTTTGAAGGTTTTCAAGTGCATTTCATCTTGCTTGCTTTGTGTGCCGTGCTGCTGTTTTGGGCTTGTGGCATTGCATGGCTTTCTTATGTTGTTTGCATGCACTGCGTAGCTGGAATTCTAAATATCTGATTTCTATGTTGCAGAAATGTGTGTTGGGGACAGTGTTCAGGAGAACCTCCTGACTCACACTCATGGAATTTCATTCTCAAAAATCCTGCTCCTGAAGTATAATGGACCAGGTAAGAAAATAACAAAAATAATGAACAACCATATACCAGAGACATTTTGCGGGGGTGGAGTGGGGAATGGGATCAAAAACGGGGGGTGGGGGGGTGGGGAGGGAAATGCACGGGATTATGGTGATGGCAAACGGGTGACTTGGTGATGGGACATCCGCGGGGATTACAATTGAAATGGGAAAAAAAATGTCCAAAATGATATAAAAATAAACTTTTATAAAATAATAAAAAAAAATCCTGCTCCTGAAAGCCAGCCACCACCCCACTCCTCCGCCCAGTGAGAGCTCCCCTCCCCTGTCCCCAAACACCTTCCTCTGGTATAGCCACAACAGAGTTAACAACACAGTAAGGATGTTGTTTCTATCAACACTGAAAGCTTTGAGATGAGGGGAGCCTGTGTCCTTCATCTTTGCATCCCCGATGACCACAAAGCTTCATCTCATTTAATCCCGAAAGTTCAGTCCTGCTTCGTCCCCATTTTATAGATGAGAATGCAAAGGCTGGTGAGGTTTCCTGCCCATGAACATGCAGATATTTTCTGGAGTAGCAAACCTGCCCAAGATGGTCCCAAGCACTGGGCTGCACTGAACACACATGTGAAGAGCAATTGAGAAAAATCAAGAGCTTCCAAAAGAGACCATTCAGGTTTCTATCGGAAACCAAGAGAACACAACATGTCCATTTCATGATTCCAGCATCTACAGACATTGCTGCTGTGGTCAGAGAAAGACAAAATGTTTGCTGCCAGGACCTAGAGAGGAAGGAGCTGCCGGCCACCCAGAAGCCCAGCCCTGGAGGGCAGCTCCAACCTGCCTGCCCCCGTGCATCTCAGCCACAACTCTCTGCACCCCAGGACAAGCCACTCACCAGCAACAGCCCAGAAAGCTCCACCAACTCTCAGAAGCTCCTGTCTTCCCCCTGAAAGCTACAGATACTGACACACTCGTCTCTGAGACGTGCACAGTGCTCTGCCGGGGAGCACTCACAGCCCTTCCCAGTGACATCTCTGGGACACAGGGCACTTCCCAGAGAAGAGCCTGAATATGTGAAGTCACATCCTGGGGCCGCCCCAGCTCAAGGCTCCTTTTCCACTCGCTGAGCCCTCTGGGGTGTGGGTTCTGTGTCCACAGTCATAAGGCCCAGTGTGGCCCTGATCCCCCTCAGGGTTTGGTCTATAGAAAAATCTCTCCAGCGCGACACTGAGTATGCTGGTTGCCTGGTGCTGCAGTCCCGTGCAAACCCGGAGGGTCTAGTCCTCCTGGTCGGAGGCCACAACTCCAGGGAGGCAGCCTGGGCCCCGCCCCCCAAGAAGGGACAGTGCCCATTGTTCCCCTCCAGTGAAGCCATCAGCCGCCATGTGCAGGGCAGCTGTCTCCCCTCATTTTGCAGTTGGATCTCGAATTCTGGTTCATCATCTCCTGTAGGCTCTCCTATTTGTTCTAGCCCCTGGAGAAATTTTTACAATATGGTCCTGTCCTTCCTCTAATTACCAGGGAGCCCCGCTCCGCCTCGGCAGCCCAGCCTTGATGTCACCCCAGTCGTCACTAAACTCGCCTCCCAGGGCCACCCAGGCACACGCACAATCCTGGTGAGCAGGAATCAGCCCCCGGCGAGCGAGCGGGACATACTGCCAGCTCTGCCTGCCAGGAGCCTGCCGGGCCTTGCTCACCCCAGTGACCTGCCTGAGATGCAAATCCAGAAAGGGAGGGAGATCAGCTCACCAGGCCCCTGTCATCTGTGAACGCAAACCCAGGCTTGGGTTAATAAGGCCTTTGGACGATTTTCTAGAACTGTCTCTAACCGGGCTCCTTGCGTGTGTCCATGGCGCCCTGACGCCCAGGCTGATGCTCTTGTCCCTCACTGAAGAGCTCGCCCAGCCCAGGTTCACGGCACTGGGGAGCCACCGCTCCCCTGACGCCCTATCTCCCTTCACAGACGCACAGCTCCAGGACACCGGGCTCCTCTCTGCTTCCCTGGCCGGCTACACCCTCTGGCTCAGGCTCCAATTAAGAAACAGACATGAAGCCCCATCACTCGGGGGCCCCGGCGCCCGGATGCGCCCCTCGCCCCCCACGTGGAGCGCGGCTCTCCTTCCTCTGGTGTGCTCTGTTCTCGAACCAGCTTCCTCTCATTACGTCTCAAGCGCTCTTGGCTTGGCTCAACTTTGTAGCATCTGACATTTCACCCTCTGTGGTGCTAAAGGTCACCTCGTCTTTTGCACAGCTCCAAATTTTATTCTGATTTCCTCACTCCGGGACGCTGGATGTCTTCTGAGTCTTTCAGGGTGTTGGAAACAAGACATTTTGAAGTGTCATTCTAGAGCGACTCCCTCACAGACAGAAGCAGAGCGTCCGCGCGCGGTACAGGTTTCACCTCGGGTCCCGCCATGTTGGGGCCGCCTCAGCCCCATGTGCTTGTGGGGGGGGGGGGGACAGGCGAAACAGGGGGGGAGAGAAAGAGCTGTGAGGGATGGTTTTGAAGGACCACTTGGGGTGTAGTAAATAATCTGGTCCCCTATTCCCATCACAGCCCTAATGACCTTCTGGAAGGTTCTGAGCCTGGGGCTGCCGGCGCCCCCTCCCCCTGCGCCGAGCACAGACCCCCGCGCAGGCTATGGGTTGGTGGCTCCTCCAGGCACAGTTTCAGCTGGTGGGAGGGCCATCCATCTCCGGGCTCTGACAGACAAACGAGGCGAGAAGGAAACCAAATCTGGTTTTTCACTGGAAAGCAATGAGCTCATGCTTTCTCTCCAGGGACCCAGGAAGTAGAGACCGATCTGGAGGTAGAAGGGGAAGGCTGGCAGGAGTGATGAAAGATGGGTGGGGAAGAGGGAGGCAGCCAGCCTGGCACTTTTTTACTGTCACTTTTGATAAGAATCCTTGGCTCTCAGGCCAGAGGGAGGCATCCATTTCCCTCAGCTTAAGGGTCCGGCATGAGGCACTTGGTAGAAAGGGAGGGCCAGCGCGAAGACAAATGGTGGTGGAAATTCTTCATCCCTGCTTCTGCAGAGAAAGGAGAAGGACAGCTTGGCAGTCACCAGAACTTCGGGGGCTGGGTCAAGGCGGTCCCACCTCTCCCCGCATTGGGGCGCAGACACGGGGTGTAAGATCAGGTCGGAGACAGGCACTTTGGCCAGCTTTTCTGCCAGGCCTCTCTGTGCCTGTCAGGAAGGCCAAGGCCAGTGTCTGGCTACACGCTGAACCAGGTAAAAGTGAGAGAATTCAGACTGCACAGTTGCACACAGCTGCCCCGACGTGCCCAAATGGCCTAAGCGATGCTCAGTGTGGGCGAGGAGAAAGTGCAGGCGATTGCAGGCGAACCTTCCACTTTCACTTGAAAAAGGAGCTACGGAAAGCTGCATTTCTCCAGTTAGTTCAGAGAGAGAGAGAGAGAATGGGGGCGAGGGGGCAGACTGGGAAGCAGGGCGGCCGGCGAGAAGCCAACCCAGATGATCGCGTCAGCCTCTCATGAGCCTTCCTTAAAAACTGAATGGAGGCCCTCCCTGGTGGCGCAGCGGGTTAAAGCACAGCACTGAGAATCTGAAGCCACTTCCGCATGAGTTCGATTCCCGCCTGCCGCCTGCCCCGGAGGAGACCACATGGCGAGCCAGACCTCTCCTGACCCGCCCGCTGCTCCCCTCAGCAGTGTACTTCCGTCGATCTGCCTGTTCTGCTCCCCACTCTGTCTCTGGTGAAGCCTCTCACCATCCCTGAGCCTCTGGCCTGTACCCCAGTTCTGTATGAATAAATAAATAAATCTTTTAAAAAAAAAAAAAAAACTGAATGGAAACTGAAATGACAGAAAGTAGAGAGCCCGGATGGATTAATTATGTATCTCTTTATATCTCTACTCACAAAATGAATTCATTTCCAGTTGCAGTTGGAGGCCTTGTCTGGGTCAGAGGTGGGAAAGGGCTAACTCCCCCTGACTCCCTGTCGGAACCCAGCGGCACCAAGCTGGGGCTTAGGCCTGGGCACTCGCACCTGGGGGCACGTCCTGGCTTGGAGACTTTCTGGGTGTGTGATCTGGGCCGGGTGAATGAAGCCCCCGGTGCCTTCCGTGCCCACTTTTGAGGAGCATGAAACAACGTCTACCCTCTCGGGGTGCTGTGAGAAGCCAATGCATTAAAATGGATCAAGCACCTTGCTAGCACGTCTTCAAGTCCTACTATGTCGCCATGAACAAGCCAGATTTATTATGGGTCAGATGCCAGATGTCAGGCAGCACACACGAGTCTGGCGTGGTCTAGCAAAAGAGAGGGTTGTCACGGGGACAGCTGCCCAGTAAGCCGTCCTCTCCTGCCCATGTCCGTGCTCGGCCCTGGCTGCCAGCTCCCCCACCCCCGGCTCGGGCATGTCCCCCTAGGCTGCAGCCTTGACCACATCCTACCACTCTATTCCTGCCACAAGGACTGGGAACCCCATCCCCCGTTCCAGTCCCTCTAGCACAGGTTTCGCCACTGAGCTTCTAGAACATTCTCCCACTGTCTGCAAGACCCTTACAGGCACAACTGCAGAAGCATCACTGCAGCAATTGTACAGCTTGACCACCTCCATCTGGGAGCATAGCGACTGCAGAGAAACTTTTGACTTCTGATCTTTCTAGGTGAACAAGTTTCCCCAAACCCTAACTCCCAACACTGATTGATGAATCCCTAGACCAAACCAAGATGGAATTTCCCATTTCTTAATTTTCTGGAATTTCTGCTTCATGCTCCACCTCCCAAACAAAACAGCAAACCCTACCAGCATCAGGTAGCACTGAGGGTTAGTAAAGACCATGCAACAGAAATGCTGCATGCTGGGATGGCACATATACCATTACAAACTTACTTGGCAACGTCAAGTAGAAATGTCTATGACCTATGTCCCAAAAGAACCCCCTTGGACAAAGTCCACACCGACCCGAGAAGTACACAAGGACATTTAATGCATCCTTGTTTGAGAAGAGTAAGGAAAAGCAGGAAAAACATAAAGGCCGAGCCACAGATGATAGAAAATAAAACGTGATCCTCTCACATGACAGAATATCATGTAGTCGCGTGAAGGAATGAATGAGACAGAGAAACCTCAAGCCATAATGAGCTTTATATTTGCAGTCTCTTTGCACCTTTTCTGTATTTTAGGCTTGGTTGGTTTGTTTTGTTTTGTTTTGTTTTGCTGCCACAAAATGGAGTCCCTTGGGACCCAGTGAGAAAGAAGGCAGTTCCTTTTGGAAAAGTGACTCAGTTTGGAAATCCACTCACTCCCTTAATGAAGCAATGCTGAGCTGCCCACGTTTTAATAGTGGGAGACCCTTCCAGGGGCCCTGATTCCCCTCCCAGGTGGCCACCTCCTAGGAGCTTCTGACCTCCTGTGAGCCCCTCTGGCTTCCATCATGTGACCCCAGGTGCGGGCCCACAGTGGGGGCCGGCGACGGGGCAACAGGACAGGACTTGGGAAAGCACAGAGGCCCAGTGTGTGTGCCCCGTGGGGTCAGGGGAGGTGAAGGGCAGGTCATGGGTCCTAAGGAAACCAGAGAAGGCTGATGGGGAAAGAGCACCAGTTCTGCCACTTGCTAGACTGTGGATGTGATGAAGTGGCAGCCTAGAGCCAGCCTGACGGGAGGAAG
Organism: Condylura cristata; assembly: GCF_000260355.1. Taxonomy (NCBI): domain Eukaryota; kingdom Metazoa; phylum Chordata; class Mammalia; order Eulipotyphla; family Talpidae; genus Condylura; species Condylura cristata. Next base: position 67,620,368 of record NW_004567106.1, on the reverse strand, counting down.
CAGCAGTTGACCCTACAGGAAATGGCTCTCCAGACCCAGAGGAGGGATGGGGCACCACAGAGGGGCTGTTTGGGGCCGGGGGTAGAGGTTGAGGGGAGGATTCAGGCAGGGGCTGTGATGGCTGTTCAGGCACCAGGGCAGGGCCAGAGCATGGCTGGAGGCATGGACAGGGAGGACCCATGTCCAGGCTCTCTGATCTAGCCTGTCTTCCCAGACCTTGGGTTGACCTGCTCCCTGCACAGGTGGGCAGTGTCACTGCCCCTGCACACAGGTCTGGACTTCTGCTGAGCTCAGTCAGGGAGCTACTCTGACATTCAGAGCAGAAGAGGCAAAGAAATGGCAGGTGGGTGCCCACTGGGGCCCCAGACAGTCACACTGAGTGAGCAGGACAGGAGCCGATGACGCTAAATGGAGTGGCCTGCTCCTTGAAAGTTGCTCAGCTCTTTCCTCCCCTTCCCCTCCCCTTAGGTTTTGCGTCCAGGGCTTCACTGAAACCAGCAGCCGGCTCACAGCACACCACAGCAGAGCAAGACGGGGCACGCAGCTGTCTCCTCCCTACTTTGCAAGGCCTCTGGAGTCACCGCTTCACTGCACAAATGAAGCTGTCCAGCATCCACCTGGCAAAGAGGCTCTCTGAGGGGCACTGGATCCAGAAAGCAGATTTCAAGAGCAGGGGTGCTCAAGGGGCAACTGGAGGCAGGAGCCCAGGGCTAATCTGCATGACCAGGGGGTAGGGGGGCTCAGGGTGCGGTCAGTCATTGAAGAAGGCCCCACCGCTCCATCAGAGAAACTTAAGTTTACTTATATTTCCCTGCGTATAGATGAAATACATTAAGATGTTTTTAAATAAATATACATCAGCCAGTAAGATTCCATGCCCCCTACTCCCCCTAAAGAGTTCCTATTCCCAAATGCACCTTGTGGAGATGTTCTGGAGCAGGGTTTGAGAGCAGCTGTGCAGCCATCAGAGCAAATGCAAGATGAACTACTGAGACCAACATTGAATAAAATACTTGGAAAGACCAGTTGCAGCAGCCCCAGTGAGCTCCCAGGATAGCGGACTGGGTGCTCTCTCTGGGGCTCCTCCTGTCTCTCCCTTCCCCAGGAGCATCCCTGTGACTCCCCATCTACATGCTGAAATCTTTCTCGGGCCTCTCAGCTGACCTCCGTCCCTCCCGCCGCCTCTCCCCTGGTCCACTAGCCACTGGCTTCCTTTCCTCGGCATGACCTTCCAGCCCTCCAGGGCCCAGGATCCGGGCTCTCCCTGCCGCCTAGCGGATGAGCAATGTGGTGGATTAGGAGAACTGGACCAGAATTCGGAAAATCTGGGGTGACCCAAAACTCATGAGAATTTACTACGTGGTAGGTATTGGTCTGCTCAGGCTGCCAGAATAACAACAACAACCCTCTGGGTGCCTTGAGGGTTTTTACCTTCCCATTCTTGGGAGACTAGAGTCCAAGGTCAAGGTGTCACCTGGCTTCCAGGTGCTGCCTTCCTACCGTGTCCTCACAGGGTCCTTTCTCGGTGATGCCTGAAGAGAGTGAGTCTCGGGGTCCCTTCCTTTTCTTATAATAATATCAATCCTACACAACTAGCCACCGATCCTTACAACCTCACGTAACCTCAATTACCTCCTCAGGCTCTGTCTCCAAATGCAGTCACACTGGGGTTAGGGTTTCAACATTTGCATTTGGGGTGATACAATTCAGGCCATAGCATAGTAACAGCGGGATCTCAAATCAGGAGGGATAAGATGGCTTATTCAGAAAGCTGGCACCTTCTAGAAAAAGGCACCTGAAGGCATACTTTGCACCTTAAACCAGGATAAACTCCAATGTTTGGGAAAAAATTAAGTCATAAAAGTCATATAAGAAAACACTTTGGAAGCCTTGGAGGGAAAAAGCCTTTATAACTATGATGCAAAATCCATAAAATACTGATACATATGATGACATAAACATACAAAACTTCCACATAGCAAAACTTACCATAAGCAAAATCAACAGATAACCTGAGGGAAATATTTGAACTCACATCACAGACAAAAGACTAATTTCCCTCAGATATACAATACACCTAAAAGCAGAGAAGAAAAAGCCCAACAATCCCATTTGAAAATGAGCAAAAGATATGAATAGACAGTTCATGAAAATACAAATGCATCTTAAACTTATGAAAAGACACTCAAGAGCACTCCACATCAAAGAATTACAAATTAAACCGACACGGAGATGCCATTTGCAACTACCATTCTGGCAAAGACCCAGGAAAAGACAGTGTGGTGGAGGAAACAGATACCCTCACGGGCTGCTGTTGGAGTGTAAATTTTGTAAATTTGTACAGTCTCTTTGGAGGGCAATTCATCAATATCTCTAAAAATTACCCAGGCTCGATGTGACCCAGAAATTCCACTTTTAGTAATTTATCTGAGAGATGCGGTCTCACAGGTGTGAAGTGACATATGTACAAGGTTATTCATCGCCACTTTGCTAACAAGAGCAACCTAAATCCCCATCAATAGGAGGCTGGTTGAATAAATTACAGTAGAGCCACACAAAGCAAGGCAATATGGCATTTTTCAAAAGACAAAGCTCTTTACAAACTGACAGGGAGGCCTTATGAGATAGATTAAATGAAAATAATCAAGGTACAGAGCAGCATGTAAAAGGTGCTGCTTGACGTAAGAAAGGGAAGAGGGGGTGATAAAGAAACCACCAGAGCTAGACAGAGAGCTGTGCTACATATGTGTGGAGCATCCCTGGAAGGAACTGCTAATACTGGTTGTCTCTGGAGGCAGAACTGGGGGTCTGGGGAAATGAGTGATAGAAATACTCCTCATGTATCCTTTTATACTTTCAAAATGTTTTGTTTGTTTCTATTTTTTTATTCTTTTTATCCCTCCATCAAATCACCCAAGCTCATACCCCATCTTCCTCCCTTCTCCACACCATATGCCCTCTCCCCCATCCTCTCTGGCAAACATTATCTTCTTTTTGCCAAGTTCAAGTTTTAATTTCTTCTCTTGTTTGCACAGAATTGTTTTCTGGGTATTTATATTCTGCAAATGAGTGAAACCATCCAATATCTACCTTTCGCTTTTTCACTGACCTCACTCAACATAATCATCTCAAGCTCTGCCACCATTTCATCTTACTTCACGGCTGTGTAATATTCCAGTGACTGTGCTCCACGATTTCTCTATCCATTCATTGGTTGAAGGGAAATTTGGCTGGTTCCCTGATTTGGCAATTTTAGACAGTGCAGCTATGTGCAAAGGTGTAGATAGATCTTCCCGGAAAGTTTTCTACCCCACTAGCAACATGAGATTTCCCTAGGCTAGGGCTTCTTCTCTGGCACGTTTAGGTGATGTACCCACAAGACCTAGGCAGATAAAAGCGAGGCCTTGCTGAGGTGGTTCATAGCTGACACTGCAGGAGGATTCCTGACTCTTCCTCTATTGAGAAGCAAATTATCATTCATTCAGACATTCATCAAGTATCATCAGTGACTTGAGATTGCAGACCCAGATGCTGGGGGTTCACAGGTAAGCAAGACACCCACTGCCCTCCAGGTCCTGTGAGTCAAAGGAAGCCATGGAAGATTCTGCCCAGGTAGAGGGCAGATCAAAGTGATAATGTTCCTTCCCTCCCTTTCCCGGCCCTCCCCCCTCCCTCCTTCTCTCTCCCTCCCTCTTTCCTTCCTTCCTCCTTCCTCCCTCCCTCCCTTTCTTCCTTCTCTTATTTTTCCTTTAGGCCTATTGGGTGAGTTGGGGTGGGGGCAGGGTGGGGGGAGAAATGTGCTCTTGTTCCCAATGGGTTCTATAAAACAAGCGCCACAGCTGATTACATCTTCTCTGTACAGGAATGGCGAACTGTTCTCAGGAATGAATTTACCATCACTCTGGAAAGCAGACGGTGCAGTGTGACAAAATACAGTGTTCTGCTCTATTCTATGGATTGCTTTGGTTTGCTTTTAATCTCGGCAGCAGCTTCATGCGCCTAGTTGATACCACTTGTAAAATGCTGACCCACATCGACACATTGCTGGTGCCAAGAAAGCCCATTAGGATACTACAAATGCAACAAGGTCATTAGAGGAAAACTGAGCTCGGCCCGGGCATCTCGGGGGCGGTCCCCTCCCCTCCCGGAACCTCGGGCCCTGTGCGCTGCCCATGACCCCCGCTCACTGGGTGGTGCTCAGCTGCCTTGTGGTCAGCTGCCTTGTGGTCAGCTGCCTTGTGGTCAATATTGAGCCCTCCTCCTCCAACAATGGAGCCACCCCTTTTGCAACCCCCAAATTTCTCTGCATCTTTCAAATAAATTACAAAATCAGCGCTCACCCTTCTCAGAGGGACTTTAAAAACTTCAGAATGGCTGCCATGCTAGTGGGTGAGCTGGGGACAGCTGGGAGGCCAGGCTGGTGTGGGAGCAGGGACAAGGCCCACATTGGTTTCCATAGCCGGCTCGACCCTGACCCTGCCTGCCTGTGTGGCCACCTGGTACCTCTGCTCCCTCGCCCAGGTGGATGGCTGCACTCCTGGCCCTACAGGACCCTCGGGGGACTGGGCCTTGGTGGCCAGGCCCCATGCTCTGCCCCCAAGGGAGGCGGGATGCTCTCACCGCCCACTCCGGCTCCAGCATGCCCTGCCTCTCACCGCCAACCTGCTGGCGCTTCCCTCCTGAAAACAGCTCCTCAAGTCTTCTCCTCACTACGTTCCAGCACACTGTAGTGAGGGTTTCTGCAGGCCACTCGATGTTCCTGCTAGGTGATGTTAAACCCGCACAGCAAACCTCCTGTGCCAACGGCCCTGCGTGTGCAGGGACCGGGCTGACCAGATGAAACACTGTCCACTCAGCCGGGGACATGTAGGGCAGGGCTGGCACCATGCCCCCGCGCCCTCCTCCAGAGGACACAGTGACCTCCCAGGTGGGGCTTCAGCTTCCCTGTCAGTAAACTCCACGTCCAGGACATCTCCGCGGCGGGATTCATGGGCTCCTTCCGGCTCGGTATTACCAGCAAACAACGCGGGCTTTTCGCCGGGTTTCTTGGGCTTGGACAGCAAGCACATGACCTTGGTTTATCTTCAGTCCACAGCGCAGCCCAGAGCCGTCGTGTCCACACGTGCCCTCACGTGAGCGCTTCAAGGACACAATCACCAGCACAGAGCAATCAGTGCTCAAATGATGGTCTTCATGGATGCTGTCTGCAGCTTATCCCAACTAGAACGTGCGCTTATTTCTTTTTATCTCCTCATAACACCTAGGGGAGGGTGGTGCTCTGAATACAGATGTACAGTGTGGGGAAAATAAGAGACGTGGGCTGGAGTCAGAGGCCTCATCCCAAGTCCCGTCATCACCCTTGTCGTGAAGCTCTCTCCATCTCCCCGACTCTTCCCTCTGACGGACGTGAGCAGGGACACCTCCTCCCAGGGCTGCTGTGGAGACTGAATGAGGTCAAGTATCAAGCGTGTGGCCACGGCACACACGCCCGCAGGAGCTGTGCGGACTCACATACTGAGCCACTGGGGAGGCCTTGTCTCGAAGAGGCCTCCGACATGCCTGGACTTGTGCTGCTCCCACGGGGCAGAGGCCCAGAGGACCCCTGGGGCACTACCAGGGGCAGGAGCAGATGTGAGGCTAGTCCCTACAGCTAGCCCTGGGGAGGGGGGCTCCCCAGTGCTCACGAGAATCGAGACCGCCACCCTCAGAGCTGACAGGTTGGTGGCTGGCAGGTGGGGGCGTGGTACGAAAATGTAATTTGGAACACACACGGTGTTGTCAACTAAATTCACCTCAATTTTCGAAAAGCGTAGAAACTTCCATGGTTAGGAAAAGTCAAGTGTTACAAAAATATTACCTTCCACCAAAATTAGTTTTAAAATACAGTGGAAGGAGATAGACAGTCATCTTCATAACGGTTCCCACAGTTCCATCTCCAGGAAATTGGAGAAATCCTCCCCGAAAGGCCAGTCCCACCCAAACTCCCTTCTTGGAGAAGAGAAAGTGTGTCACTCTAGTCCCTGTTCCTCAAGCAGCCATCCTTGGAGCCACGAGACCCTCCACCCCCAGTAGAGAGGGTGGGGCTGGTCCCCATCACCAGGGACAAGGGTTCAGCATGCAATGCTAAACTAAGCCGATCCAATCCCCCCTCAAGTGACAAACGATACCAGAGACATGAAAGGACACAGGCGAAGCTGGAAGGCTGCCATAGGGCTGAGCTGGTGTAAAGGAAAACAAACAGAATAAATAAAATTACCTAAAATGCAGGTGCAGATTGAAGCTATGAGAGAGACAGCGAGGGAGAAGAGCAGAGGCAGAGAGAAGCAGAGGCCCCAAGAGGTTCCCCAGCCTTCTGGTGGAGAGCAATTTCCCGGTCGCCCCCACCCGTGGTACCGTGGCGGGTTCCACGAAGCTGGCCAGCACAGCAAACCGGAGTGCCCTGGAAAGGCACCCGCTTCCAGGACACTGCTCCCTGCTGGGCCACAGCTGCCGCACTGCCCTCTCTGTCCTGGGCCCCCCAGGTCTGGTTTCTGACCCGTCACCTTGCCCATGAACTGAAACTGTCACTTGCACTCGCTGCACGGGTTTCTCCCCAGCTAATACGCCACCCCTCAACCCTGTTTTTTGTTTTTTTGTTTTTTGTTTTTTATGGCATCAAGTCAGAGAGACAAAAAAAAGAAAAACACCTTATTTATGATCTAAAAGGTTCCAAGGAATGGAAGTTTCAAAAGGAGAGGATTCCCAGGAGAAGCTGATCAAGGACCACAGTCCACTTTCAGGTCATAATTGAGGCTCCCGAGGGAGCCCAGGCCGGCCCTGGATGAGACATAAAGCTCAGTCCCCCAGAAAAGCACATGAAGGGTCCTTGCAGCAGCCAGAGCAAGGACTGCTGCCTGGGCGTTTGACCTGTTTGGGAACATCCAGAGGGTCAGGAGGACGGGGGTACTTAGAGCAGGAGGGGTGCTGACTGGAATTCTGAATATCTGCACGGTTATGTGCCTCTTGCGCTCTCTAGGCCTTCCAGAAGCTTCGTGGTACCAGGGACCGACAAGCCGAGTGGGAAAGTGTCCATCCCGTGGGAAGGGCCGTGGAGCAGACGCTGAGTCCAAAGACAGAGAGAGGGTCAGGGCAGGGTGACGGCAACTGCGGCAGGATGCGGGCGCCGGTGTCCTGGCTGCCGGGATGTGTGTCAGAGCCAGAGCGACACAGGTTTAACAAGATAAGCAGAACCAAATGTCAAAAGTCCCTGTAAGACACTGTCCTCCACACCAGGCAGCGTGGGTCGGTGACCCACAGAGCCAAGGGAGTGATTCCTCCCTCTAGTGAAATGACAACCAAGAGCCAGGCTCCCAGGGCCAGGCACAGCAGCAAGGTGGACGTGCCCATGTCGGGAGCAGACCGGAGAGCAGAGGCGCCAGGCATCAGACAGAGGAAGGCACAGGAGACCCCAGCAGTGGGAGCGTAGAGGAAAGAGGTGTCGCTGGAAGAGAGGACAGGTTCTTCACACATCTGAATAAACACCACAGCCTTCCTTCCAGGTCACCACCAGACAAAAATATCTGGAAATGTGCATGAGACACCACAGGGGGCCTCCTGAATCCACTAGGGGGAACTTGAGGGCCCCCAAAGCACAAGAGTTGGGGAAGAAGTGTCATGAAAATCAGAACAACCAAATTCATGTGTAAACACTGAACCAAGACAATATGGCAACACAGATCCAGAACTCACTCCAATCAGATAAAATATTTTCAACACAGGGCCCTGCCTGGTGGCGCAGCGGGTTAAAGCACAGCACTGAGAAGCTAAAGCCACTTCAGTATCAGTTCGATCCCCGCCCCAGAGGTGACCCACAGGGCACAGCAGACCTCTCCTGACGCACCCGCTGCTCCCCTCAGCAGTGTACTTCATCAGTCGGCCTGTTCTATCCCCACTCTGTCTCAGGTGAATCTTCTCACTGCTCCTGCACCTCTGGCCTGTACCCCAGTTCTGTATGCACAAATAAATAAATATTTTTTTTAAATGTTTTCAACAAACACTGAGCAACTGTGCAAGAGGGAGGAAGAGAAATGCCTTCCAGAATCTCTCTGTATAACCTGTTTATACATTCGGAGCACAAGTCACCCTCAGTAGTAATGGCTGACAGTCACGTGCTTTGACACTTGAGGAGAGGAAACCCCCCTCCCAAGCAGTCCATGAAGAATGTCTCTTCTTTGGTTTAAGTCCCCCAAGTAAGTAGTTTCCAAGAAGCATCAGTGGCAGGAGCCTAGTTAGAAGAGCCACCTATCAGAGGACGAGCTAAGAGGGTGCTGGCCCCAGCAGATCAGAAGGTGATGCTCCTTGACTGAGGCCAGATCTGGCCACCGCACACCAAGAAGGCCAGCATGAGGGGGACACTCAACCGCAGACCTGTTTCGCTCAGGATCTGACACTTCCTGCCAATGCTCTTTTATTTTTTTTTTCCCAAGCACTTATTGATTCATGCATACAAGAACTGGGGTACACGCCAGATGTACAGAGGTGGTGAGAGGATTCATCAGAGACAGAGTGGGGAGCAGAACGGGCAGATTAATGAAGTACACTGCCGAGGGGAGCAGTGGGGAGACAGAAAGTCTGCTGCGCCATGTGGGTCACCTCCCTGGCCGGGAATCAAACTCGTGCTGAAGTGGCTGTGGTAGTGCTGTGCTTTAACCCATTGCGCCACCAGAGAGGGCCCCCTGCCATGCTCTTCTTTATCAAAAGTATAATCTTACATATGTTCACAATGTGCTGTTATTTGTGTTATTAAGTATCAGGCACTGTACTAGGTACTAGAGAGAGAAGAGTAAACAAATAATCCTGATCTCAGCAACTGACAATGCAATTTGGGAGGAGAGGCAGAAAAGAGGAAGACGAGGAATTGGGGGTGGGGAGCTGAAGTCAAGTCCCAATGTTTCCTGATGAAACATTAGGAAATGTTTCATAATAAACAGAAAGATCTATTTTGTGACTAACACATCAATGTTGAGGATATAAATAGGTGCTTCTAAATTGCTTGAAATCAGACAATAATATTTATAGTTCTAATATGTTCCACCAACTGTTTTTTGTTTTTTTTTTCCTAGGTAACACAAAGGAAAATTCCAGTCCACAACCTGATAAAGAATGCAAAGTTCTGGCTTCAAGAACATTAGTTTTTACCATTTACCGAGCTGATCCCATGTACATTTTCAAAAACTGAGGACAAAACCAAGGAGCTCCTGGAACAGGAGAGGAGCGTGATTAGTGGGGGACGGAACAGGCAGCAGGCAGGCAGGCTGGGGGTGCCCGGTTCACTGAACCCGCTGGCGCTGAAAGCTTTCGGGTCTGGGGAGAGGTCAGCAAGGCCAGTTAGCAGGCTGAGGCCCTCTGACTTTCAATTCATTATGATTAGAGTCAACCTTGTCTTATTAATGAGGAATTTGCACCCTGAAGTTAGGGTCGTTTACTCATTCCTCAGGGCAGCTGATTCATTTGCACGCTCGTGTTCTGTGAAGCCAACACGCCGACCTGTCAAAGCCGGAGCCCTTCCATGGTAGGAAGTTAGTAACATTTTCTTCCATCGCCTTTTGAAATGGGATTTAGAAGCAGCAGAGGTCAGGACACAATAAACCCTAGACTTTTACCACTGGAGGTGACCTTAGACATAGGTGACCATCGTGTCTTAGTGACCTTTGACATTTCTCATTTCGCAGATAAGGAAACTAAGGACAATGGGGTGAAAAGTCAAACAGCCGGTAATGAGTAATTGCCTGGGGATGAACAGAGATACCACCGCCCTCTGCCAATATACTGAAAAGTAAAAGAACTGTACTTCAGATAAACCCATCACATATATTTGGATCCACCAGAGTGAAATCACTCCTAAGCTACGTATAAGCTGAACACACGTTCAATTTCACACAGTTTACCAGCGGGACAATCATTTTGTTTCATCAAAATACCTAAGGAAGGGAGGAGTGGGTAGCTCCAGGCGCAGGGTAGAGAGGAGACAAAGGGCTGGAATTTTTGTCATGCTTTCGCAGACAGTTATATTTTATTTATAATTCTTAATTTTATAATATACATCTGCCAAGTCTCTCCCTCCACTGTTCTGGCACACTGATAGGCACAAAGGGAAAAAGAATCTCTTCGTGTACTGTTTCCAAGGCCTTCTTCATGGAGAGTCAGGGCCCCCGACTATTTACATCTCATGTTAGTTGAGTTAAATTGCTCTCCTCTTAAAAATAGGCAGGGATGGCCGGGCTGATGGAGATGAGCATCCAGGGACGTAAAGACGATCAGGTCTGGATGGGAAGAACAGCAGGAGTTTTGAACAATGCCAGCGAGGTCACGGAGATGTTGGGGGCTGATGGGGAAGCTTACAAAGGGAGAATCAGGTACATTTAAAGGGTATGGGGGCCCTCCCTGGTGGCGCAGCGGGTTAGAGCACTGCGCTGAGAATCTAAAGCCGCTTCCGCATGAGTTCGATTCCCGCCTGCCCCGGGGGTGACCACATGGCGTGGCAGACCTCTCCTGGCCCGCCCGCTGCTCCCCTCAGCAGTGTGCTTCCTCGATCTGCTTGTTCTGCTCCCCACTCTGAGTCTGGTGAAGCCTCTCACCGCCCCTGTACCCCAGTTCTATATGTACAAATAAATATTTAAAAAAAAAAAAAAAGGTATGGGGACAAAATCAAACCATCTCTTTTGCAACGAAGCCCAGGGTCAGCCTGGCCCTGAGCTCTCATGTGGCCTCAGGGACACAGGACACTTATCCAGGATGGCCTGTCCTGACCCTGGTATTTAAAAGGCCTTGTCCTTCATACTGCCCTGTCCCTCGCCACTTAACTCCCATTCTGTGCAGCCCTATCTCTTTGAAAGGTCACTTTAAATTCTAAATATTGTCAAATAGAACCTGAACTGCAACTATTTCTCTAGACCTAATCTTTTGCTGTCAGCAAATTCAGAGTGGAAAAAAAAATCAATAAAGGGATTAGCTGCAAGTGACATTGCGTATTCCAGCAGCTCACACTGGGCCCGTGCTGAAGGACTCGCGGCTGACTGGTGTTATGCAACCCCCTCCAAAACGATGACTGCTGCTCAGGAAGCCTCTCCTCACCCCATTGTCTCCCGGAAGAAAACAAAATGATTTCATCAAAATTCCTTTATGGAAATTTTTTCCACATGGTAAATTCTGCTGCTAATAGGAACCCTTCAGAGCAAGTATGGCAATTTTAAAAGATCTGATCCTGAACCAGTCCTGCATCCAAAACGCTAGACTCCCAAATTCTTGGAGTTGGGTTAGAGGAGAGCATTTTCTTCCAAAATTTGGGGGGAGCTAAGCAAATCCTGACCAGCATCTGTCAATCTTCAGTTTTCTGGTCTGGTGTCTTCTTCTCCAGACCAGCAATTTTTAAGTTTGAGCTCAAAGACTCGCCCCTAAAATAGTGGCTTTTATGCAGTTCGGTTACACCTCAGTTCTCCAAAGGTCACCTATGCAGCAAACTTGACTAAGCAAAAACCAGCAGAGAACCCAAAAATTAGTGAGAAGAGGCTTGGGGGCAAGCCTCAAGACCCACATGCGTGGAGGAAGTATTCTTTAGCCACAGAGTGTCCCTCAGGCCCTCATTGAGAGCCCGCTGCCACTTCCTTTAGACAAAATTCTAAGAAGCTTAATTATGTGGTTTTGGACGCCACAGAAAATGATAACACAAAACACATTCAAAGCAGGCACGCCCACAGCAATGTCTGCTGACATCACAGTAGCAGCTCTGGTGAATCAACCTGGGGCTGTCTGGTGCAGGCACCCAGCCTGGTAACTCCTGCAGACACAAGTGCCTAGCAGCAAAATACAGCAGTTGACCTTATGATGGTGACTAGGTTTCACCAGCAGTGTCTCAAATATGACTGGAAGCCGCAAGCCATTGAAGAAAGAAGAGAATTCCACAACCAGTTCTACTGCTATCTCCATTAAAGTTGTCTTAAGTTGGCCCTCCCTGGTGGCACAACGGTTAGGACACAGCACTGCAAGCTAGCCTCAGCCACTTCAGCACGAGTTCAATGCCCGGCCTCGGAGGTGACTCATATGGTGCGGCAGACCTCTCCTGACCCGCCCACTGCTCCCCTCAGCAGTGTACCTCATCAATCTGCCTGTTCTGCTCCCCATCTGTCTCTGGTGAAGCCTCTCTCCGCCCCTGCACCTCTGGCTTATACTCCAGTTCTGTATGAATAAATATTTTTTTAAAGACACCCCAAATTTAAAAAAAAAATTGTCTTAGGCTTGAATTTGTAACACAAAGCCCTAGTCACCTGGAAAGATAGCCTTTATGGTTCAGTTCTTACCAGAAACACTTAGATTACATCACAGTACAGAGTGCTAAAATGTCTCTGCTTCTCTGTCCTCCAAGAGGCATAATGTCTTTCGGGTAAATGCTTTTAAAGAGAACATCTCTACCAGAATCTCTTCAAAGCCTCACCTATCCATTCAGGCTGGTGAGAAGCGCTTTTGTGTTGGAGGACTTGATGGATGAAAGAGTAGAGAATCATCATTCTCACCTATATGGTGTCTTTCCTTGGGTGAGTTGGTACCAAACATATTGCCAACTGTTAAGTCCTATTAAGCATGAACTTGCTTTCTTCAATGGATGTAACTGAAGCAAAAAGAAGAGTAGTGACTATTTTTATTAAAAGTGCAGAGATTTCATAGGGGACTGGTCAATGCCCAGGGGCCCTCATCAAGGCAGGCACAGCCAACCAGCTTGGCATTAGTATCAGACCTCTTCTAACCTTGCCACAAATTCAGCAACCCTCATGGACTGATGAAGACTGACATTCAGAAGGAAACATTGTTCTGTGGCCTCAAGTTAGATCCCGCTACTGTCGGGGTGTAAGTTTTCCTATGACAGAGGCAGTTTACATTGGTGTGTCTAATCCTCAATCATGACCACAGTTCAATCTCGAAGATCTGATTCAATGAATCCAATAAAGCCTTGCCAGTGCCCAAAGGAGAAAGGGATGGAAGGGGATGGAGAGACCCCCCCCCCAACAGTGGCCTGGGTCCATTACATTTCTATACTGTTAGATGTATCACTCATTCACCTCAATCAAGAAGCACTTACGGGCCACTTGCTCCGCTCATGGTGCTGGGTGCTCACCAGTTCCTACCGGACAGGGCTCCTGCCTTCAGGGAGCTGACAGTCTGCCTACAGATTCACCGCTGCCCGAGCACCTGAGCGAAAGGCCTTTAGCATTTCCTCTCTGGATCCCAGAGATAGAGGCCGTTCTTGGGTCATGGCACAACAGCTTAGGACAGGAAGCTGCCAACCCACTCCAGGCGTCACCATCAGACTTTCCCAGCTATTTTCACGCATGCGCACTCAGACACCTCAGTACATGTGAGCAGATCTCATCTCTAACAACACCTCAAGGAATATGTTAGCTGAGATTTAATGAGGAGAACAAAAGAATTAATTGAGAATGACGATTTTTTTTTGCTTTGGGATAGAACTTACACATAATTATGTACCACAAACTGGAAGTACTGTATCCTCAAAGTCTAATCATGGTGACTGTCTCCTCCCTCAGTCAATGGGCTGCAATGGCTCCTGTTCTCATTCATGCCTGCTCAGCGTCCTCAGGCCTCCACTGTGTCTCACGCACTGCGGGGAGGCGCGTGATTCTCATCATCACGCCAGCGGGGGCTCCCCTGGGTGCTGGGTCTGGTGCTGCTTTCTCTGGGAATTGCAGGGCCCTGCTGTCTGTTCTTGCCCTGTTCCCAGGCACAAGTGCTCTGACCAGGCCAGCCCAGTCTGTGTTCTCAGCTGCATTATAGCCTTTCGGACGTGAAAATAACTTCCAGCTTAAGCTCAAAGTGACAAACATCCCCTGCCATTCCTCATCATGGGCAGAGATGTGGAGTTTTGAATTTTCTGTGTTGCGTGACTAATAGTCTCCCTAGTGGCAGCAAACTAGGGTTTCAACCTCTAACCCACAGTCTGATGGGCCCTAGCAGACTCCCAGCAAACACTTGTGAGTGCATGAATACGTGAATGAATGAATGAATGAATGAAATTATGAAATAAACTATTTCACATTCACAGTCCTGTGAGTTGGAAACTTGGCTCCAGCCTCATGACCTCAGAGAGTTTTTTTTTTATTTATTTACCTCAGCTTCCTCACCCATAAAAGGGCAGTAGCAGTGGGAGGAATGGAGAAAATGGGTGTAAACCTCCCCCCAAGGCCTGGTGCACAGTAAGACGCAACAAACCAACACATTCACTATGGCACTGGCACCTAGAACGAGCTCAGCCAAGATTTGTGGGAAAGGGACACGGAGACTCCAGGACTGTGACGCACACAGGCTTGCCCTCGCCAGGGCATCTTGCACACATTCGCGCGGCACCAGTTCAGGGTCAGCCCTCCACCCTTGTCCTGTCCCCATTGCTGCTCTCGCCACTGACACCCCACCACCCCTTCTGCATGGGAACTGCGAGCATCGGTCAGAATGCAGAATACCAGGTGGGAAACCGTGGCCAGCCAGTGTGCCCAAGTGCCTTGATTCTGAGTAAGTTGAGGGGGTGAATCTGGGCAAGCCACAGCCCAACACCAGAGAGCAGAACACTTCGAAGACCTGTGTTGTAGTCTTGGCTGGATAGCTCACTTGTAAAGGGATCACTAGGGAGGGTACCGAGGCTCCCAGGCTGTTTCCCCATGGGTAAAAGGGACTTGACATTAGTGACTACAGCACAGCATTGCTACGTGTACGGTGCATGTAGATAGAACAGTGCATATCAGATAGTAAAAACTCTAAAATATTTGTTAGTTTTAAATAGACACTAGGTCTATATATCAAGGAGCTAAGCATAGTCTAGAAGACTAAAAAGTAAGACGTTATGCTTCAGGCATTGGTGTCATACTGGGTGTGTGTGTGTGTGTGTGTGTGTGTGTGTGTGTGTGTGTGTGTGTCTGCGTGTGTACGTGTGCTAGTGTGGTCTGCAACCTGCAATAGTCACTGACCCTCAAACATGTTGTCAATTAATCCATCAGAAGGAACTAGAAAACCCCGGGGTGTATGGCTGTATTGACACGAATGCCAACTTTCTGCTGTGGTTGGCATGTGAACCCTGCCAGCCTCACCACCCCCAGCAGCAGCAGCATCTCCTTCAATATCCATCCAGCATGCTGAGCCAGAAAGGAGCCAGGCTGTGGGGGTCTGGAGTCAGCACAGAACTGAGTCGGTGTGGCTGCCAAGGGAGGCTCAGTCTGCCCAACAGGGACTGGCTGGCATTCATTCATCTTCGGAGCCTCCAGACCTTCCTCCACCAGCATCTCTGCCCGCACCCCCCCCACACACACACACACAACCACAGTCTCCACCCCAGTGCAGCTACGCATTGAGAGCTTGCCAGTTGGTGGAGTCTCCGTGACAGCCGTCCTTCCCATTCCAGGGAGAATCATTCAGAACAGACAAAAGGGCACTTGAGAGGCAACTCCATCAAGAATACCAAAACAACAGCTTATTTCTGTATCATTTACAAAGCAATTCTCTAAGTCATATGGTGTGACCCTCATGGCAACCCTGGAACCATCCGTGATTCCCATTCTATAAGTGAACAAGGAGGGCACATTCATATTACATCCCTTGTCCATGATGTCACCACCAGTCACAACTGAGAAATACACCAAGAGAAAGTAGGTTCAATCAGTCACAAGTCTGTCCCTGTAAGAGACCCCATGGATTACTTGTTCTAATGAAAAGGACTTCATCAAGGTACAGCTCACATCAAGAAAACTAACTCACACTTTGTGGATGATAGGGTGAATTTAACATGATCTGAATAGCAATATGACAATATCTGTCAAAAACCACAGGCATATTTTATCTTTGACCCGGTAAGTCATACCTCAGGAAGCCTCAACTAACCTCAGAGATTTTTAAAGTTATTTGTGTAAAGTATTTATTGCAGATGTGTAAGTGGCCACATGTGACACCTGAGTATCCAATGCGAAAGTCTAAAATACCAAGCAGCACTTGATTAGTAAATAAAAAGGCTATATAGCAACATGCAAGAACATTGTATAATACTGAAAAAATCATGATTTGTATTTATGGAAGCAAGCATTGAAACAAAACATAAACTAATCAAAATGGTCTCAGATGGGGTCTGTGCAGAGATCGGGGGTGAAATTGTTTTGTCTTTGATTTTAAATAGGAATGGCATACCATGTGAATGTTTCAAAAACAAAGTGAGAGAAGGTGTGCTCCAGTGTCTAAGTTCTCCAACACCTCTAGGAATCTCTGACATTTGGAAACCAGGGTTAGTGTCTTTTTCATCTTTGTCTCCCCAGAGTTTACCATAAGAAATTAGATCTCAATAAACATGGACTGAATGTTGCCAACAACCATGTGGATGAGGCTCATTCGACCTGGGACCATCTGGCCAGAGCCTTGATTGCCCAACAGGCATGTGCTGTGATATTAGTCTGATGAATTAGAAATTAATAATATATATCCAGTGTAGCACCACTTACAACGGCCACAGCATGGAAGCAGACTAATGCTCATTATAGACAACTGGGTTGAGAGTATGTGATTTCCCAGCTAAGGAGTACTCGTCAACCAGAAGGAAAGATGAAGTGCTGCCACTAACAACAAAGTGGAAGACTGCAAGGGAATGATGTGCAATACGCAAGTCAGAATGGCAAGGACAAATACTGGACAGTACACAGTAGACACCTGGCAAAGTAAAACACTTAACAAAAACCAGTGGACATTAATAAACCTCTGAACCTAAGGTTGGAAGAGAAAGGGACAAGGGGATGAAAGGGATTGGTGATTGGGGAGACAGGGATTAAAGCAAGAGGGAAGGTCGAAAAAAAATTAAAAAAAAAAAAAAAACAGGAGGTTGGTAATGATGTAGAAAAAAAGGAACTCTCCTGCACTGCTGGTGGGAATACAAGCTAGTACAACCACTATGGAAAACTGTTCGGAGGTTCCTCAAACTGCTAAACATGGAGCTTCTAAATGACCCAGAAATCCCACTCCTAGGTATCTACCCAAAAGACACAAAAACACTGATTCAAAAAGATACCTGCACCCTCATGTTTATTACTGCTTTGTTTACAATAGGAAAGACACGGAATCAACCCAAATGGCCAAAAGTAGATGACTGGATTAAACAGATGTGATACATATACACGATGGAATATTACTCAGCAATCAAAAAAGATAAACCCATGCCTTTTGCAGCAACATGGATGGAGCTGGAAGGGATCATGCTTAGTGAAATAAGTCAGAAAGAAAAAGTTTCACTCATAGCAGGAGCATAAAGGACCGGGGTGGGAGGGGGGGTTAGGGGAGAGGAAGTAGTAATGAACAACTATATACCAGAGACATTTAACAGGGGTGGGGTGGGGAATGAGATCAAAAATGGGGGAGGGGAGTGCACTGGACTATGGTGATGGCTCATGGGTGATTTGGTGATGGGAAGCCCACGGGGATTACAACCAACAAGGGAAAAGGCACAAAATGATGTAAAAATAAACAAATATACAGGAGGAATAGGTCTTTAAAGAACAGGAGAGAGGAAAATCTGGGGAGAGAGTAATTGATTGAAATTTCTAAAATTCTGCCTCTTTGATGCCATTTCACAAATCACATCCCCCCAGGTTCATAAGCACAGGGGAGTAGGGGCCCCATTCTCTAAGGCCTAGAGACCTGATCCAAAGCGGAGTTCCTCAGAAAGGAGAGATCATGGGGTCTGCAATAAATTCAAAGTCACCCGGAGAATGATTTGAAGCCAAAACTCAATGAAGTTAACACCAAATCAAAAGCAGGAAATATCAGCGGGCCTGTATTCAACGAGATAGAAGACCCAACTTGGAACAACATCTGTCTCCTCTGGCTTAAACAAATCATGCAACCTCTCTGGGACTCAAATTTCTGGTCTCTGTCCCGCTGTCTCATGCGGATGGCCTGCAAATGAAACACACAATGACAAGGTACCAGGAAAAGTGCACAAGCTATAAGGCACTGTGGAAGAGTCTGATAATAACAACTCCCAATCACCGTGGGCACAAGTGCGTGTTGAAAGGTGAGAACAGTTCTTCTCCTAGGAACACAGAGGCAATAAGATGAGCTCCGGCCTGTTCAGAGCAGCAGGATGTGGCCATTTCACGAGGCACGATGGGAAAGTGCTGGCAAATTGGCCACTGGATTGAGCCAACCACAGGAGGGGCCCTGCCCACTGTCCATGGGGCTGAAGTCACAGAGCATTAGAGAGGGACAGCTCGGAATTTGGAATGCGAAAGACAGCTACACCACTTTGCTAATTATGCATTTGGGCACGACACAGCAAAATGAGAATTGTGCAAAGTGTTTTACAGGATTGGAAGGAAGCCCGTTATGAGAGCGCATTTCAGGCACCTTCTCTGATCAAAGGGATAAAAAGAGTGAGGGATGTCGGGGACCGAGATCCAGGCCTCGTCTGTGACGAAGTGATTAAAGGCCAGGATGTGCTTCAGTTGTCATTCCTAATAGGACCTGACCGCAGCGAGGAGCGGTGAACTGGCAGGAGAACAATGCAATTCTCACAGGCGCCCGGTGCCTACCTCACACAGGCGGGCTGCTGAGCTGGGAAAGTGGGGTGTCTGGCATTGAAGCAGGTTGGAGTAAGAGAGGATGCTTGGGCTAACTAACGCCTGAGCAAAGAGGAGACTTCTCGGGTCCTGCACTGAAGAACAAATGCAGCGTTCATGGGCAGCTCCCTGTAAAGCCTGCCCATTAGTTCCATGCGCCCAAAATTCAGGGCAGCAAGGCAAGTGTTGCTGCCACAAATTTTTTTTAAGATTTTTTTTAAAATTATGCATATAGAACTGGGTATAGGCCAGAGGTGCAGGGGCAGTGAGAGGATTCACCAGAGAGAGTGTGGGGAGCAGGACAGGCAGATCGATGAAGTACACTGCTGAGGGGAGCAGCGGGGAGACAGGAGAGGTCTGCTGTGCCATGTGGGTCAGCTCAGGGGTGGGATGGAACTCAAGCTGAAGCAGCTGCGGACTACCAGGGAGGCCCATGCTGCAACAAATCTTAGATCACATAAGCTGATAGCCTCACTTGACAGATAAGAAAAAGAGCGCCCAGAGAGGTTAGAAGGCTAGCTGGAGGTCACACAGCAAGCTCTAGCTATCTACCCTTTAACACTACCCTTCTTTAAACACATTGTGTGAAAAACACCTATCTGGCAGTGCTAACACCAGGTGGGAGAAAACTGGTCAAGGGACCGACACGAAGATGAGAAAGGGGGGTGAATGTCTGGTCGGACCCACCCATCAGGAGCAAGGAGGCGACACGAAGCAGACATGGACATGCTGGACTCCAGCTGCTGGAAGTTCAAGTTCACATCCCTGCCGTAGAGGCAGAGCTGCCACAGCCTTTCCTCTCTGTGTTCTCCTTTCAGCCCTTAAAGTCCAAAGGCAAGATTTGGCAGTAACACCTGGTCAGTGAGGATGGGACAGGGCAGGCCGGATCACTCCTCTAGATCTGAGTTCCACATCCCCAGGAAAATTCCCATCTGTTCTCCCTTCTGTGGACATGTCGGATATGGTGGCCGCGCTCTTCGCAAAGCCTCCTGACCTGCCCCATCTCTTCTTTTGTAAAGATTAAATGCGTTTTTAAGAAAGCAAGCATATCAAGCACTTTCAAAGGGACACCTTGCTTCTATAAGCGCAAGTGGAGAGGGAAGCACTCGGGCTGGGGATCTGGTGCGGGGAAGCTGAGTCATCCCCAACAACAGAGCAAACCCACAGGGCCCTTCGTTCCTGATGACCTCTTACCGCCCTCGGGAGAAAGTCTGTGTTTCTCGCTCTGGACCCCAAAAGGAACCCCTTGAATCTTAGTATCGGTGATGGGAAGGGTGCTCACGTCACCACCCCAGCCATGATGGTCTAGTGGTCCAGACCCTGGGGAGAGGGACAGTGACAGATGCTGCCGGCTGTCTCGGAATATCCAGTCTCCCTTTTCTTCTTCTTCAGCAGTACCATCCCAGTTTGTTTGTTTGTTTGTTTAAATATTTATTTATTAATACATGTAAGAACTGGGGTACAGACCAGAGGAGTGAGGGGATTCACAAGAGTGGGGAGTGGAACAGGCAGATCAACGAAGTACACTGCTGAGGGGAGCAGCAGGGAGACAGGAGAGGTCTGCCGCGCCATGTGGGTCACCATCGTGGCTGGGTTGGTGACCCCAAGGGGTTCCTTTTGGGGTCCAGAGAGAGAAACACAGACTTCCTCCGGAGGGCAGTAAGAGGTCGACAGGAACGAAGGGCCTGTGGGTTTGCTCTATTGTTGGGGATGACTCAGCTTCCCCCCAGCCAGAGGATGCCTGGTGAGAGCTTCCCTCTCCACTTGCACTTGTAGAAGCAAGGGGATCGAACTCATGCTGCAGTGGCTACTGATACTTCATACTGCTGTGCCTAACCCAATAGGCCACCAGGGAGGCTCCATTTTAGCTAGATGTGTTGCTTTCTGGGAAAAAAGGTACTTCCCAGCCTTACTCACAGTCACATATTGCATATGGTCGGGCGGCCCTATAACAATGTCAGTAGCTAATAGTGAGAGCACGTCACTATGTGCCAAGCACAGTTCTAAGTACCTTCACATGCAGAAATTCACTCAACCCTCACCACTATGCTGTGAACAGGCAGTTATTCTTCTCTTTGCACTGAAGAAACTGAGAGACAGAGGGTTAGGCGACCTGCCCAATTCACAGTTTGCGAGTCCCAGAGCTAGGATTTGAACTCAAGCAGCCTGAGGTCATCAAAGCTCTTCACCACTGATTACACTAGATCAAATATTAAACCGCAGCCAGCAGAAGCAGAAGTTTTGCAAGGGATTCCCAGGAATGTGCCTCAGAGGAGAGGCCTCCAGGAGGCTAATTCTCTGCCCTGAAAGCTTACTTCTGGAAATGGAAACAGTAACCGGCCATGAAGAAACCTGGCAGACACCACCTTAACCAAGCATCAGTACCACATGGAAAGCACTAAAGAGGACCTCAACTCTGTGCAGCTCCTACCCACATCCACACTGCGGTCTAACCAGGAGAGGTCAGCCAGCCCAAACTGCAGGACTCTCTTCAAAAGACCTGACCAGTATTCTTAAAGACTGTCAAGGTTATGACAACGAGGACAGGCAGAAAAATATCACAGACTGAAGGGAACTAATGAGACATGACGACTAAATGTAATGTGGCCTCCGGGATGGGATCCTGGAACCGAGAAGGGACATTAGTGTAAAAACTGGTAAAATCCAAATGAAGATATCATTAGGTTAATAGCGTTATACATATGTTAATTTCATGATAAATGTACCACGGTCATTTATATGCGATGCCAACATTAGAAGCGGCTGATGAAGGTATATGGAAGCTCTATACTCTTTGCAACTTTCTCTATATTTGAATGTTTTTTTTTTAATAATAAAAGATTTTCAGAAAGGAAAAAAGCCCACTTCTTCCTATTGCTGACCTGTTAAATAATGATGATGGCTGTAGCTACTGAAGCCATTCTGCTCTGTGAGGAAAGCTTGAAGTCACCTTGAGGACAGAAGTCATGTTCTGAGAATGGCACAGCAGATGATAACGGTGTCCTACTGGCTCTGAGCTCCTAACTCAAACATTTTTTTCTTTTTCTTTATTTAAAAGATTTATTTATTTATGCATACAGAACTGGGGTACAGGCCAGAGATGTAGTGGCAGTGAGAGGATTCACCAGAGACAGAGTGGGGAGCAGAACAGGCCGACTGACGAAGAAGTACACTGCTGAGGGGAGCAGCGGGCGGGTCAGGAGAGGTCTGCCGCGCCATGTGGTCACCTCCAGGGCAGGCGGGAATCGAACTCATGCAGAAGAGGCTTTAGCTTCTTAGTGCTGTGCTTTAACCCGCTGTGCCACCAGGGAGGGCCTCTTTTTTTTTTTTTTTAATGCAAAGAAATCTCTACTTTATACACATCCATTATTTGGGAATTTCCTATCAAATGCAACTGAACTTAATCTGCATTAATAATAGCAATACGGTGAACAGGTGGGCAATTTCCATTGCTAATATAAAAGTTAGAATCTTAGTCCAGAAGTTGGGAAGTTGGCCTTAGATTCCATCTAGTCCAATGTCATTTTTCATGTGAATAAACCAAGAACCAAGAGATAAACAGGTGCCTAGGCCCATCCACCAGCAAGTGAACACGGGAATAAGTCCCACCCCTGCCCCACTGCCCACCCTGGGTGCCAGGCTCAGGGCAAGGCGTGTTACACCAACACAGCATGACCACAACAGCCAGGGTAAAAGCCTTCTTCTGACTGTGGCACTGACTGACTGACATCTCACACTCATGGAAACATCCCTCTAGGTTTCTTCTCTGGCTCAACTACTGCGCCCAGCAACGCACCTGCAAATTACATTGTACTTGCGTGAATTTCACCTTTTGAGCTTTGTGACCAAGAAGCTATAATATTAAAACTATGTTGTTATATTTGGTTTTTCTTCAAAGGGGGATGGAGGAAGGAAAACATGTACTGCTTGGCCTGCCAAACAGGATGATATGCAGGGGGAAAAAATACATATCAGTAGCTGAGGTGACAGATTAGTAAGAACCCTGAGAAAATCAGTTGCCCAATTTGGGTTACAAGTTTTTTAGTCTGTAAAACCAGAGGTTTATCTGGGATTTGATTTCCTCTGAGCTTCCTTCCATAATTCCAAAACACTAAAACACTACATATACACTGGTTTATACTGTCACTTATTTATTTACATGTCGAAATGTATTTCTATTTCCATATAAAATACTATTTTATATCTACTGCTTTCCTCATCAAAGCTGATTAAGGCAGGCTGTCAGCTAGACGGCGAGTACTCAGCTGTGGTAGATTGCATCGGGGTCCCCGCCCCTCCCTGCACCTGCAGCTCCGACAGACTCCCCCACCCCTTGAATCCAGACTCTGCTGTGAGACTGCTCTGGCCAGCGTGATGCAGTGGGGGTGACAGGGTGCCCCTCACAAGCCAGCTGTGGAGAGGGCACCTGAGTTCCACGCGCACTCACCGTACCCCACCGTGGCCGTGAGGACGACATGTTCCCCCACCCGCCTCAGACGCATGAGGGGGCCCAACTACCTGTCAGAACTCAGAGCGGAGATCAGAATAGATCACTGCAACCCAGAAGCACTGTGGGCTACTGAAATGTTGCGGTGGTTACACACAGAAGCTAGTTGACACTGTCTCCGGCCTCAGCTTTGGCGGGAAGCTCTTTGGAGCAGGATCTGGCTACCTGAATTTACCATAAAACACTTTGCAGGAAATGGACTTGGTGAAGGGGTGGATTCACATGCCCGCCCAGCACCACACACACAGCCAATCCTTTGCTCACAGATGGAGAAGGACGTCGGCCTCCCCCACACACGCATTCTCTGGAGCTTTCTTCTCCATGCCATGAAAGAACATGCCACCTTTTAAAATTAAGATTTAGAAGCTATTTATACCAGTCCTCGTCTTATTCAGTGCCTGAATTTCAAGCCAGTGCTGCCCGTTTTGATTAATGAAGCACCAGCACCGGCACCAAGGGCTATGTCTCTTCTGAAGAGGTACTGGTGAGAAGCGAAACTAGATGTGGACATCCCACCCAGGGGTGCGTGTTCCCTTCATCCCCTCACGGAGCTTGCTAACAGGCACGTGTATTGAGGTGGATCCATTTTGCTTGTTTTTAAAGCATGCCACAAATATTTATTAAGCTTCGACTTGCCCTGTGCAAACATCATCATCAGGGTCAGCCTCCCGACGGGCAGCGGCTGCAACTAGAAGACCAGGGTGATCACAGGCCAGCAAGCAGACAAGGTGCCAGGAGGTCCAGCCAGGGTCACCGGCTGACCACAGGGCCTGGGGACACCAGGGATGTTAAATGTGCATGGAACGAGGTGAGTGGCCGCACGAGAGAGGCGGCCAGGCACAGCTACCCGACGCCACGGGCACCTGGCTCTCATCAGACTCCAAGTCTGAGAGCTTCCTGCTCCTGTTCTGGGCTTCTCTGCGGTTCCTGTGGAAAGAGGGGGAACCCTAGGGGAGGTGGCCAAGGCCTGCAAGTGGGGAAAGGCAGTTATTGGCACCTGACTGTGGGGTGTCTGCAAAATTAGCTCCTGGCCAGGGAGCTCTGGCTGCTGACATAGAGGAGGATTCCTCCCTCCCTGCCTACAAATGCACACAAGCAAGTACACACATTCTCCCTCCACCTCTCTCTCATACCCACACACACCCCCTCTTCCCCTTCCACATGGTCACACACTTACAAACACATATAACAGTCACACACATTCCTCTTCATACATACACAACACACTCTCTCACACATAACACATACCCTCACATACTCACAATATACATTCCTTCTCTCTGTCTCTCTCTCTCTCTCTCTCTCTCTCACCAACACACACACACACACGCACTATCTAACCCACCTCTCACCCCCTCCTAGTCGTCAGTGTTTGGGCCCTCCCTGGTATCCTTCCCCATGCGCCACTGAAGAGCCCCTACGTCTAGCTGGCAAGCCGGCTGCCAGCCTCTCAACCCACCAGGCCGACCTGCCCCTGGTTATCAAGCAATCTTTGTAAAACTCAGCCCTGATCTTCTCCTCACTCTTCTGCTAAGAAGCCACGGATTCCCTAGGACCACAGAATCATGGCCGCACCCAAACACAGATGCTTTCTGACACCGGCCCAAAGGGCCTGCCAAACTCTCCTCCCCACCACGCCCCCTGGTACCACCACTTACAACCCCACCCTCAACGGCACCCTTGCTTTGTTCCTGCATCACAGGTCAGGCCCACTGCCCACCTGTCAGAACCTCTCCCTTTCTAGACCCACCTCCAACAGAACCACTTTGTGGAAGCTTGGGGCTGATGGTCAGCTCCCTCTCTGTCCCCTCTCTCAGTCCACTCACCACCTCCTGCCTTTCCTCAAGGCTACTCACATCTCCTCAGGTCAGACTGGAAATTCTCTGAGACACACGCCGAGTCTCATTCTTCTATATACACCTCTTCCCCTCCCTCAAAGCCTTCAGCATAAAAGAAACCTTATAAAAATGTGTTCAGTTCAAGGTTAAGAACTATTAACCTATGAACATGGCAAGTCCACACTCGGTTTCCATCACTGAGTGGCCTGGCCCAGAGATCATGGCCAGCACCCGGCTGCCCACACCCACCAGAGGAGACAGCTTTCAAGCACGTGCCTTGTCACCCAAAAACACGCGCCAGGAGCCACGCCCATTCAGCAGGTTCTGAGCAGCCGCCCTGTGCAAGCTCTCTTCAGGAAGGCGGGCGTGCACACGTCATGGCTGAGAGGGAGGCAGATGGGCAGAACTCATCCCAGAGAGTGAGATGGCCAGAGAGGCCGGAGTGGGTGGGGCAAGGTTACCAAGAGAAAGATGGGGAGGCACAGGGCAGGAGGAGGAGGTGACACTGGAGCCGAGACTGGCGTGTAAGAAGGGACCGGCCACGATATTCCCTTTAGGGAGGACGATGGTGCTGAAGCCTCAGTGGAGGCCAGTCAGGCAGAGACCCGCAAGCCAAGAGATGTTTGGGCTTTCTTCTAATTAGTAAATTACAGATGACGTAAAATTCTCCGTCTTCATCAGTTTCAAGTGCACAGTTCAGTCATGGGAAGCTCACTCATGTTATTCTGCAACTGTCACCATAGCCCAACACCCCAAAGCTTTCCACTAGGCCAGATTGACTGGCCAGGTCTCCAGTTCCCAGGAAACCACCCCCTTTTAACTTTCTATCTGAGAATCTATCTGTGAACCGCATCTAAGTGAAATCACACAGTGATTTATTTGTGGTTTAGTGACCAGTTGATTTCACTCAGCACAATGTCCTGAAGAGCCGTCCACGTGGTAGCCTGTGACATGGCTGGCCAGTGCCCCACTGCAGGGAATGACCACATTTTGTGGCTCTTTTCAACCACTGGTGGACATTTGGGTGGCTTCCACCTCCTGGCTCTTGATTAGTGCTGCTCTGAACATGGTGGTGCAAATAACCCAACAACTTATGTTTAATTCCAGGGGTTGTTAAATTAATTAAACCAGGAGGCCACTGGGCTTATAGGACGGCTACATAATGCCTTCATAGCCTACACGAGCAAAGCAAAGCCTAAGCCTGCTTTGCCTCAAGGTTAAGAAGTTGAAATCTAAGGACAACCAGTGCCAAACCAGGCTTTCCCAAATGAAACAGCCACTCAGATCATTTCTTTACTTTGTTCCTACTTCTTCTCTTTAACAGTCTCTCCCCAGCTCCTGTGGGTACAGAGCTCTTAGTCACTTCCAGTTTGGCACTGCCTTATTCAAATTGGTTTTGAGCATTAAACTCTCAAAATTGTTAATCTGTCTCAGTTTATCTTGTAACAGTTCATATTCCCAGAAGCGCATCGCCACATCATATGGTAATTCTATGGTTCATTTTTTAAGAAAATGCCGTACAGTTTTCCAGAGTGAGCACTTAGAGTTTATTCTAGGGCCTCCCTGGTGGCGCAGGAGTTAAGGTTTGGCTCTATGAAGCTCTCCACAGCCACGGCAGCACAAGTTCGATCCCCAGCCAGGGAGGAGACCCACAGGGTGCAGCAGACCTGTCCTGTGCTGCCCGCTGCTCCCCTCAGCAGTGCAATTCAGTCAGTCTGCTTGTTCTGCTCCCCACTTTGTCTCTCATGAATCCTCTCATACCCCACCTTTCTGGCCTGGACCTCAGTTCTTATATGCGTAAGTAATAAAAATAAATCTTTCTAAAAAATGGATTGATTCTATGTGAAACTAGAGGCCATGACGGTTTGGTTTTCAACCATCACTCTTGACTGTGGAGGAAAACAGACTGGGGGTGGGGGTGGCCAAGAACGGCAACAGAGAGCCTGGGCTGCTGAGGAGGAGGCAGGGGAGACGTGAATACGGCCAAAAGTGGGACGAAGGGAAAGCACAGAGCATCACCTTGGATTTCTGGCCTCAGCCCCGGGTACACGGTGATGTCATCTCCTGAGATGAAGTGCGAGGGACATAAATATCTTTAAGTAGTTCACAAAAGATACAAAAAAACTCACTGCCAAAACTCCCCCATCCTCCTCTCCCTATTTAACCTTCCTTTCCTCGGGTCTCCCTACCAAACTCCTTAAATAGAACAGAAAGTGACTAATCAAGAGGTGACTACAGGGTGGGGTGTTTCAAAGCCAGAACACGACTGTTACCCTCAGAAGGCACCAACAGGGACCCTTTTGTGCCTGGACACCAGTGTGCTAGCCAGGAAGCCCCACATCCCCACACAGCAGACCAGGCAATGGTCAAGTTGCTGGTCAGGGCTCAGGAGGACTGAGACCATGTCACTCAGGGCTGGGCTGCCAGCAGGAAGCAGCCTTTCCTCAGATCTGGTCTCTTCTCTGAGCCTCCTGAATTCTGTTCTCCTGCTGGTCTCCTCAAACCTGTGCTGTCTCGCAGATAAAGGGAATAGCTTTGGGGAGGTCAGGATGATCTTCTAAACCATTCAACAAATAGTCACCAAGCACCTACCACGTCCTTCACAATGCATGAGGGACAGAGACGGATCACACACAGGTTCTGCCCTTGAAGAACTTTCCACAGAGACATCAACTGGCAATCAGCGGCCACACAAGGTTAAATACCAAATGGTGAGGGGAAAGAGACTGTTGTGAGCTGATGTCTGTCAGCAAAAGAAAGTGGGACTCATGCTGACCTTAGAGGAGAAACACTATTTTTGCAGTGAGGAGAGGCCGCACCCAGCAGATCTGACCTCTCAAAGGCACAGAGGAGGAGAAGGCAGAGGACACGAGGAGGGGTGTTGGCTCATGTGGAAAGGGCATCAGGGCACTGAGAGCATAATCCAGGCATGAGGAGAGAAGGGTTCAAAGGCGAGCAGAAGGAGAAACAAAGCCACTCTGTGCCAAGCATCATGCTTGAAACTCAAAACTATCACTTCAACTCAGTCCTCACAGCACCCCACACAGAATGAGAATGAGCATGGCAACCCCAATTCACAGACAGGGACTGAAGCTTAGATGCAACTGCTAAGTCTTTCCAGTAAGATTGACAGTGATGGGCCCTGGCCTCCAGCCTCGCAGGAGGTCAATAGGAAGGCTGACGGCCTGCGCCCACAGACGTTCTCCTGCTGTGCTGTCTGTGGTGTCATTTGTTGCCAAGGACTTTAATTGTTTGCATATGTGTTGTGTGGGGGGTAAGAGATCTGGTTGGGTTTTTTTTTTTTTTTCTTTTTTCTGTATCTTATCTTGAAGCTGTTCTATAAAATGGACAGGGCTCTTCTTCAGAACCCAGGACAAGAGGGCCTTTGGTAGACTCTACGTTCTTCTCGATCTTTGCTCCTTCCTACATCCAGTGTCATCATGTGGTTTGTCCCATGAAAAGAGACATGTACAGTCCTGCCCCAGGGAGTTCCTGCTTGGTCATGTGATAAAATAGCCAGTGGACTATGGGCAGTAGTGACAATGAGTTCGGAGAGTATTGACAAAGTCAACTCAGAAGTGCTGTTCCCACTCACATGGTGACTAGAAGAAGAACCTGCTTGTGGTAGTCCAAGAGTACCAGAAAACTGAAAGCCAGACGCAGCAAGCCTGAGCCCCAGCTGCAGCTGGGAGCCAAGAACAGACTACATCAGCAATAGCTGAATGCCCCCATGTATCCAAACCCCTTGTTTTTCTGAGAATGCATCTGAGACCCAAACTAAAGACCCATTAGAAACTGGGTCTTCTTATTCCTAACCCACTGCCTTTGTGCTATATAACCCTAACTCATCAAGGGGATTCCCTGCAGGCTACAAGAACAGAAATCTGAGATGCCAACCAAGTAAGTAATTAAGCTGAATAGATGCAGTCAAACATCATGAGTGCAAGATTTAACCTGGATAATCACTCCATAACTTAGAGTTGATCTGTCTCAAAGAGTTCCTATTGATTTCCCAGGAGGGCTTTTCTTCTTGAGCTGGAGACACAGAGAGTATCATAGCTGAATCTATGATACCCCTGTCATCGTTCAAGGTGTCAGTCTCTTGCACCTAAGAATTGTGGCCTAATTTCTTTCATCTTTGAATTTGTGTTTTATTACTAGGATCTATGGTCCTCAAAAAAATGACATTCTTTCCCAAATGCCTTTGCATGTTCTTCTCCATTTCAAGATTAGGAGTCAGCCAGAATGCTGTTGTTGCTCAAAGATTCTTACAATCATAGCATGTCAGGACTGGCCTTGGCCTTAGAGAGCATCAGTCCCAACCACCTCAATTTACAGCTCAGAGCACTGAGGCCCATGAAGGCCATGGGGCCGTCCTGACGCCATACAACTGGTTAGTGGCAGGACAATCGTGCCCAGGGGTGAGAGTGGTAGGAAGGCCTGCACTAGAAATATGTAGTAAGTTCCACTATCTGCAATGCAGTGCCACTGAAAATGGGCCACACCATACTTAAGATGCACAATCCAAGACTCATTCTCTGAAGCTCGAATGGGGCTGAAAAACTAAAGGAAATGACCCCACTTGGGAAGGAATTGTGACCTTCCTGAAGTGCCAGCGGGTTGCCCAGAGAACAGCCAGATGTTTGCCATGTTTCAGCTGAGATGGCATGACACCACCTGCAGAGACGGCACTGTAAGGGAGTGTCAGCCAAGCACAGAGTTCACCTGATTAGCAGACATGCCGAGATTGAAGCAGCGCCATGGGAAGGAGTGACAGGGAACCCACACCACCAGCCCACCCCGATGGTGGAAGGGCAGGACAGAGGAGACACCTCTGTGGTTTAGATGGGGCTTGCCGCTGACGTCATCTTCGTGTGTTCTAGTGGCTGGTTAGTTTGCAGTGAAGTAACACCTAGGACCTAACAGTTCTCAGTCTTCCTTTCTTTATACCTTCACCAAACCATAAATATCTTACTGGGTCCTAATTCAAACACTCAGTTGAGGAGAAGTGACCGACTAGGGCTAAATAAAAGATTTAGAAAATGCGGGCCCTCCCTGGTGGCACAGCGGGTTACAGCACAGCACTGAGAAGCTAAAGCCACTTCAGCATGAGTTCGATCCTCGCCTGCCCCGGAGGTGACCACATGGCGTGGCAGACCTCTCCTGGCCCGCCCGCTGCTCCCCTCAGCAGTGTTCTTCCTCACTCGGTCTGTCTTGTGCCCCACTCTGTCTCTGGTGGATCCTCTCACCGCCCCTGCACCTCTGGCCTGTACCCCAGCTCTGTATGCATAAATAAATAAATCTTTAAAAAAAAAAAAAAAGATTTAGAAAATGAAATTTTGCAGCTGGCAGCTTTGGATAATTTAGGGAAGATGGGGGAAATGGGCTTAGAAATCTCATCCTGTGGTAAAGAGAGTGGTCGCCACCCTTTTCAAAACTAACAGAAGTGTGAAAGAAATGCTCTTTGTCTGGAGCCCTCAGTCAGGTTCCGAATATTTGCTGCCAGGCAAAGAGCACCTTCCTGGTGGACAGGCAAGGTGGCGGGAAAGGCAAGGACAGGGCAAATGCAGAGTCTCTCCTGGCATGCCTACCTTGTGACCACTGACAGGATTCTCAGGAAATCAGCTGCCACTGAGGTTTGAGTGATCTGGTCATCTTTTCTAGAAAAGCATGGAAATTTGTAAGACATGTATCCAGTGCTACCTCTCTGAAACCAGATATCACAGGCTTCAAAAAGTAGACCTTGTGGGGATTTGCTGGGCATGCTCACAGTGCTGGTTTTCAAAGTGCTTTTTGCAGTAACACCGAAGCCTTTAAAACGTACATGCCTTATGATGTGGAAATGCACTTGTAAGAACTCATCCTCAGGCAGTCTTCTGAGATAGATGCAAGGATGCACAAACAGCACTGTTAGTCCCGGCAGTTATTCAGAAGCAGGAAATTTATAAACAACCTGAAGTTCCAAAAATAGGGAGATATTTTTACCTAATTATAGATTCCTATATAATGAAATACTTTGCAGCCATGAAAACTCAAGATGCTGAAAAATAACATTGGAAAATATTCAAAGTGTAATGCAGAGTGAGAAAAAGCACTCCCTAAGCCGTCATTACAGTGACTCCATTTACTTTTTAATTTTTTTTTAATTTATTTATCTATGCTCACAGAACTGGGATACAAGTCAGTGGTGTGGTGGGTGAGAGGCTTCACCAGAGACAGAGTAGGGAGCAGAACAGGCAGATGGACTGAAGTACACTGCTGAGGGGAGCAGCGGGCAGGTCAGGTGAGGTCTGCCGCGCCATGTGGGTCAGCTCCCCGGTGGGGGATCGAACTCGCGCTGCAGTGGCTTTGGAGAGCTCCATAATGTGGTGCGTTAAGCCGTTGTACCACCAGGGAGAGCCCTATTTTTAAATACTATACATTTAGGTACATGGGGAAAATACTACCTGGTTATCTATGACTAGAGAGATGGCAGGTGATTTGCACTTCTCTTAGGGGTTGCATGTTCTTCCTTCACCAACTGAAGTCTGCTCAAGGAAAAGCTGAGGCCCCAGTGAATTCCTCAGCCCAAGATTAGCCAGCCACGTGACTTAGAACCAGTTATCAACTTTCTCTGCATCTCCTTTTCACCATCTAGATAAAACAGGCTCTGGTAGTATCTGCCTCATCACAAATAATTATTTGGTAATTACTCAAAATAAAAATGAAATATTAATAAAGGAATAATATCTGCGAAGTGCTTAGTACAGCTCCTGGCACATAGTTGTTGCCACTACAGAAAATGAAAAACAACTATTATTTTAAAAGAAAAAAGAATATTATTTTGAGGTTTGGCCTTGATCCCTTCTGGCAGCCAACAGAATCTACTTTGTGAAAAATATCTGGGTTACCAGAGGGGGTGGGGAGAAGTCGTAAGGGACAGAGGGGAGAAGGTGACAAGGCTTTTAACACTGAAGCTTTGATGGAGGGAGAGTGACGCTGAAGTGTGTGCACACAAGAAGGGGGTGAGGCATGCTCCCCAAATTAGACAGTTATGTAAAAGATTGAGAAATCAATAAAATTGGGGGCAGGGGAAGAAGGTTCTACCTAACTGTGTGTCCATTAAAGGCTAGCTGTGCCCAAGGAGAGAAAAGGAGCCACTGGACTGGAAGGGGCGTCTTTCCACCACTTACCACTGCTGATGCCCCAGCGCCTGCATCCACAATGCCTGAGGCTGCCCCAGAGCAAGGTTACCTGGGAATTTTTTTAAGATTCCAAATCCCCCCTAAGTACCCCAGTCACAACCAAACAGACCCAGTGGTACAGAAGCATCACGTGGCCACACATGACCTTCAAGGCCCAGGACACAGAACCCAGGGGCTAGAAATGACACCAGGAAGCCGAATGAGGCCGTTGTCTTTGAGGGGGCCACCCTTGGAGAAGTCTGGAAGCCAAGTCAGCCTGACTTGTCACAACTCTGTGGCCCATCCTCCCAGAGCCAGTCCTTGGGTGCAGCCTCCAGCCTCCAGTCACCAGGAAAGGCCTCCATGGGGGAGGCTTAAATATCCCAGACAGCAGGTGCCCAGGGCTGAGAGCCATCAGCCTCCCACAGTGGCCCGGCCAGACTGGACCCCATCCTGAGATCTCTCCAGCTGTATCTCCTTCTCAGCCTGACTCTGGGGACAGAAACTGCCACCAGCTCCCTCTAACAGCCCAACCACATTTCTTCCAGCATCCGTGGCCATGACCACGCTCTCTCTAAGGGTAAAGGGTGACTGCAAACTCTTTCCATCTGAGCTCACACATGGCCCAAGTGAAGGCTGATGGCTGTGATGCTGTGGGCCAGCTGGGCTGGTGGAACCTGGCTGCCACATGCCAGCTGTGGGCCCACCAAGATGCAGCTGGGTCCAACCAGAAAAGACCTGAGAGGCGGGGGGAGGGGGGGTGGACACTGATTCTGAGAGGTCTTCCCCTTTGGGGCTGCCAACCACCACCCACAGGCTGTGCCGTGATGCTGATACAATGGAGAAATGTCCTGGAGGGTGGCTAACAACGGTGGTCCTCCTGTTAAAGCCTATCTGGGAGGGGGAGGGTGTCTTTCAAGATTTTGGTAATAGTGTGGGTTCGTTAAGCTTTTCCCTTCCCTATTCTCTTGTGCAGAGAGAAAACAAGGGGCTGTATCTCCACAGTGAGATACACCATTCAGTGCCAACACCATTCGGTGCCAGTCCTACAGATGCCAGCTGCCAAGCAGAGAGAACTGCCTGTCTGCAGGCCACCTCGAGCCCAGTTTGTAAGCTCCTGTTACCTGCCTTAAAGTCAGAGGAGGGATTAATGCCCCGGTGGGAAGAGTCTAAGTCCTGCGAGTCATACACAAGCATTGGGGCTTCTGGCTGTGTGACCCTGGCTGTTACCCCTTCACAAGCTCTCGTTTCTTCATCTGCAGAATGGAGAAGAATGGCCCAAACCACAGAGGTGGGGGACGCCCAAAATAAAAATGACAGGGACCCAGAAAGCCAGTGGCTGGCAACCACATAAACTTTGACCACAGCCGGCATCTCCACAGCCGTCCCTTGCACACCGTGACTGCTCAGCCTTACGCTCTGTGAAGTCCATGAGGAATGCTGAGTGCCAGCGCACTCACCTTGCCCACCACCCAGACAGGCCAGGTAGAGGGCGACCCTTAAATACTTGTTGAAGGGGTGATTTCATGAATGCCATTTGGTCTCTGAAATGTGCCTTCTGGATTTTATCATTTCATGAATGATGCATTATCTCATGACCTTTTGGATTTCCATTTAATCATGCATCTAGATTAAATTCTGATTTATTTTCATGACCCTGACTTGCACACAGTTGTTCCTCTGTATTACCCAACCTGCATGGATACAAGCTCGACACCAGATACGTTTCTTTGTGTAGCCAACCAGTCCAAAACTCTGGGGCTTAAAGTGACAGCGTGCTGTTTCCCCCAGTTCTGTGGGCAGATGCAGGGTTTCTCCTGCTGGTCTCACGTGGACTCATTTGCTTGACTGCAAATAACTCTCTGTTAATAGTGGGACCCGGGCTTCCCTAGCTGGCAGCAAGGATGATCCAAGAGGACAAAGTCAGAAGCTCTCAGACCTCAGGGACCAGGCTGTGCAATTAGCAGCATCCCTTCTGCCATATTCATGAGCCAAAAAAGATCAGGACAATTAATTTTTGGAGGGGAGGAGCTGAAACGAAAGAACAGATACCACCTCTTGAGGACAGGAGCTTCAAAATATTTTGGTCAGGTTTTCAAACCAGACCAAATCAAAGAAATACACATTTAACTTAACCCATGTAGGTCTGGAGGACCAGCACCCTTCCTCACTGGACTCCACAAAAAGCCAGAATTAACTGACACTGGAAAATGCTTTCTCCCACAGTGGGAATTTTCAAGGCCATTCAAGGTTGTCTGAAACTTTCTTTCCCTGGGTGATTTCATTTACTCTCATTATTTCAATGCCATCTATATGCTAATGGCCCTCAAATTCATACCTCCTGCTCAGCTTCTGACTCACACATTCGACTCTTGATTTTGCTCCCCAAACTTGCTCCCATCCATCGTCTTTCCAACCTCAGGAAAGAGACTCATCAGTCACCAAATTGCTCAGATCACAATTCTGTTTGTCCTCAGTTGCTCCCTCTCGTTCACCTCCTACCTTTCCATCCACATATCCTGTCAGCTCTATCCAAGCCACTTCTCCTGTCCCTACCACTGCATTCTTTTCCTGGGGCTACCCTAGCAAACTAGCTCCAAGTGGGTGACTTCAGTTAGAATGTACTGCCTAAGAGAGGTCAGCATGCCGGACGGCAAGGTCTTGGCAGAACCATGCTCCCCCTGTAACCTAGGGGGGACAATCATCCTTGCCTCCTCCTGGTTCCTAGGGGTGTCTCAGCATTCCTTGGCTTACAGCCGCATCACTCCAACCTCTCCTTCTGTTGCCACATAGCATTCTCCCTGTGTGCCTCTGTATGTCTGTCCAAATGTCTCTTCTTATGAAAGGATACCAGTCATTTTGGATTAGGGTCCATGCTAATCCACGAGGATATCATTTTAACTTGATTACATTTGCAAAGACCCTAAACTTATCCTCAGCTCAATCCCACTCCCACGCCACCCCAACTTGGTTTTCCCTGTCTCATTTGATGGCATCTTCATGCACCCTATCCCCCAAGCAGGGAAACTTAAGAACTCCCTCTCTTTCACACCAGCATCCTAGTAATCTCCAAATCCTGCTAACTTTATTTCATAAACTTGTCCCTTCCTCTCCACTGCTTGACTTCCTCACACCCTTGACTTCCTCAATAGGCGAAGTAGTCTCCCAGCCTTCATCCTCTGCATGTTCTAATGCAAAATATCCTACACCTCTCTCATTGCTAGATTCCTCTGAGATAAAAGTCAAGTTGCTAAACATGACCTATACAACTTCCTTATCTGCCTCTCACCAACCTCACTCCTGCACGACAGCCTATCCTTCCATTCCCCCAAATGCAGTCCTCTGTTGGAAGATGAGAGGAGGGAGGAAAGAGAGGTTACTAAAAATGTTGGTTTCGCTCCAAGGTCTTTTCTTCACGTCTCTAAACCCAAGTCTGACTGATTTCCAATTCAAGAAGAGAAGAAATACCCTCTCCATATAAGACACTTGCAAACATAAATTTCAGCAATTATGCATCCTCATTATTCCTCGGGACACACCCCCAAAGTGCAAAACCACATCCAATATGCAAATTTATGCAAATATGCATTTCCTTAGAGATATGCCCACCCACAGAAATATAAATGCAAAAGATACAGACAGATGCTCATCCAACTGTATATGTCTTCCCATAACTCTCCTTAAAATTCTCCCATGCAGACAAGAGTCTGAAGATACAGCATCCAAAAGAGGATAAGATAACTTTTATGGCTTGGGGTGCAACAGAATAAACAGATCGGAGAGATTGGAAAGGATGGTAGATGTTTGAGAGTAAGTGGAAGAAAAGAGAAATGACCGGGGATATCAACTGATATATATGCTTTCACCAAACCCCCAAGTCCCAACAACAGGCCAAACATTGCCTCACTAAGCAGCAAAGATACAGAAGCCACAGTTGTAATAATAATAATAGCAATTCCTACTCCAGCAGTGATCATTAACTACTAAGTGTTGAATTTAAATTCACTCATTTATTTCCCAGTCTCATGAGGTAGATACTATTATTCTCCTCAATCTAGTGGCAGTGAGGGCCAAGAAAGGGAAGTGACATGTGCAGTGTCACATTGTTAAAAAGTGGCAGGACCTGGAGTGCTACCCAGACTGAGGCATGTCAGAATCAAGTTCTGATCCACCTCCCATACAAGGTCCTGCCCATGAGCAGCTCCCAGACCACTAGGCCCTCACCAACTGGAAATGGGGTGAGATTTCCCTTTCCTTGGAGAAGTTCCACATAAGAGAGGTCAATGACAGGTCCAAGTGGGAAGCTGGGTGATCTGGACCCAAATCCTACCTCACCCAGCCACGACCTGTGGAAATATAGTAAGCTACTTAACCTTTCTGAGCGTCACTATTATTATCTATAAAAAAAGATATTCCGTCAAGTTTTCTTCAGAATTTTTCAGAATTAAATGAATCTCCTCAGTAAGTAACTCCGCTGTAAAAGTCCTCCCTCAATGTCACTAGAAGGTACTCAGAAATTATGACTTTAAGTGACGCCCACAGGATGAAACCAGGTCATTTCATCAGCCAGGATTGTATTTTTCCCATCCATGTTTTAATGGAACAGTGTTAAATGAAACATTGTTCAAGCTCCTGCTGGGAAATGATTGGAATACAATAGGCATTCAATAAAATCCCTTCCTGCTACTGCTCCAAGAAACTCTTCAATTCCCTAAGCCTAATACTTTCCAAAGCATGAGAAGAGCGATTACACACTGTGGCCCAGGGGCACGAAAGGTTTGGTCAAAAGCTGCACAGGACTATTGTGGCCACAAGACAGGCAGCTCAGCACCTAGGAGCTCTTGCAGTTATAGGCTCTCTCCCTCTCCTCTCTCTCTCCCTCTCTCTTTCTCTCTCTCTCTCACACACATACACATACACACACACTCACCAGGCTCCTGAAGGTGCCCGAGTCCTCGACTCCTGCATCACAGTCAAGGTTAAATGTGCTGCAGACCTACACAATTCTAGGGAAGGGCCCCAGTCTCGGGCACAGAGATGCTGGGAGTTTGAGCATTCTGTTTGGAAGCTTCTGGGGATGACCGAGAGAGCAGAACTGAGTTCCCAGTTTCAGGAAACTCAGGAATACTCCGTCATTGAAGGACAGGGGCAGAGGCAGGACAGGCGGTGTGCATGGACTTGGGCCCAAGGGAGGTGGGGGTCGTTAACCAACACTAGCGTCCAGGTAGGAGTAAGGGAGAGTGTCCGGTGCCACAACTGCACCCACGGCAAAGTAGACTTAGGGTCCAGTTGTAAGGTGGGTCTGCTCTCCTTAGTTGTCCCCTTTCATTAACGAGGTTCAGGGTAGGTGGAGACTGCGGGCACACAGTCTGCAGTGAAGGAAGATGCTCGTGTGACCCCCACCCCAGGAAGCAAGGAAATGCCCCGCCTGACGCAGGGGTCTTGGTTCCTATATGACTTCTAGCTCTGACAAAACTACTTCGAAGAAATTTTTTGAAGATCCCTTTTGGGTGTAGGCTGGCTCCTGGCCGGTTCCCCCAGCCCAGTGGACCTTTGAGTCAACCCTAGGTTCTGCTTCCTGTGCTTCTGGCCATGCAGCTGCCCTGGAAGTTCTTCCCTGAGTCCCTCCGAGGCGAGGGACTATTTTCCTCTCCAGGCTATACTACACTACAGGAAATCTGTCCCTGAGGAATTTCTCCTCTGACTCTGACCCTCCTCTTCCCTCTAGGGCTCAGACTTGGGAGAGTTAACCCTTTCTACTCCCTGTCATGCCCCACTGTGAATTCTGAAATTTGGGCAAGGAAGGTCCGGTGTCTTCCCTTGGAAGAGTTCCTGGAAATCCTACTTTAAGAGGACAGAAAATGGCTTTTGTTTACATACTTGTAAACTAAATATCTAAAGTCAGCAGCATGAAGCTAAGCTCATTCGCTCCTGATCTATGCATCTTACACAGAATGTCTCTTTACTCTAATTCAGTGGTTCTCAAATGTGAGGTTTACAAGAATTTGAGCAGTACCCCCAGGGTGCACTGGGCTCCTTCACACTGACTACCAGAAGCTTCCAGTCTGACTCCTGTGTAGCGTCCACCTCCACCCAGGAGGCTCCTCCAGCCCCAGCCCCTCCAGCCTTTACAGCTCTGGGCACTTCACCTCACCCTGCCTCCAGCTTTATTCCCAAATGTTACTGGAAACAGAAGAAGTAATCAGCATATTAATTGTGCCTCTATATGCATTTTGTCCACCTCTTTTTTTTTTTTCACACTAGAAAAAGTAATGTATCTACCAGCAGATAGAAACAAGCTTTCCCTATCCAGCTATCTCAACAACAGGAAGCAGTATGCAGCTCCATTCACATACACCTTTCTGATCATAAAGCTTAATTAGCAAGTTGCCTAGAGAATCAGAATGTAAACATCAGCACAATTAATGAATCTGTAATTGTTGCGCAAAGGAAAGGGATCCCCGATTTTACATGTTCAGCTTTAACAAATCTAATCTTTAATATTTTATACATTGAAGTGTCTATGTATTAAATTTGGGGTCTCATTTACCAGTTGTTGAATGAACATTCAAGTTCTCTCATCAAAGTCCTGCTTTCTAGCTAGTATTTGTTCATTCATCATTCATTCCTCCCTTCAGCCAATGTTTCCTGAAGCTCAGCTGCACACCAGGTAAAGTATCGCGTATGACCTTCTTAACCTGATGATGTATGTGGGGGAGTCATACCATAAATAAGCAAACAAATAAAGAACAATAAATATAAATATCATTTAATTTATAAAAGAATCAAGATATTCTAATAAAATTGGAAAATACTTCAGTAGCAATGAGCACACGGAGGTGAGGGGAGTCTAATTTAACTTTAAGCCTGAACTTGAAGGTACAGGTCATATGAGGAAAGGAAAAAGAATGTTCAGAGCTAGCAAACAGTATGTGCAAAGACCCTCCAGCAGGAACAGGCCTAGGGTATTTGAGGAAAGGAGAGAACAGTAGCTGGTTGAGGTGTTGTGAACAAAAGTGAAGGTGGCAGGAAATAAGAATGAGGGGAGAGTGGGGGAAATAAGGCTGAGGGGAGAAGGGGGGGGGAATGAGGCTGAGGGCAGAATGGGGAGAAACGGGCTGAGGAGAGATGGGGGGGGGAGAATGAGGAGAAACAGGCTGAGGGGAGATGGGGGAAATGAGGCTGAGGGCAGAATGAGGAGAAATGGGCTGAGGGGAGAAGGGGGAAATGAGACTGAGGGCAGAATGGGGAGAAACGGGCTGAGGGGAGACGGGGGAAATGAGGCTGAGGGCAGAATGATAAGAAACAGGCTGAGGGGAGAAGGGGGAAATGAGGCTGAGGGCAGAATGGGGAGAAATGGGCTGAGGGGAGACGGGGGAAATGAGGCTGAGGGATGGGCAGGGGCCTGGTGCTCAGGCCTTGGCTCTACGGTGAGGGCAATCTCAGCCTCAGCAGTGCGGGAGAGCCATCCTAGCCATGCTATTGAGCAAGGCATGACTGAACAACTGAGGAATATTCCATCTAGTTACTCATTTGTAAAAAAGAACAGAAGTGAATTTAAAGATAAAAAATGGAGATCTCATCAACACATTTGAGCACAGGTGGAAAGGTGGGCAGACTGAAGGTAAAACTGAAGGTGAAACTGAACTCATCTTCAGCCAGCCACTGGGTTTAAGCTGACTGTGTGATTAACTGAAAAGAACAAAATCAAAGCACATCCAGAACATCCCGTGGAAGATTATTTCTAAAAGATAAGGTGTGACTTGAGTTTTCTTAACTGGTATCTCTGAGAACAAAGCACTCCTTACAGCCTGTAAGTCATCTTTGGATGTGATTTTAGGAATGAAAGAAAGTAGAGAATTGCTTTTATACTTTCTACACATGCACCATTTCCTTAGCAGCGTGGCTGATGCAGGTCATGGCTTTTCTTCTTTGTTCTGCTTCTAAAGTTCAGGAGGAATGCCACATTTGCACCCAGATGCATCCCCCCTGCTCCAACACGCGCGCGAGTGCGCACGCACACACACACACACACACACACACACACACACACACACACACACACACACACACACACACACACACACACACA
>NW_004567106.1:67572875-67580039 GCF_000260355.1 Condylura cristata | reverse complement strand
CACACACACACACACACACACACACACACACACACACACACACACCCTTTTACCTCCCCTTCAGCAGTTGAAGTTCTGGGTTGAACCACCTGGCCCTCCTCCTCCCTTTCTGGGTTCTGCTTTCCCCAGACCTGGTAAAGGAACTGGCACTATAATATGTTCAGCTAATTCTCCACAAGAATGCATCACTTTTCCTTTAAATTTTGAATTTTAAGAGATCTTTGGCCCTCCCTGGTGGCGCAGAGGGTTAGAGCACAGCACTGCAAGCCAGTCACAGCCACTTCAGTGCGAGTTTGATCCCCGCCCCAGAGGTGACCCACATGGTGCAGCAGACCTCTCCTGTCTCCCTGCTGCTCCCCTCAGCAGTGCACTTCATCAATCCACCTGTTCTGCTCCCTACTGTCTCTTGTGAGTCCTCTCACTGCCCCTGCACCTCTGGCCTGCATCCCAGTTCTGTATGCATACATAAATAAAATCTTTTAAAAATAAAAGAAAAACGATCTCATGAAAATAAGCATATCTTTTTAATCATTCTTCATTTTGTGCATTTTTCCATCTCAGTTGTCATCCCCCCCCAAAAAAAATAAGCATATCTTAAGCCAAGAAACAAACCTCTATTAATATACATTTTAGGAATTCTGCCAATCTGGAGTGACAAAGACTTTGTAGAATGGAG
Organism: Condylura cristata; assembly: GCF_000260355.1. Lineage (NCBI taxonomy): Eukaryota > Metazoa > Chordata > Mammalia > Eulipotyphla > Talpidae > Condylura > Condylura cristata. The sequence goes on along the minus strand of NW_004567106.1, from coordinate 67,579,363 downwards.
ATTTTTAGCAGGCCCCTTCTATTCACATCACAGGGATAACCACTCACTATGCCAGCACAGTGACCCGAGTCACCACCCATAACTTGAGTCCACTTCCTCCAGCTATTTCCTTATGCATGTTACCAAACCAAACTCCACTTTGTTTTGAAGAGGGTGGAGGATGCTAAGGTATGGACAAAAGGCATTAACTTGGCATTATTGGAAATTCCCAGTAAATAAACAGCTAAGTGTTCAATTAAAATGTTACATGTCGGGGCCCTCCCTGGTGACACAGTAGGTTAAAGCACAGCACTAAGAAGCTAAAGCCACTTCAGCATGAGTTCGATCCCTGCCCGGAGGTGACCACATGGCGCGGCAGACCTCTCCTGACCCGGTCATTGCTCTCCTCAGCAGTGTACTTCGTTGAGCTACCTGTTCTGCTCCCCGCTCTGTCTCTGGTGAAGCCTCTCACTACCCCTGAACCTCTGGCCTGTACCCCAGCTCTGTATGCATAAATAAATCTTTTTAAAAGTTACACGTCCACTTTTGCTGTTTTAAAATTTATTAATTAAACAAATATTTATGATATGCCAGCACTGTTCTGGAAGTTGAGGCTATAATAATGACCAAGTCTGATAATATCCCCATTCTTCAAGTGTTTACTTTCTAGTTCAGTTTAGTTAAAGCCAAAAACCCAACAGAAAATGGTGGCCCAATAGAAACACGAGACCTGCCAGAAAAAGCAGAGGAAAGTCAGGTCAGTTCCCAGCTTTCTTTTCTCAACAGGAATCACTGAAGGTGCGGGACATCTTCAGCTTAGGAAGGGCTATGAAAATGCTCAGTCTCAAAACTTAGAAAAATGCCTAGGGCTGTGACTAGAGGTTCTAGGTACATATGTGAAAGAAAGATGCGGAACTGCATAAAAGCAAATGTTGGGGGAAGTCAGAGCCTGTTAAAATAGACCTCCACCTCAAATTAAAATGCTTTCACATGGTAAAAGAAAACAAAGAGACTTCATATTGAGAGGGAGAAATCATTCACACAATATCTAACTGATAAGGGGTGAATATCTAAAATATGTACAAAAACCACACGATTCAGTAATTAAAAGTACAACCCAATCAATAAATGGAGAGCAGATACAAACAGGAAATTCACCAAAAAGAATACCAGAATGTTGGGCCCTCCCTGGTGGTGCAACGGGTTAAAGCACTGCACTAAGAAGCTTAAGCCACTTCCACATGAGTTCGATCCCCGCCTGCCCCGGAGGTGACCACATGTCAGGAGAGGTACTCTCCTGACCCGCCCGCTGCTCCCCTCAGCGGTGTACTTTGATCATCTGCCTGTTCTGCTCCCCACTCTGCCTCTGGTGAATCCTCTCACCCTCCGCATCTCTGGCCTGTACCCCAGTTCTGTATGAATAAATAAATAAATCTTTAAAAAAAAAAAAAGAATACCAGAAGGTCAATAGACATATGAAAGAAAATATGTTCATCATTGCTTCCAAAATGTTCATCACACATCCAATTAGAGAAATGCAGATGAAAACCACAATGATATACCACCTCATGCCAACAGGAACAACACATATCAAAGACCTCAAACAAGTCTTCACAAGAAGATGTGAGCCCTATTACACCATCAGTGGGACTGTAAACTCGTGCAACCATACACAATCTAGATTGTCTGGGGAAAAAAAACAAAAATGGAAATACCATATGACACAGCAGTCCCACTCCTGGGCATCAATTCAATGTAACCATCGACAGTTCACAGAAGCATTAAGTACACTAGCTAAGACTGGAAGCAGCCTAAATGCTCAACAGACTACTGGATGAAGAAGATGTGGTATGTCCACACTGTGGAATACTACACAGCCATAAAAATTACGACATGCAGCCATTTTCAGCAAAAGGAAATTTGAGAGAATTGTGTGTAATAAAGCAATAAAAACAAGTCCTGGGTATTTATATAGCAAGTGATTTGATTAAGTAAAATGTTTACTAAAACATCAATAAAAACCAAAAGGGCTCTGAAGTTAAAAAGGGAAAAGTAAAGAAAGGGACAAGAGGATGTAAGGGTGATCAGGTAAAAGGGAAAAAACTGACAAGTCTTAATATTTGTAACATATAAGGAATTCCACAAAACCAACAGTAAAAAGGCTGCAAAAAAATACACAAATAAAAAAAATAAGTAACATAAAATAGAGTTCTATGCAATAGCGTATGGGAAAGATACTAAAAGTGCACAACTGGAACTTTCAGACATTGTTGATGGAAGGATGAAATAATCAGCCACTTTTGAGACTATCCAGTTTCTTATAAAGTTAAACATACACTTAGCAGACAGTGCCATCCCTAAGTGTTTACCCAAGAGGGATGAAAATCTGTGCCCTTAATGTATTGCTCCGAAATATTCATAGCAGATATAGTCAAACATAGCAAAAAGTAAATACATAAAACCAGTAAACTACCAAATGTCCATAAACAAGAAAATAGATCAGCAAATTTTGAACAAGTCATACAATGGAATACTCAGAAATGAAATACCCACCATAAGGGTGAGCTCTAGAAAAATCAAGTGACAAAAGTACACAGTATGTGTTACCATTTATATTTCACGCAAAACTCATCCATCTGGAAAGAAACTGGATCTGTGGTTGCCTAGAGCTGGGGAACTGCTGAGGGAATGTCTGGGGTGCTGGAAACTTTGGGCATCTCCTTTGGGGTGACAGTCCCACCTGTCAACACATATAGTAGAACACTTAAGATTTGGGCATTTTATTGTACGTGAATTAAAACTCAGTTTCTCTTTCCATTTTTAGGTAGCTTAACATCACGTTAACAGCAAAAAGATACACGAGGCTGTGGCGGTTACCATGTCTGAGCTGGAGACTGGCCTCCAGAGCAGTCAGGGTCAGATTAGCGTTGCCTGAGATGATATTCTGGCAAAATGAGCCTCAGATTCAAACACAAAGTGCTCTCAAAGAATAAAATTCTGGAAAAGATAGTTCCCTTGTAAAGTATGAATCATTACTGAGGGTCTAACCAGGGCCAGGGATGCACCGACTGTTGGGAAATTCAGCCCCAAATCTGATGCGTGCTCATTCTAGTGAGGGCTGGTGGCAACAGGGAGCAAATGTAAAAGAAACAAGATAGTGAGATAATTGTGGCTGCTGACTATCACATACCCAATTTGTACTTCAAAGTTTGTCTTCGTTTTCCAATTAAGGTACAAAGTTGGAAGACAATAAAAAATGGCCACAGAGCATCTGATAAGTTGCTGTAATTCCTGGCGTATAGAAACCTTTCGAAAGTGTCAGTTATTATTATAATATCCCACCTTCTTATAAGAAAAACACAAACTTTGAGAATATATGTGCAATTGAAGACATGTATAAAATTATTCATAACAGCTTCATTCATAATAGCTACAACTGGAAAGGACCCAAGAGGAGAATGAATAAGTAAATTGTGACATATTCATGTGCTGGAACACCTCCCTGTGATAAAAGAATAGACTGCACTACACAGCAATTAACATGGATGAATCACACAGACACAGCACTGAGTGCAAGAAGCCAAACACAAAATACCACTTGTGATGTAATTTCACTCATGTGATGTAATTGCACCCATGTGAAGTTCAAAAACAGGCAAAACCATCCTAGGATAGTGTAAGCTGAAATATGCCCAGCAGCTGGGAAAGCCTCAGGATCTCCCAGCCACTGTTGACGGCAAGGGGGCACCAGGACGTCCTGGGTGTGTAAAGTGTTCTTTACCTTAAGATACAGAAACAGGCCCTCCCTGGTGGCACAGCTGGTTGAAACGCAGCACTGCAAGCAAGCCGCAGTGCTTCAGTGCGAGTTTGATCCCCTCCATGTGGGTGATCCACATGGCGCAGCAGACCTCTCCTGTCTCCTCGCTGTCTCCTCAGCAGTGTATCTCAGTCAATCTACCTGTCCTCTCACCCACCGCACCTCTGGCCTGTGCATAAATATATGCATAAATATATTTATATGCATAAATAAAACAGGTCTTATATGCATAAATAAAACAAATCTTTTTAAAAATACTGTAAAATGGCCCTCCCTGATGGTGCAGCGGGTTAAAGCACAGCACTGAGAATCTAAAGCCACTTCCGCATGAGTTCGATTCCCGCCTGTCCCGAAGGTGACCACATGGTGTGGCAAACCTCTCCTGACCCGCCCGCTGCTCCCCTCAGCAGTGTACTTCGTCGATCTGCCTGTTCTCCTGTTCTGCCCCCCACTCTGTCTCTGATGAATCCTCTCACCGCCCCTGAGCCTCTGGCCTGTACCCCAGTTCTGTATGCACAAATAAATAAATCTTTAAAAAAAAAATACTGTAAAATTCCCACTACCAGGTACCATCTCCAATTCACCCATGTACCATTTATTTAATAAAATAAATTAAAAGATGAAAAGTAGAAGTTCCCTAAAAAAAAAGTTCTTTACCTTGATCTAAGTAATGATAACAGGATAGATACATGTGTTAAAATTAATTGAGCTATTCACTACAGTTATGAGCACTTTACATAGGTTAGACCTTGATAAAGCAAAATTTAAGATTATAAGTGCCATTAAGCTAAATACAGAAACACATTTGGGAATATGAGTATTTCTAATGTAGCGTCTCTATTTTTAGCCACTGATGGCTTCAGTGAATAGAAACACTGGACGACATCTACCACAGACAGCTCATTCACTCGACCCACAGCGCCTGTGGGTCTCCCAACTGCCGGGCATAGTTCAGTTTCTGCCTCCGACTTCCATGGCCTTGCCCTCTGGGTCTCATAGCTGCCTCCTCTCCCCACCTTACAGGGACACCTATTATTGGGTTCAGGCCTTCCCTCAATCCAGGACGATCTCAGCACTAGATCTCAATTGTATCTTCAAAGACCTTTTTCCCAAATAAGGTGTCTTCTAGGTCCCAAGGGTTAAGACTTGAACATACTTTTGGGGGAGCCCCCATTGAAGCCACTTAAGATATATGTAAAATAGACCCTCCCTCATGGCACAACGGGTTAAAGCACAGCACTATGAAGCTCTCCACAGCCACTGCAGCATGAGTTCAATCCCCACCCGGAGCTGACCCACATGGCACAGCAGACCTGTCCTATCCTGCCTGCTGCTCCCCTCAGCAGTGTAACTCAGTCAGTCTGCTTGTTCTGCTCCCCACTGTGTCTCCAGTGATTCTTCTCACTGCCCCTGCACCTCTGTGTCCCAGTTCTTGTAGGTATAAATAAATACATCTTTTTTTTAAAGTAATACACAAAATAGTCCCCAGGTGATTCAAAGTTCATCAAATATTCTTTTTAAAAAATCAGAAAAGTCATTCTAACCTAAGACTGGAGAAAGAAGAAAAAGGACTATACTCCCTACAGAAAAGAGGGGAGACAAGTGAGCCAAAGGCCCGAGGGGTGGAGACACGCCTCTGTACCCACTTTCAGAACAGTGTCCAGTGACGAGAGGTTGGGCCAGTGGACAGTCATTCCCACCTCTGACCACAAGGCTTTTCCTGAGATTCACTGTAGCTGGTCCCTGAGCACCACAGCTTCGCCACAGGTTCAGAGTGCCTATTGCAGCTTGCCCAAACCTACCTGTCTAAAAGCTTCCATACATCCCACTTTCTGGCTGCCAAGTGTATTGCCTAGGTGTACATCCCTTGGGGGTGGGCAGGGTGCCAAAGGGGGAACTGAGCCTTGCCAGGGAACAGCTATCAGGAACAAGTGGCTTCAATTTAAAATCCCCTAGAGGCCATGGTGATGGATGACAGGTGAGATGGTGGTTGGGAGAACTATGGGGACCAGACCCAAGGGGACACATCAAATACTGTACAAAAATTAACAATGATGTAGGAAAATAAATTTAATAAAAAAAGTTTCCCCTGGGATATTTTTAGACCAAGATCCTGCCCAACCATGTGAGTTAAACACCAGACACTGAACCAATTTAGTGTGCCTACTGTCCATCAAGTGTCTGCCGCTATATACTAGACATAAAACAATTAAAAACTGGATTAGAAAATAAGTTCTCAAGTAATCATCTTCCAGGACATGCCAGTCCACTGATCACAAGCATCACTGGCTGCTGGTTGCTACAGCAGGGTTTTCCCAAAGGGCTTCCATTTACTTCCAGAACAAGGCAAAAGGTGTGAAAAACAGAGGGAATGGATTAGGGGAGACACTCAATATTCAACCAGCACATGCAAGGCTTCCCCACGTTAGCCATGCCGGGCGTTCCTGCCTCCTCTCTCCTGAATCCCCTCCATGCACCCTCACCCCACTACATGGATTTACTGTGTGGAAATGTACTGTAGTCCTCAGTCTACAATGCCTTCCAGTCTTTTCCTCCCACCTGAAAAGTGCGAGTTCAGTCAGGCAACCCTCCAGGAGGTCTCCAACCCAAGATGGCCACCTCCTTTCTGTCTCCCACCCAAGATGGCCACCTCCTTTCTGTCTCCAACCCAAGATGGCCACCTCCTTTCTGT
>NW_004567106.1:67554748-67572502 GCF_000260355.1 Condylura cristata | reverse complement strand
CCCTAGATGGCCACCTCCTTTCTGTCTCCAGCCCAAGATGGCCACCTCCTTTCTCCGAACTCCTGGCACACAGAAGATCTGACCCCTCATTCCACAAAATCTGGCCATCTCTTCATAAGCATCATATTTCCTCCTAGCCCCAATGAGCCCATGGCATTTTAGGAAGGAGCTCTCTGTACCTCACCTCGCATAGTGGCCTCACCTAGCCATCACTCAACGACACAAGTCAGCCTACAGAAGACAAGGTTCCTGAACACCCACGAGAAATTCCAGAGACAGACTTCGATAAGAAAGTAAAACTCTCTTTGGTTCATTCTTAATCGATCTCCTGAGCTACCAGAGCCAAAAGAAATTTCCCAGCAAGCTGATTTACTTCACCTAGAGAGTTGCAAATGCCAACTGTAATTAAAACAGCGACTTTATTTTCCAGGAAATTTCAGGAACGCTGGACTTCACTTCTTTCCAAGCCGGTAGGAGCTGAATTTATGTTCAGTGGCTTGCCACATTTTATAAAAACGTTCTTTCCTCCTGAAGCAATATATGTTTTAAACCAAAACAAACTAAAATTTTGCTCTGAGAACTTTTAGAAACATCTTAAGGCCTCTTGAGCTAATTGGAGACACCTGAGATTGTCGCTGAACAATGCTGGGGGTGAGACAGAGCTCCTCTTTAAATCAAACCAGATAATCTCACAGAAGCATTTTCTAAATTCCTTTGACAAGAATCAACTAATTAACATCCGGATAGGGTGCCTTAGATATTTCTCTTATCCTAATGTTGCACCAAACCAAAGTACAAAAAGGCCCAAAAGCAGGAGCCTGGAAGCTTTCTTTCTTTCTTTTTCAGGTCATAATTGGGATTGTGTTTTTATTTCTTGGATGAAAAGAAAGCCCGCATTTGACAGCTCACCGGGCCACTTAGCCACTCTCTTACTCAAACATGCATAAAAACCCTCTGATTCTCAACTTTCTCATCTGTAAAGTGAAGATTACTCATCTCTCTGAACTGTATAATTCAATGGCGTAATTCTGCACAGGGCACTTTAATTCACCCATACAGCAAGCGCCCAATAAGCGGAAGCCATTCTTATTCTCATTCTCATTAGCACATTCTTCCATTAGCTACCTAGTCTGCCTTCAGTTTGCTGGTTGAATCAAGGGTTGAATCAGATAACTTCCAATGTTGGAAGCTTTTCTTTTCTATTTTTCTCCTTGACTCCGCTTGCTAAGACAATAAGACTTGAACTAGGGAAAAGGAAACCAATGAGTAATGAGAAAAAAACAGTTTTGCAATCTTCTTTGAAAGGTTTTCAATTCACCCAGTGTATTTTTCTTTTAAAAAGTAAAATATGGCCCTCCCTGGTGGCGCAGTGGGTGAAAACACAGCACTGCAAGCAAGGCGCAGCCGCGTCAATGAGAGTTTGTTCCCTGGACCCAGATGTGACCCACATGGCGTGGCAGACCTCTCCTGGCCCACAGGCTGCTGCTCCCCTCAGCAGTGGACTTCATCGATCTGCCTGTTCTGCTCCCCACTCTGTCTCTGGTGAATCCTCTCACTGCCCCTGCACTTCTGGCCTGTACCCCAGTTCTGTGTGCATAAATAAACCTTTCAAAAAAAAAAAAGAATTATAAAAAATAAATAAATTACACTCCTACCTTGCTTAAGTTGCAATGTCAATATTCATAATACTTATAATAGCACATGTTAGGCAAATAATTTGTTGTATGTGTGGCACTGTGCTAGGTGCAGGGAACAAAATAAAGGAAATGTGACCGAACCTTTATTTCTCCTACTGTGGACAGGCAGATGCTCTGAGGAATTGCTAAATAAGATCAACAGGAGCCCTGCGCTGGCTGGGGGAGCTTACAATGTAGGTGACAGTGCTTGTCAGTATTAGAAGAGGCTGAGTAAGAAAAATAAAGTACACTGCTTTTTCATGTTGGTTCTCACCTTAAACTAAAATGTCTCCACCGAGACAGAAGTTCATTCCTTTGAAACTTTTGAAAATTGAGTATTCTTAAATGTCAATTTAGGAAAGAAGGAACCAGCCCCCAGTTATGACAGGTAAAGCTGCTTCCAGCGTCTCGGAATGTTCCTGTGCAAAGGACAGCAGAGAACTCTACTCCCTCACCACAGGGCAACTCAAACTGAGGCCCACAAGGTCAGTGGCCACCAGCGCAGACCGGGGGTTTGGACCCAAGTCCAGGGCCTGAGACAGATGTACCACCACCAGCTGTCTCGTGGGCTCTTCAAGGAGCTCAAGGGGCTGACGTGTGGGACTCAGAGGAGGAACCCCACTTTCTTTTTAAGCCTGATATTAGACCTTCCCTGTCTCTTCTTTCTCCCATCACCATCCTTTATGTCCCTTTGAGCCCTCCTCCCTCACCCCTCCCTCGAAATTGCAGAAGCCTCACTCAGCTCATTAGTGTCAACCAGTTTTTATAAGTACTTTGCTTTCAAATTGTCCACTATGGAAATATGAAACGTTTGTCTTTGTCATTGACTTGCTTTACGACGTCATTCCCTCAAACTCCTTCCATCCTGCTGTAAAGGGAAGCATCTCATCTGTCCTAAAGCTGAAGAGTATTCTGCTCTATGGCCATACCACATCTTTCTTAATTCAGTCCTCTGTCAGAGATAAGTGTGTTGTTTCTGTGTCCTGGTCATTATAAAGAATGCTGTGATAAACATGGCAGAGCATGTATTTTTAAGTTGATGGCTTCATGCTGTTTTGATAGATGCCTAAGAGTGGATCCTGGGTCACGTGGTATTTCTATTTTTAATTTTTAAGGTAAAGCCAGACCATTTTCTAAAGTGGCTGCCCCAGTAGGACAGCCACTCTTGTACCTGTTTCTGTATCTGCTACTGCAAAGAGTGCAGGGCAGGGTCATCCTGTAGCATAACAACAGTCTGTGTCACCACCAGCCCCAGCACAAGCCATCGGACAAGGGCAGGAACTGCCTCCCGGCTCACCTGAGCCCAGACCATCGAAGCCCAGCACTTGCCTCCTTGTCTGGCCCCAAAAATCTCCCTGGCCACAACTTGGCATAATTTCCATGTTTCTGTGAATGTCTGATAAGGCATCAAGAGACAGAGAAAAGACAGGCTGAGACTGGTAAGGGAACATCCAGTACTCAGAAGAGCCTTAACAAAAGGGACAATCGTAAAATAATTACGGAGACAGAATCCAGGGCATCATCAGAACATGAGCTGAGAAACAGAGTGTGGCACTGAAGTGTAATCCAGGGAGACTCCAGGCTGAGCCAAACTGGAATTTCTAGAGTGTAGCTGTTTCTTCCTATTTTGACCAGGGGCCTTGATCCACCTGCAAATAGGCAAGACATCCTGTATTCGGCTATGGAAACAAGCAAACAATAATGGCTATCTTTATAGCTACCTACACAAACAAGCCATTATGGTTATCTTTCACTCAGAGTCTCCAGATTCACAAAGAAAAGTGGTAGAGAAAGAAGAAACATAATGGAGAAGATGAAAAAGGAAAAAGCCCTTATCCATAATTTTCTCCCTTCCCATTATGGTATATTACATTCGTGTAATCACATTTAAAGTTGAGTCTACGGTCTCCACCCAGTAGTTCATGGACCCTGCATTTCATCTTCCCGGAAGCTGGTAATGTCCTGTGATGGAGGTGAAGCGCCTTTCCTAAGACAGGAAGGTATTCGTTTTGCATAATCTATGTCCTTTGTTTCACTATTCTATGTTCTTGAGTCCTTCAAGTGCAACTAAGCATAAAATTCTTATATGTAACAGCACTTGAGAAAGATGCCACAATAATGGCCCATTGATAAATGCATGATCAATAACAATTCCGAGCTGCAGTGGATGAACAGTCTGCATTGCACAGGCCAGGGTTCAACTTTTTTTCCTTCTTGCTATGTCATTTTAAAATCCTTCATCGAGGCATATTTTTTTTTCCTCTTCCTCCTTTATCATTTCTTATTCTGCCCTGCTCTGCCTCAGCAAGAGTCTTATTTACTTATTAAACTAAAGACCTTGAATATATTATGTTCCAGTTGAGCTGTTCTCATTTACTTCTAATAATGATGAACTTCTAATTGGACAGAGCAGCTCTAATACACTTGTTTTTCTCTTCTCCTCAGGAGCTCCAATGTGAGGAAAGGAATTAAAGCAAGAAGGTTACAATTCCACAAAGACAGAGAACAGAAAAGGAGACTGGCACATGAAAGGCTTCAAGATTCTTGGGAGCAGGGGAGTAGGGGGAGGAGGGGACCTGACTAAGGTTGGTATAAGCCCAGCAAGCCGAAAGGGAGGTGCAGACAAGCAATCCAGCAACACTGTGCTTGGTGGGGGGCAGGATTCACCTAAGAGAGAACCCAGCTCTCATTACCTGGTGACTGAAGGAGTCACCCTTTCAAAGGTGAGGCAAGTTTAACTTCAACTTAAATTCTCTACCTGGTCAAACTATCAACCAATAAGTGGATAAAAAACATTTGCAAGCAAACAACCACTACAAAGCCAACACTTTTGGCCCTCCCTGGTGGCACAACAGGTTAGGACACAGCCCTGCAAGCTGGCCACAGCCACTTCAGTGCGAGTTCAATCCCCGGCCCCGGAGGTGATCCACATGGCGCGGCAGACCTCTCCTGGCCCGCCCGCTGCTCCCCTCAGTGATGTACTTCGTCCATCTGCCTGTTCTGCTCCCCACTCTGTCTCTGGTGATGCTTTTCACTGCCCTTGTACCTCTGGCTTGTACCCCAATTCTTTATACATAAATAAATCTTTAAAAAACACTTTTAAGAGCAGTTACTATAAGATGTGCTACAGAGCAGAGGAAGCAAACTAAGAGTAGGGATGTCATCCATGAAAAGGGTCGAGTAAAGCCCCAGGTCACAAGGCCTGCGGAGAAACAGACCAGTGCAGAGGGAAATGGGATTTACACAATATCCTGCACGTTGAGGTGTTTGGGTAACAATGTTGATAGGTAGTTAAAAGACGAGAATTTGGGGGGAGAAATCTGCAACAGACACAAGAAGATCTTAAGAAAACTGTTTCCAGGTAATTTTTACCTCTAGGAAAATAAAACCATGGGCAAGAAGCAAATGTCATCACAGTGCACAGTTTGACTTAGAAGTAAACTACACTTGTGCAATCATACTAAAGCAAATAATGACAAGTGACTTAATCAACAGTTGGATAGTTACAGTGAGCAAGTTAAGAGTGGATGAGGGGCCTAAGGGTTAAAATTCAGTTAACAGTATCAAAAAGTTAATATGTCATAGCTCCTATATTGCAGCATGAGATATGAATTTTAAAGATGGTGATTTAGAGAGAAACCCAAAATATCTTAAGTAACTGCCTCTAAGAAGCTGGCCTGGATAAAAGGAGGCAAGGGCCTGAATTACTTTTTTTTTTAAGAGCATTTTTAGTTGTATTTTACTTTGATTAAAAAGTACTCCTAAGTTTTAATTTAAAATATTGCTCCCCATTAATACATACTGTAAATTAATACTTATGAAGTGTACAGTTATTGTGTAACTAGCATAAACGTATTATGTGACATCACTTTATTAAAAGTATTTTTATTCAAAGTAAACATTAAAAATACTCCATCGTTTAAAAAAGTAAGGAGATGCATTTGCATCAGATACACCTTAGGTCCACTACATCTCTATGTTGCGGCAAATCAGTCACAGTAGGACCAGAGCTGAAACTGTACGCGAAGACATTAGAGCTACCTTTACAAGTCCAAGGCCCCCTTCCTTACCCTCTGAAATCTGCCCCTTCACCATTACAGCTGGACGATCTGACAAGTGGACCCACCCCCGCCCTCTCAAGGCCAAGTCTAGCGAGCCCCAGAAGAGAGGCTCTCATATGGCTGGGTGGCAGCAGGCACAGGGGTGGGCCACAGACGGAAGAGTTAGGACTGGTCAAGTCCACCCCTATGGGCAATGGTCGGCGCCCACCTGTTCCAGTCTTCCATTCAGTCCAAGAGAGAGGACTCTTCCAGCACCCAGCTAGCTGCACCGAAAGGGAGAGCCCACCCATGGCCCTCACCGGCCAGGCATGGGGTCAAGTTTTCTCAACCCATGTACACATGGGTCCTTCTCTCCCAGCCCTCCCCCACCCCATCCTGTCCCTCCTAGTTCTGAGACTGATCAGCCAGGTTCCCTGTTGGTTAGTAAAACTGCTAACTGCTGACCTAGGACACAGGTAACTCCTTGGTCCCTGGAGGCCAGTTCTCATTTTCCTCCTGCCAGCACCTGCCATTTAACCCCCTCTGGCCACCAGAGCCCGCTGAGACCGGTGGGACAGATGGAAAGTGCAGGAGTGCAGCCCCCAACCACAGCAGACCTCGACAAAAGCAGGGGAGAATCGGAGCTCACATCCTGCACTCAGAGCCCCAAGGTGAGGCCCTTGCCACCCACTCACCCACCTACTCTGCGCCGGGCCCCTGGCCCATCCCCCCAGGTGCCAGGCTGCACGGGGGAGGGGCGATCTCACACAGGGCCTGTCTGACAGTCAGGTGTGCCAAATAGTTGTCCGTGGGGAGCTGTATAATAATAGGTAAGACTGACACATAATTAGCACATTTTTTAATGCAAAATAAAAGTTGTTAGAAAGTACGGCTTTATGAAGTGCCTGGGATCAAGCCCTTTTCATTCTGTTCACACTGCACTTTCTTTCAGCACCTTTTCTTCTGGCAAAGGCGAACTTCATGGGACCACAAGGTCCAAATATACAAATGAACAAGGTCTGAAATAATGAGTGTTCATGATCGCTATATATTTTTATACCCCAGGCTGCCTCTTTCATCACCAAGAGTCCTCAAAACTGTCAACCACCCCCACCTCCTGCTGGACCTGTTAGGACTCCTCAGACAGCAGCCTGGAGCGTCCCTGTGGGTGAGACTCCATGTCTGGCTGCACTTCACCAACATCGGCATCACCACCACCGTTAACCGTCACACGGGACTCACGCAGGCCGAGCATCCTAAACCCTGCCCTTTTATTCCCTCACGGGCAGGGGGATTATTAACCCCACTGTACTGAAGAAGAAACTATCGAATAGCTAACTGTCTGATGCCACCCAAGACAAGGAGATTCAGATCTGGACCACCTGCCCTGTGAGCCCTGATTCTAAGTGTGAAGGCAGAGGCCAGACTTTCAGAGTCCAGTCTGGGCTGGGATCCTCAAGTCTAGCGAGCCCCACAAATCATGTGGACGGCACCAGGCACAGGTGGGAGCATTTAGTACTGATCAAGTCGGCCCTCCAAGCTTTATAGCCAACGCCCCTTCCAAAGGAGGGGTTCCTGGAAATACAGTAATCTCAGAAAGCTGTGCTGTAAATAGTATCATATTTCACAAAGACTCTACTCCACCCGCAGAGGCCAGAAAAATAGCTCTGAGTCCCTAGTTCATTGGGATTTAATAGTCAAAGAAATGGACTTCAGCGCTCCTGCTGAATTAAGTATTTGGTGCTGGCTTTCCCGTGGCCTTGTGCGATGCTGTCGGTTCTCTCGATCCTGCCTCCCTCTCGGTCTCCTCTGCCAGGCAAAGGTCAGCACCCACTTGGCTTTGTGTGCAGGACCCTGTGGGGACAGTGAGGACACACCTGCACGGTCTCCACGCCCCTCCCACCCACCCCCACCCCCAGAAAAGGACAGAGCTTGCACAGCAGGAGGGAGGCGGCCACTGGGGAGCAGCTGTTCAGACAAAGCCAGCAAGCTGGCTCAGAGAGGCCCACGCTGGGTGGAGTCTTCACCAGGCCTGAACTCAGGGTGCAAACAGAAGCCGCCAGGCCACGCTCGATCACCAGCAACAATTTCAATCCAGCAAAGACATCACCCATCACATTAAATTTAGGTCGTTCAGTTGAACTTTTATTTGTGTTTAATGTCTAGATCCCTTGCTTTTATGAAATTGTGAGCTTTCGGTATGAGGAGTTGACACCTAGCTTTATTTCATAGCGATTTCAATAAAATTATCATTAAAATAATTTATGTCAATGCTGGAGGCCCATGAGAAATGTTTCCCTTTAAATACGACTCTAAAGCTCACATCCAGGCCTCTGTCCTCAGATGCGACGTCCAGGTAAGGTCCTTTACACAAGTCTCCTTGGATTCCCCGGGCTCCTTGCTCCCAGCTGCTGGTCAGTGAGGCTTCATTCCTGGAATCTGGGATTGCCGAACTTTGGCCTCCATTCACCTGACCCCGGTGGACCCAACCTCAGGCCCTCCCCCCACCACTCAGCAACCTGCCGACAGGCTCCAGCCCCTCTTTTTCTTTGTCCAGTACCACCCACTTTGCCTGTACTTGTACAGCACCGTCTAAAGTCGCCAAATGTTAACAAAGCAAACCAAAAGGCACTGTTAGATACCGAAAACAGATGGCGGTTACCAGAGGGGAGGGAAGGGGGTGAGTAGAACTGCCAAAGGGGTGGAGTGCAGGGTGAGGGCTGAGCTAGACTTCGGGGTGATCCTTTTGCAGTGTCCCACTGCAATGCTGCACGCCTAAGCTTTCATAATGGCATAAAGCAGCCTTCCCCCAAAACATTTAAAATAGATATGCAGCAAAGACTAGGATAAAGTAGCCAAATGTTGCACACCTGTGTCAGAGCTGTGCACCCCCACCCCCAGCGGCTGGAGTGAACGGCAAACAGAGGCGCCTCCCACCCCAGCAGCACGAAGCAGGCTGCCCCGAGTCCGTGCGGCTACCACTGATCACCTGTGTCTGATCACCTGTGTCATCAGCTGCAGACCGAGAACTCGAGCCGCTGCTGCCTACAACTATAAGCCTTCTTTGATCCCCGGACTAACAAAACGAACTCCTTATTAAACAAGCATTGCCCTTCACTGTGAAAGCAGCAAGACAATATGATCGTGACTTTAGGTTTTTATATCTCTGCACACTCATTATATGATCTCGACGGCCCACTGCCTCTGCCCAAGGACGTACAATTACCGTCCCCAGAAATCACTGGTTAGCCAGGTCAGATGGTGACGGAATGGAGACCAAGGTGGTCTCTACAGCTCACTTCCACAGACACCAACAAACACTTGCCAAACCTCTGTTACATGCCACATAATGGCACCGACGCTGAAGAGAGGTAACGAGCATCCTACGGTCCCCGGCCCCCAGAAGCTCACCCTCCACCTGGGGGGGCCAGCTCACCACCACGGTAGACGGCAGAGGCACCCCAGAAACAGATGCATCCAAGGAGTTAGAAGGAAGTGCCCACTCTAATGGGGGTGGGAGGCGAGTCTTGGAGGAGAGGGTGTGGAACTAGGCCCTGGCCTGCCCTCCTGCCTGGGAGGATGGTCCCCAAAGAGGTATGAGGCTATAAAGAAGGGCCCCGGAAGTCCTGCTGGGCCGGCTTTCAAGCTGTGTGGTGTGGAGTCTCAGGGCCTCTGGGAACAGATGGGCAGAGATGGGACAGACCCGAGGGCTGAGAAGCGGCTCCCATTCAGGTGAGTTAGAACAAGATGAACTCCTTATTAAATGAGCATTAAAAATTAAAGCCCTCTCTTAGAACGGAGAGCCCAGGCCGAGGAGTTAGAGACGCATCCGCCCACCGCCCGGCCACCTGAACAGGCTTTTGAGTCTCCCTGGGCCTTGGTTTCTCACCTTCCTCCTTCAGCAGCTCCCGAACACCTGCGAACATGGTAGGCGGTGTGCAGGAAGTCTGCTTAGTACTTGGAAGCCTGGAGGAGTCTCTGCTGAGAGCCAATGACCTGCCTGCCTCTGGCTGAAATGCAAAGCCGCCTCCCAATGTATTTCGCCTCCTTTCCCTCGTCCTCCCCCTCCCCCCACACCTGGGACTTGAGCACTAAATGAAGCACCTCCTGGAGCACCCGCCCACTAGCACCTGGCGCCGCATGAGTTCCATCTTCTCTGAAGGTTTCGCTGTTCCCAGTCACTTGCCCCCTACTTCCCTATGCGCAGGGCAGGGGACAGTGCCCTCGGTGGGGAGGGACAGGAAAGCAGGACAGAGCACCGACTGCTGATCCTTTGGCTTGTAACTATTAGGAGACTGTTTTTCATCCTGGTCCAGAAATAAGACCAAGTTAGTGAGGTGATGGCTGAACAGAAATGCTTTCAGAGGAGTACTTCTTCCAGAGCAGAATTAGCCCAAGAAGCAGATGAAAATGTCTCGTGTGAGTGAATTCACCCTGACTGCTACTCAGCTTACATGTATCTGGACAAAAACTGAAAAGCAAATATCTGCTAATAATTGACTTTGTAAACTGTGCATCCTTAATACTTCTGATCCAGAGACAAATGTGTCTGGCTTTGTCACGAAATGACAAATTGTTAACTTCCACTACTTAGATAAATTAGTCCACACACTTTAGTTTGTTGAAGGATGTAATCCAAATGAAAATATTGATATAAGCAAACACTTTTTTTTTGCTTCTATCTAGCAATAGAAAAGTAAACAGAAGCACAATCATGACAGCATCATTTGTCAGACTCTTCGGTGAAAGTCTTTGCAGTTCGGACTCCTCCTTCCTTTTTTTTTTGTTAATTTGTCAATTAACATCTGCAATAAGGGGGAAATAAGGAGCTCTTGTCTGCTGTTGGTGGGAATGTGGACTGGTGCAGCCCCTGTGGGAAAAAGTGAAGGTCCCTCAAAGAATCAAAAATAGATGTACCTTATGATCCAGTAATTCCATTTCTGGCTATTTACCCAAAGAATATGGAAGCATTTATTTGAAAAGATACATGTATCACTATTCACAAGAGCCAAGATGTAGAAACTCCCCACATATCTGATAGTGAATGGATGAAGAAGACTTGGTGCATACTACTCAGTCATCAAAAATAAAAGATGAAATGTGGTCATTTCACCAACATGGGCGGGGGGTGGGGCGTCAGGGGATTATGCTAAAGGAAAGTCAGAAGAAAGACAGATAAAGATGGTTTCACTCGTTGTAAAATATAAAGGGGGGAAAACAAGTGAACAAACAAATTAAAAACAAACCTTGAAATCCTGGGAACAGAATGATGGTTACCACAGGGGAGGGAGGGATGAGGAAAGGGGTTGGCCAGGGGTGGATGTGATCTGACATTGGGTAGGGGGTGATATATGCAGTTGCTGAGGTGACAAACTGTGCCCCTGAAACCTACACAATGTTGTAAGCTAAAATGATCTTTAAAAAGTTAATATTGGGCCCTCCCTGGTGGCGCAGCGGGTTAAAGCACTGCACTGAGTTCGATTCCCGCCTGCCCCGGAGGTGACCATAGGGCACAGCAGACCTCTCCTGACCCGCCCGCTGCTCCCCTCAGCAGTGGATTTCGACAATCTGCCTGTTCTGCTCCCCACTCTGTCTCTGGTGAAGCCTCTCACCGCCCCTGAGCCTCTGGCCTGTACCCCAGTTCTGTATGTACAAATAAATAAATCTTAAAAAAAAAAAAAGTCAACATCAGCAAGTTCCCTCAGCATGTTAACATTTGTCTTCTCTGTTCTATGCAAGTTGACTTCTGCACGGCTGAGTCAAGATGCCATCCGATTTTAAGGAACATCCCCTAGATCAAGGAAGTAACAGCGAAGATGCCAGTTTCAAAGCAACCCTGTACCTCTTAGAAGGAAAATTAACATATTAGATAAATGGAGGTTAACAGATGCCATATTCTTGAGTTGCAGGCTAAAATTTCCCAAGCCAATGTTAGCTCAAGCTGTCCTAACAAAATGCCACAAACTAGTGACTTATACAACAAACGTTGTATAAGCCTCCAACAGTTCTGGAGACTGGAAAATGCAAGAGGCAGGGTTCTGTTTCTGGTGGAGGCTCTCTTCCTAGTTTGTAGACGTCACCTCACTATGTCTCACAATGGCTTTCCATGGGGTGTTGTGTCAGCGAGACAGAGCAAAAGGGCTCTCTGATGTCTCGCCTCAAATGGACACTAACCCTTTCAGGTCAGGACCCTACCTTATGACGTCATTTAACATTACTTCTTTACTTCAAATGCTACCCTAGAGATGGAATAGGGTTGAGGACTGGATATGAAGGGGGTGGAGGAACCCTATGTTCAGTCCACAGCAGTACTCTGAAGAATTCTCTCCAGAACTTAGATAAATTATTTCTCAGTCAGTCACTATATTTCTCAGTTTCTATTATATGCTGGACGTTGTCCTGAGGGTAACAGAGGGTGAGGGGAAATGTTGGTGAAGGAGAGATGCGAACAAAGTGTTCATGTCCTCACATGTCACGCTTCTTCACACCTTCAGTTTTGTATGATAACCTTTAAGTGGGCTTGCAGTCTCTCCAATTGTTGCCTCTAAGTCTGGTGCCTCAGGGCTGGAGCATAATTCGAATCTCTGTCTGTTCCTTCTGAGTCTTGACAGAACTACATATTCCTAATTGTATTATTGATTGTCCACTACTTATTTATCAAAAAAAATCTTTCTTTAACCTGTTATTAATCTTCTAAGTCTTTAAGAGCTGAGCTCTTGCATTGATCAGTTAAAAATCCACAACTACACAGTCTCTGACACATAATGGAAATTCATACAGTTATTGAATAAAAAAAAAAAAACAATAACCACACAAACTTTTAAAATGTTGTTTTTAACTAAAACTATTTAAGAAATAAGTTCCTGAAGTCTTCTACCCTATGCCTTCTCTACTCCAAGAATTAGCTTTTTTTAAAAAGGTTGACATAAATTTTCATTGGTCTTTTAATCAATAGATCAGAAATTTGGTCAAATCCTACTTGAGTTTGCTTCAGAGTCCATTTTGACTCCTGTGTTGGCATGAGAAACTGCCCCATGGTGAGTGGCCAGTGTCCACCCCATCTGGGACTGCATTACTAACATCATCGGGAAGTACCTGGGGCCTTACTTTTTATTCATCAATTATTTATAAAGCCCCTACAGCCTGGCAGCCACTATCCTAGACCCAGAGGGATATAATGCTGCAGCCCAGGGCCTTGTAATGCTTATAACCTCCTAAGGAAACACATTCACACATGCATGATTACAAACTGAATTAGGTGCAGTAAAGGAAAGGAACCAGACCTGTCAACACTGAGACCAGGAAGTCAGGTAAGAATCCCAAAACCTTGTCATTTGCAATAACTGCAGCTCTCCCATAACCCCAAGTTCCACATCACAGTGGACCACAACTCCATCTTCAGCTAAGCAAAAACCACGGCACCTCCCCTGATTCCTCTCCTTCTCAAACATCGCTCACAACCAACCCACCAGTAAATCTTGCTGAATCTACCTTTAAGATATCTCCAGACTCCCAATCACTGCTCACTTCCAGTGCCCACACGTGGCCCAACCATCACCTTCACTGCCTGGGGCTCCAATCTGGTGCCCTGCTTTTGCCACATCCCCTGACTGTGTGCTGTCAGCACAGCCACCAGCACAATGCCAGTGTCCTTGTGTCTGAGAGGATAAGCCAGAGGCCTTACAAAGACCCCAGGTGGGGCCCTCCCTGGTGGCGCAGCGGGTTAAAGCACAGCACTGAGGAGCTAAAGCCACTTCCGCTTGAGTTCGATCCCTGCCTGCCCCGGAGGTGACCCACATGGTGCGGCAGACCTCTCCTGACCCGCCCGCTGCTCCCCTCAGGAGTGTACTTCGTTGATCTGCCTGTTCTGCTCCCCACTCTGTCTCTGTGGATCCTCTCACCGCCCCTCTGGCCTGTACCCCAGTTCTGTCTGCATAAATAAATCTTCAAAAAAAAAAAAAAAAAGGCCCCAGGTGACTGTCTGCACGCACCTCCCCCTGCTCTCTCGCTCATTCTGTGGCTCCAGCCTCCTGGCTGCTTTTCCCTCTCCTGCTCTTTCCCCAGGAAGCTTTATGCTTCCATCCTTTATCTCCCTCAAATTATCTTTTAATGAGTCTCCCTGAATGACTATTTAAAATTGCAGGCCATAGCTCGCCTCCACACTCTCTAGATCCCTCACTTTGTCCATTTTGTCCCCAAATACCGATCAGCCTCAAGCCCAGTATATAATTTACTTATTCTAATGACCACTCCCTACCAGCTTGTCAGTCCTGCCAGGACAGGGATCTTGTTTACTTTGTACCCACATATTTCAAGTGCCTAGAACAATGCCTGGCCGACAGTGCACATGCTATACATATGTCCTGGGTGAACACATTCAGTGAGAAGCAGAGACATCACCAAGGGGCCACAGTGAAAGTGCACACTGTTTGGGAGTGAAAGCAGTGATGAAGAGAAAGGACCACTGTGTCCCCCGATCACGGGTTAAGCTTGGTCAGCACGTTTACACACATGCGTTCATCAGTTATCTGACTGTTGCTTTGGAAAATGGCCTGACACTAAAGGCAGGCTCCATCTCCCTAGTATCTTGAAGAGACTTTAAGTTTTTCTAAAGCTTTCCCACAACCCAGCAACCTACTCTCAAGAGTGAATGACTATGAACTTGTATTCCTAGGGTAAATGAGGATGAGCATGGCCGCCCAGGCCCTACATCTCTTTAAAGTGTCATATTTTCGGTTTAAACCTTACACACATTTTGCACTTACTCTTTAATGAATGCACCCATTAGTTCTAATATTAAAAATAATGCTAAATTATTCAATAGTTTAATTACTCGGTTTCCAAAGCAATCTTAAAATTCACAAACACAAAGGGGTGTCATGTTCACCCTGACATCACAAACTCCACAGGGAGGACAGGCACCTCCCCCACCCCCATCTTTGCAAATCCCAGGATGCTTTGGAGCCAGTGAGCAAAACCAAGGAGAAATAGCATAAATACAAACTTGCCAGTTTTGCAACTTTGCCTTGGCTGACCCTAACTGACCTTTGTCTAAGATCCTAGAAAAGATTCCTTGAATTAAACAATTCTTTGTGAATTTCTGGCTTTGCTTTCATGGCCTTCTAATGACCAAGCCCTTTTCTTTCGAGCAGCTGTATGTCATTTTTTATGTTTTCCTTTTCAAATCCTTCAGTAGTTCTAACTTGGAAGAAGTCATTACACTGATGAGAGAAATTAAGGAGAGTATTTTCAATGAAATCATGTCAATGTACATTTCCATTTGTGGTTAAATACAGAAAAGAAATAAAATGCTCCATCTTTCCGGATAAAATCTTGGGGTGGTGGAGGTTGGCTCCAGACACTTCCCTGCCCTTTACTTGTTCCTACTCTTAGTCACCCCTTTTCACCATCCTTCCTCTTCCATCATGCCTTAACATCTGGACAAAAATGTCTTTTGGGGGGGGGGGTAGGGGTAATTCTGTTCTGTAATGGGTTTAAGTTGATTTCTGATACTCTTTCAATGCAGCCATCCTGAAAGTCCATGAAGAGTCCTGGCTTTGGTCATGTTATGGCCTGAACCGTCTCCCCAAAATTCATACAATGAAATTGCTAACCCATCGTACCTCAGAATACAGCTACATTCAGAGCCAGTTCTTTAAGAGGTGATTCGTTTAAAATGAGGTCACTACACTGTCCCCTAATGCAACCAGGTGTCCTTATAAAAGATTAGAATGAGGCAGGCACATAGAAAAGACGATGTTCTACACAGGGAGAAGAGAGTCATTGAGAAGCCAAGAAGATTCCTCAGAGAACCGGCCTACTGGTGTCTCAGGCTTCCTGCCTCCAGAATGGTGGGGAAATAAATTTATGTTGTTGGAGCGACCCGGGCTGTGTCCTTTGCTACAGCACCCCCAATAAATTCAGACAGCCTGTGAATAACAGCTGCAAGCCAGTGATAGGGAAGGCGAGGGGAGAAAGGAGTGGAGGGAGTTGATGATGGTGCCTGCCCTAGCAGGGGCTGGGCAGCAGGCAGAAGAGAATTCTTCTTCTGGAGAAGAGAATTCTGGAAATCCGGCTGTGCTTTTAGCCCTAGAAAGGATCCCAACTGTTACAGTAGTTTTCCCCTGGCATCTGCTAACACATCCTGGTGCTTGGAGAGGGCTTTCACGTTTTTTGCAGGTGGTGAAGGCTTTCCAGAGGCCCACAGGAGGTCTAGATCAGGGTCACTTGCATGGGTCACTGTGCATGAAGCGCAGAGCTGAAAGCAGAGACCCCTTTACCCCAGCAGCAGGAGCCAGGGCAGCCCCCAGGTAAGGCAACATGAAGCAGCTGCCCAGCACGGCTGCCTGCATCTCTAAGGCTGGGGTTGCAGGTCCCACTTGCTTTACATCTGGAACTATTCACATGTCCAACCTGGCTCAGAATCAAATAAAACACATAGCAAGAGCCCTAAAAATGCATGAACATGTTCTCCATTGCGTGTAATGGGAAAGGGTGGTGCAGAAAGAAAGAAAATAGTTTTGCTGTGGATCCCCACGGTGCCCCCAAATAAAGAAGACTCTCTCCCTTCAACAGTGATTACGCAGAGAAATCGATTCCATAAAGGATTCTGAATCCAATCAACCCTGTTTTCCTTGCAATGATAAGCGTTTCCCGGGGAAAACCCATAATTCCAGCATGAAGAGTCTTAGTAAAAATCCGCCGATAAATCTTTGAAGAAAATCTATCAGCGATGCTGTTATTAAATAAATGGAACCACAGATTGAGTGGCGCAGGTTCAAACAACACACCTCATACTGCACACTTTCAGGTTTTTTCCAAGTCAAATTTGTCCCCGAAAGCTGTACGGAAGCCAAACAGCACTAGACAGCACTGTGGCCAGCATTAAAAATCCACTCAGGGCCCTCCCTGGTGCACAACAGGCTGGGAAGCAGCGCTGCAAGTGAGCCGCAGCTGCTTCAGTGCGAGTTCGATCCCTGGTCCTGGAGGTGACCACAGGGCGCGGCAGACCTCTCCTGCCCGGCCCGCTGCTCCCCTCAGCAGTGTACTTCGTCAGTCGGCCTGTTCTGCTCCCCACTCTGTCTCTGGTGAAGCCTCTCACCACCCCTGCACCTCTGGCCTGTACTCCAGTTCTGTATGAATAAATAAATAAATCTTTGAAAAAAAAATCCACTCAGCCGTTCAACTCACATAGAACAAGTCCCTACTATGTGCCGGGTGGATGTTGGAATCAGAGAAGAGCCAACCAGTGAGCGGCAACCCCAGACTTCAAAGAAGTCACTGTCACAAAACTCGCAGGCAAAGGGTGAATCTAAGAGGTTTAGCCCGGGAGGGGCGAGCACAGAGACCAGAGGTGGTTCCCGGGGGTCTTGGTGGTGGGAACTGTTTGGAAATTACGCCTGCGAGGCGAATAAACAATGATGTAAAAATAGGCCCTCCCTGGTGACACAGTGGGTTAAAGCACTGCACTAAGAAGCTAAGGCCACTTCTGCATGAGTTTGATCCCCGCCTGCCCCGGAGGCGACCACATGGTGCGGCAGACCTCTCCTGGCCCGCCCACTGCTCCCCTCAGCAGTGTGCTTCGTAGATCTGCCTGTTCTGCTCCCCGCTCTGTCTCTGGTGAATCACCCTCCGCATCTCTGGCCTGTACCCCAGTTTTGTACAAATAAATAAATAAATCTTTAAAAAAATATATGTTCTATTGCATTAAGAAAACATTATCATGAAAAATCCAGATTAATTTATCTGAAAGGCAATGCAAAGTACAAACTTATCATTCTTAAATGAGTCACTTGGGAATACATCAGAGACTAGCTTTAAATAATCAGAGGTTAAATTCTGTCAAAGAAATGTGTTTGCTACTCTGTGTTATTAATATTTTTAGAAAAGTCTATTAGATTAGGAGGCAAAATAAGTGAATATATACTGTA
Organism: Condylura cristata; assembly: GCF_000260355.1. Taxonomy (NCBI): domain Eukaryota; kingdom Metazoa; phylum Chordata; class Mammalia; order Eulipotyphla; family Talpidae; genus Condylura; species Condylura cristata. The sequence goes on along the minus strand of NW_004567106.1, from coordinate 67,554,856 downwards.
AAATGGGAGAGCTACTGTCAAAGTCATAGAGGTAAACAAACCTGAGATGACTGGAAACTGGCATTACAACTTGTATCCTTTGCCCTGGCAGGATGAAATATTTCAAAA
>NW_004567106.1:67540902-67554648 GCF_000260355.1 Condylura cristata | reverse complement strand
TATATATATATATATTATTTTAATTGTATCAAACAGACACACAAAGACGTCGCTATCAGATACAGGAGGCAGAAAATCAGTCCAGGGATGGTAATGTGTGTGACATGAATAACAATGAAGGCCAAGTAACAGCGGGAGCTGGAAAAGGTGGGATTTGGGATTCTGTATTCATGTATTTGGGATTCTGAGGACGTGTGAATTTAACCTCAGAGCAGAGGGGGAGCCAGTCAGAGCCCCAGCTCTAGTGCCTTCCAGTCTCCCCTCAGCCGAGGGCCACGGCCGCTCTTCCCTGCCCCCACAGGCTGTGTCACAACCTTGACTCAGCACGCCTGGCCTGGTCTCTGCCTTCCCAAGTCTTCAGAATAGATGAGTTGCCAATAAGTTTTTTTCTCTCCACACCTGGAAGAAAACTAGAGAGCAGGGCACCAGCAGAGATAGCCCCAAAGGACGAGAGCCATCTGGGCACCTCTGGGCTCCCTCATGTAACTGCCCCTTGGAGCAGAGGCAGCAGGGGAACGCTGCTCCCCTCTGGCAGTGAGGGTGGTGGGCTGTCAGGGACAGTTTCAGGTGCTGCTGTGGAAAACCCGGCCCCACCCACCTTAGCCGCTTGAAGAGACAAGCAGCATTGAACCCCAACAGCTGACTTGCTCTTCTGTCCCATGGGGTCATGCCATTTCACTTGCCTGCCTCGAAGGAAGCTTGGAAAGTCAAAGGAACTGTGGTAAGTGAAAAGGCTTTTAAGCCTGAAAAATACTGCACAAATATAAAAGAGGGTTATAATTAACCTCGCCACAAAGCTGCCTGAGGGTTTGATTAAAATACACTGTACCCCCTCTGGATCGACAGAGTGTGAATATGGTTAAAAAATAGGGACAGTGACTCCTAAACAGAAACAGTTGGTGTGTGGGCAAAGCCCCAGAAGCATTTCCATGCCAGGAAACCTGCATATGCTTAGGAACTAGCACGTTTCTGTTGGCCTTATAGCAGCAGTGCAGGAAAGCTCGAAAAATGAAATCTGTAACAGGCAACGCCACTGCCAAACACAACTGTCCCAACTCCCAAGAGGCATAGTGAGCACCCGCCCTCATCAATGGGATGAAACACACCCTGCACTGTCAGGCAAAGGAGCTCCACACACAGTGCACACCCCACAAATGCAGGCCGAGCCTCCAGCAGAGTGACCACCTGTGAAACTGTGATCTTACGGACTACACGTCTGTGCGTCCTCAAAATTCATAGGTTGAAACCGAACTCAGGGTAGGATGACACCAGGAGAGGGGCCTTGGGAAGTAGTTAGGCCATGGAGACAGAGCCTCTGTGAATGAGTTTAGTGCCCTCATAAAAGAGACTTCAGCGTTCTCTCATCCCTTCTGCGGCATGAGGACAGCGAGAAGGTGGCGGTGTGCAGAACAGGAAGCGGCCTCACCAGGCATCAGCCTGGCCCACGCCTTGGTCCTGAGGCCCGGCCTCCAGAACTGTAAGAAATAAATGTTTGTTCTTCAAGCAACCCATCCACAGTGTTTTTGTTAGAAGAGCCCAAATGGACCAAGATACTGGCCTGCACATTTCAAAAACCTGCGAGTAAAAAACCCCTTTTAATAAGAAACGGGATGCAGATACTAAAACTATTTCTGCAACCTGACAGATGAGTCACAAAAACAGTACTTTTTCTATCTGATTACAGTAAATTTTCCAATACAATGAATGCTTTGTTTGGCTGAACCATTTAATAGTCATTCACACTCTCTAATGAAACTACTAATTACAAAATCTCTGCATTGCAGGCAATAAAGAAGGGTTGCTAACCTCTTCACAGTGCTTTCATTCTGCCATCAAGTAGCAATTACTCCTTCTTTTTCACTGATTCTCACCTCAAACATCCCAATCAAACCTACAGAAAAAATTAAGACTCACTCACACATATAGAGAAACGTTATCACACACACGCCTATAAAAACCATCCAGAAACTAGAAGAAGAAAAGTCGAGGTAATGACAAGGATTATAGGGACCCCATACTTAGATGAGTCCTTCCCACTGGCTAGTGCAGGGAAGCAGGACTCCAGCACTCTGCCCAACGGAAGTGTGATTTTTCAGTACCAAGATCCCTAAATTCCATCCCACCAAAGACGTTTGACACCTACTGGAGTTAGGCTGTGCCCAAATATGCCGCAGTATTTCTATTTCTACATAACTGTCATTTGTCAGTCTCTCTAGATGCTGTAGCTAAACACAATAGAGAGAAGCACTAAGACATCATTAGCCGTGTGTTCCAGGTGTATTACAGCAGCTTCCACATCAACAGAGCCAGCTGAGAGTAGATAACACCCCCGATGCCCCCGGCTCCAAGGGCATATCCACCTGCACCAGAGAAAGCATGAGTTCATCTGAGCCCCTTTAGAAAGAAGTGAGGATGAAGGAATCAAGGTTTACCACATGAACACAAACAAGAAGACAGAAGAGGTAAAAACCTATTATTCAGTTTTTGAAAGTTAAGGGAAAACCTTTCACATATCATTGTGTTTGTACTGCCTGAAATGTTTTATTGTAGTTCATTAATTTATTGATCAAAAGTTAGACAACAGACAACAGATTTGGAGCAACATTTGCCAAATTCAAATTAGGTTCAAAGGAGCCAAAATATTTTTCCCAGATTTATCAGTTATGAACTTAGAATTTGGTGGCTTGTTTAATACGTCAAAGGATGTATGCCTGTGTAAATTGGCTTATTCTTTGCAAAGACCCATGGAATGGGGTAAGAGCTTCGAGGACAATTCCAAGAACCTTCAGTTTTAAAAGTAGACGACTTAGAGGTACCTGTTTGTTTAAACAAATACCAAAATGGACACATGACCCATTAACTGTCCCTTAAAGCCCTCTAAAGCTCTACCTTTAAAGTCTGTGTAATTATTCCAGAGTTCAAATACTCTTAGAATAACTTTTAGATGTAGTATATGAGCTACACAAGAAAATCAGCTTAGTGCTGACATACAAAGCCAGCCCTCATAGCTACAAAGAGCTTCAAAGCAAATAGTATAAAACCATTTAGATTTGGTTAAGCATGTTTCTGTATATTGACGATAGAATGTAATATATAAGAACTCCTATAAATTAATGTCATTTCAAGTGCCACAACCACACAGTGATGAGAGAGACCACTTGAATCAGCAATATCTGGGAAGCTGACTGGTTTTGCTATACTGACCACAGCATCCAGCCTGCTTTCTACTCCAAATTAGCTATAGAAAATGCTAGTCTCTCTCATACTTTACAGAAAGAAGGAATGTCTACCAGTGTCTGCACTTATAGAGGATGAAAACTTTCTGTAAGAAAATGACCCCTCAATCCAAAAATCCAAAGGATCTTAAAAACGGCCTCACTCAGTGATTCCCAGTCCAGCCTTATTACAGAAATGCTTGGCCTATGCAAATTTACCTTATAGATTTGAGTTCTAAGAATCTGTATATTTTTAAGCTATCCAGGTGATTACAAGTGCAGTCTGAACAAAAGCTGTGAAACAAAGAGGGCAGTGACCTCAGAGCTGGAAATGGAAACAGTGTTTGGACTTAAACTAGCAGTGATATTTCAATTAAATATCATCAATGGCCATGATAACGGACAACAATACATTAACACAGTTGACATATGAAATTGTGATTTGCAATGGACCAGGTAAGGGGCAAACCTGTAGCAAAGCTCTGTGCCCAATCAAGAGATTAGAATATTACAGAGTGCAAGCACTCTATTCTGATTTGCATCCCTCTTTAAGAGGTCTCAACTTAAAATTCTTTAAAAGTAAGTCACTAGCAACAGTTAAACCACTCAGCAAATTGACAAATTCAATTCATCATGAATTAATGTATATGCCCTTAATAAGTCAGATATATATACGAAAGTGGGAAAGGTAGCTATTTGTAAGCTATTTATGTTAGAAAAGAATGTGTAACCCTTCTAATAGCTAAAGTTTCACATTAGAAATGTATTCCTTTAGCTTAAACATTACTTATCATATCTGTAGCAAGTTCCTCTGCGGAGGGTCAGGCATTAAGCTTTATTGGTGTTCACAACTGACAGTAAAGAATCTACTCACACTCTTTCCTGAGGTGAAGAGCCATGGTAGGAAGGTAGCGGAGAAATGTTTTAATTGATGTACGTGAGATTCTCTGAGTGAAGGAAGAGATTGTGAAAGGGAAGACTGGGATGTCCAAAGATAAACTTCACAGCTATCCCTCAATCCAGTCCAGCCGTAGAGGATGCTATATGGTCATGCTGGCTTTAGCAAACTTAAAAGTTTCCTTTGGATTTCTTTTTTAAAGAGTTATTTATTTATACATACAGAACTGGGGTACAGGCCAGAGGTGCAGGGGGTGAGGGTATTCACCGGAGACAGTGTGGGGAGCAGAACAGGCAGACTGAGGAAGTACAGTGCTGAGCGGAGCAGCGGGCAAGACAGGGAGGTCTGCTGGGCCCTGTGGGTCAGCTCCCTGGCCGGGGAATCAAACTAGCACTGAAGCGGCTGTGGATAGCTTCATAGTACTATGTTTTAACCTGTTGCACCAGGGAGGGCCTTGTTTTGGATTTTTTTAACAGTTTTTTTGTTGGGTTGTGTTTTGATTTTTTATAAATATGGATGGCCAATATGGGGAGATGAGATGGTTTAGTGAAAGATCAAACTTCAACTGACTGAAGCCCAAAAAGAAATTACAAACTGGAGACTTTTAGATACGTGCTTGCCCATAACTTTGATAATCACCTAATATAGAAACCTGTTTGGTTCATTCTATTCTTTGCATGATATTCTTTTCAGATATCATCCAGCACTTAGTATAAGGCGGGAACTTTTCTTCAGTCTCTGTTACATTAACTCCATCAACCCTGAGATAAGTTAAAAATAAAAACGTTAAATAACTTGCTCTGGGTCTCACAGACAATAAACAGTGAAGCTGGAATTTGAAGAATGTTAGTCCAAGGTCTACACTGTTAACTACACCCTAATATAGATATTTAAAAGAGCCTAGAAAACCCACTTTACACATAAATGTGCTAAAATCGGGTTGATATCAGGCCCTCCCTGGTGGCACAGCAGGTTAAAGCACAGCACTAAGAAGCTAAAGCCACTTCCGCATGAGTTCGATCCCCGCCTGCCCCGGAGGTGACCACATGGCGTGGCAGACCTCACCTGACCCGCCCGCTGCTCCCCTCACCAGTGTACTCACATTCGTCCTGTTCTGCTCCCAACTGTCTCTGGTGAGTCCGCTCACTGTCCCTGCACCTCTGGCCTGTACCCCAGTTCTGAGTGCATAAATAAATAAATCTTTTTAAAAAATGGGTTGATATCAAATTACCTTTTAAATTTTGTGATAATCATGATAAGCTTTGGTTTAAATTTTTTAACCCCTTTAAGGAAGCATGCTCAATTTTAATCTGGGGTGAGTGATAAGAATTAGAATATTCTCCCATTGGCATTGGGAATTTTCCAGTACCAAACATTTCAAGTGGCATAAACTCTACATGAATGAGTAAAAAACATAATAAGCTGGAGAGATGGCCGCAACTGGGGAAATGCCATAGAGATTCATACTGTCTGGAGAAGAACTTGCTGGATGGAGCTCTTCTGGTAATGTCATGAATCAGAATAGAAAATCATGAAAAGGAAGAATTTGGCAAGCTGAGATAAAAGGAAAGGCTGGTGGCTTAAGCAGAACAATAACTGTCTGATGGATAAGTTCTATAAGAAGAAATACTGTACACACTAAGGGTGCTGCAATTTGATGGGGAGGCTGCAAAATTAACACAATGAAAATGCTAAAATTTTCAGAACCATGGACAGACTCCCAGTGTGCTCTATAGACCAAAAATAGCTCAAGGTGAATTGGTTCTCTTCAGGTTTGAAATAACCAGAAGATTTTTGACAATACTTAAAATTTTGAATTGAAGTAATAGCATCAAATTGATCCTTTTATTTCTTCCAGTCTTGTTATAAATGTATACGGATGAATATATAAATTAGTGGAAACCCCATTACAATGATGGTGTTGACAGAAAGATCTAGCACTATACTAAACTGGATGAAGACAGTTCACATGTTGTCTTAATGTCAACATTGGTTATATATCTGAGTCAAAAGTGGATGTATGAAATTATCCCATACATGAATAAATCATGAAATAATAGTTACTTTAATGGGCAACTTCTAAAATCTCTGTTACTAAACAAAGAGGCATTTGGGGGGATTTTTTTAAAGAATATAATAGTTTATTTTTATATTATTTTGTGCCCTTTTTCCACCTCAGTTGCAATCCCCGTGGGCTTCCCATAACAAAATCACCCATGTGCCATCACCATAGTCCAGTGCATTTCCCTTCCCCCTCCTCCATATTTTTGATACCATTCCCCACTCCACACCCGTAAAATGTCTCTGGTTATTATTATTATTTTCTCCCCTAGACCTTTATACTCCTGCTATGAGTGAAACCATCCAGTATTTTTCCTTTTTTTCTGGCTTATTTCACTAAGATTGATCCCTTCCAGCTCCATCCATGTTGCTGCAAAAGGCATGTATTTATCTTTTTGATTTCTGATTAACATTCCACACAAAGAGGCATTTTTATTCTCACTAGAGAACAGTTGGCCATCAAGAAAGTGAGACTACTATACCCTGTCGTTGAGGGGCTCACACATCCAAAGCTTTTTGCCATCTTTAGTTCTAGGCTTCCAACATCACCCAGAATGTTGGTATCCAAACAGAAAGTATATAGGAATCACACAAGAGGTTTTTATAAAAGAAACATAGAAGTTGAATACATCACTTTTACACATATATCAACAAAGGGGAAACAAGTTTGTTAAACAAATAGCCATGGTCTACTCATTGGGCGATCATTTGGCCCACTGTAACACTGTTCTACCAAATGATTTCCCTCTTAAATTTGAGAGATTACAGAGCAGGAATCTGACAGAAAGGCTAATCATGCTGTGTGAAATATAGTCCTGAGTTTCTTCCCTTCCGGATAACCTGTCCAAGGTTCTCAATGCCCGCGGGAGATATGTTTTGATTGCGTGGGATTACTATCACTTGCATTTCCCTTCACACACCTGGTTATTCTTATAGATGCAATGCAAAAGGGAAAGTAGGAGTACAAAATAGGTAAATATACAGGCACATTCCAATTCAGCCCAGCACCTTAAGGCAACGTCTGGAAGAATACAGAAAAAAGGCAAGAGTCCTGATGTGGTTCCACTATGTATTAGTCATGCAACAGATGATAAGCTTTTGTGTCAGGTACCCATCTGTATCCACTCTACATGCCCTACATCTATTATGGCAAACCTACATCTATCAGTAGTGGGTGAGGGGGTTCAGACTTTCATGAATGAAAAAGTGCAATGAAAGGACATGATTGTTAGAATAAGCAGCTACTGAAAGACAGAGGGTGGGGAGGTGAGAGAAGAATACAGAGGAGAGCAGCTCATTGAATAAGCCTATTACTATGGTAGTTGTGGAAGAAAGGGGCAATAATCTCATAGGAAAAAATAAATAAGATAAACATTTCCCAAGAGCCTTAAAAGATAAAATTGGCCATGTACCCTCCCTGTAAGGCATTTGTGGAAATTCAGAACTTGCTTACAGATGGAACCAAATATACATCAGTCACTAAACAGAAAGGTAAAGGAGAAAAATTCCAAAGTTAGGTGCAATTATAGATAGCAATGAATGACATTTCCACATGGTTTCCAATTTGGAAGCTAGTTTCCCCCCTATTTCTGAGTAGGAGTGGAAGGTGAAACCATACACCACCTGCTCCACTAACTTGCACCTGTTACTCTTTGTTTCTGGAACTTACACTGTTTTTCTTAGAATTTTGAATCCTTACAATCCCCCAAGGAAGAAATAAAAGCCATCCTAATGACATCCACAACTTCTCAAAAACTGTGCAGACAAGCAATTGCTTGTAAATATGGCTCATAGTTTTTGCACAAAATCCAGACTCTTTTTTTCCCCAAGAATGGAAGATGTTGTGAAATCAGAAAATATTTGTTGCTGGGGGGTTACCCAAAATTCTCAGGCTTTGTTTTCCAAAGAAACTTACAGTATAATAGACAAAGAACACTAATTCTGCACCACCATGGTCTTCATTCTTGTCATCAGTAGCTCTGAAATGCAGATACAGTGCAGCATTTCTAGGATGACAAGGCAAGAATGTGGCTAGTCAGCCTGAAAATAAAGCAGCTTTATCTAAAAAAAATGACCTGAATGTTATCAGAGCCAAAGTACCCCAAGATCCTAATTGTGGACCATTAAATGAAAATCTTTGAAAATCCTGGTTAAAGAATCCCTGCGGCAACTAGCAAGAGAAGATGGCCTGTCTTGTCTAAAAAATGGTCTCTTCTAAAACTTTTCAGTGCACCACACTTCAATCCACAATATGTCACATGCCAAATAACACCTGAGGGCAAAATATACCAAAATGTCCAACCAACCACCAGCCACCCAGCAGACAGAACAGTTAAGCTACTGACCAGTTCCTTTTCACAAGGCAGAGAGCGAAGTCAACACACGCAACCAGGATGCAGGTCACTGTCCAATCCTGCTTTCTTCAGAGAAACTCCCTTTAAATGCTCAGTAACAATAAGATACTGACAAGCTATAGAAACTCTTCTAAGAAGTTATAAAGCTCTGAGCTCAAATTCTCCCACCAGTCTGTACTGTAAGCAAAAGGAATGAATTTGCATCAAGAAAGGTAATCTCAGATTTTTTCCTCACTCACCTGAAACAAATGTTTCCTTCTGGGTCACATCCTTTTCCTTCTACATTTTCTCCGTCATCCTTTCTGCTGCAACATCTCCAGCAGTTGCTCCAACAATTCTTCCCTTTCTTTTATTCTGCACCATTAGGCTTGTGCCTGTTTACTGAATCAGATCCATCTGCCTATAAGGTTACTGTTATGTTATTTTAAATCACTGATTTTTTTTAAACCTGTCAATGCTGTTCTAATTTTTTACACGTCTTAGTTTCTCTCCATCTAGCTTCCTCCATCTAATTATCATTTCTCTCCTTGTTTTGTGTTTTTTTTTAAAAGATTTATTCATTTGTGCATACAGAGCTGGGGTACAGGCCAGAGGTGCAGGGGCGGCGAGAGGCTTTACCAGGGACAAAGTGGGGAGCAGAACAGGCAGATCGACGAAGTACACTGCTGAGGGGAGCAGCGGGCGGGTCAGGAGAGGTCTGCCACGCCATGTGGTCACCTCCAGGGCAGGCGGAAATCGCACTCATGCTGAAGTGGCTTTAGCTTCTCAGTGCTGCGCTTTCACCCACTGCGCCACCAGGGAGGGCCTCTCTCCTTGTTTTTAATACCAGAAATCCTTTAAAAAATGGTTTAAACTCCTATGGTGATGGCACACAGGTGATTTGGTGATGGGAAACCCACAGGGATTACAACTGAGATGGAAAAAGGCACAAAATGATGTAAAAATAAACTATTATATTGTTTTTTATAAAACTGTTTAAACTCGTTGTCTCTGATGCCTCCTTTCCTCCCATTCACGCTTGCACCCTCTACCATAATCAATAATCTCCACATTATAAAATCCAAATGTCAAGTCTCATCCTCTGCCTCTTGGCCACTGGCAGTCTTGCCTGCCATTAATAACTTCCACCCTTTTACAATACGTTTATTATGTGGGTTCCCCAAGATCACAATCTCCTAACTTTTCTCCTACAACACCAGCAGTTCCTTCTCAATCTTTTTTACCGACTTCCTCATCCCCTGAGCTCTATACAGTCAGTGTATCCAGGACTTAATCCTTGAACCTCTTTTCTTTGCTACTTACACTCACTCTTTAGGTGACCTCATACGTCTCATACCTTTAAAGAGCATAAGCTACACATGTACCAGAACTCCTAAATTTACATCCCAAATGAAACTTCTCCCCCGAGCCAAATATATCCCACTAACTATGGCATTTCCACTGAGCATCTAAAAGGCATCTCAAAGGTGATCATGTCCAAAGTGGTGGCGCTCCAAATCAAGAGCTTATGTAGCCCTCTCCACTACAGCATGTTAAGGCCACTCCACCAGCTCCTCAGTCTAAAACCCTGGATGCCATCTTTCACTTTTGTTTTTCTCACCCTGTGCATCTAATCCATCAACCACCCTGACAGCTTTCCATTCGAAACATATGCAGAACCCAATCTCTTCCCCCCTTGCTCTTGTACCAGTCACCAACGATATTGGCTACTTTCCCTACTTCTAGCCCCAGCTCACTACCATCTGTCTGTATTCAACAACCTTAGTGATACTATTAACCCATAAGCCAATCATGACACTGCTTGCTCAGAGGCCCCCCCCCCACCGTGGCTTCCCTTCTCATTCCTTGTCATCTTCAAACCCTGTATGAAGTGGTGCTTTACTTTTCTGACCTCATATCCTACTAGACATCCCTACAATTGCACCGCCCCCATCCTGACATCTTTGTTATTTCTCCAGCATCTAACCATTCTCCACATCCAGGTAACTGCGCTTGGGACTTGCCCTGTCTGCAATTCTCATCCCCCAGGTACCACCCTCCCCCCCATAGCCGGTTCCCTCATCTCTCTCAGGTCTTTACTCAAAGGTCACTTCTCATCTTCCTAGCCTTCATTTCCTCAATTTCTTTGTTTCATCTCCTCAGTACTAATTACTATCCAGTATATCACACATTCCATTCATGGGCTCTTTTATTATCTCACTGGAATACAAACTCCATGTGGGCAGGGGGTTTTGCCCGATTGGTACACTACTGTACCCAAATCCTGAGACATAAGTATTCACCAAATATTGCTGAACAAATGAATATATAACCTGTGTGATTCAGTCACGCACCATGCATCATGAAGGAGATGCAGAGTGGAGACTGTTACCCTACTGGGAAGAAAAGTCACCACCCTTTCATACCCTCTCTCTAGAACTTGCCTGCCCCGAGCCACTCAATTCAGGTATAACCTTGATTCTAAGTGTCCACCGCCCCAAAGTAAAGAACCTAAGCCACGGGGCTGTCCTCTGTACGTTTCCACAACGCTCCAACCCCACCCACACCTCCAAGCCACCCACATCGCTCTGTCTTTACAGCCTCTGCTTTGTCACTGCTTTTCTGGCTCCTCCCTGATGCTGTATCCAAGTCCACCCGAAGAAGAAAATCAGGGCTCCAATTACAAGGGTTTTGTTGTTGCTTTAATTAATGGACGACCAAGAACTACTATAATCAAGTAGTATTTGAGGTGAAGGGAATTCACTCAGGACTTCTCCATCTGGGAATTCTTCCATTAAAACAAATTTAATCTGCTTTAAATTCAGCTGCAACAGTGGACTCAAAAACTCCTGGCGTGTATGTCTAGCATGTTAAAGTCTTTCTTACAGGACTCATCACCTTGAGAGAGTCTGTTTCTTCCTTCTAAATAATAAAGATCTCAATCCAGGAATGTCATTATTGCTGCTCCTAAATGTACTGCACTACCTGGAGACCATCTATCTTCTGTGAAGAAGCCATTATGGTATCTGATGCAGCTCCCTTTTTAGCTGCCTATTGATCTACAAGCGCCCAGCCAGCCACCACACCACTGTGGAAATGTGTAATAAAAGCTGACACAGGCACGCTGCTGGCACAGGAACATAAAAGTCCTTCTTTAAATTGTTAACCACTCTGCTGACCCAGAGATGAAATGCCACCTTCCCGTTTGAAATAAACCTTTGGGTTCCTGTTGGATTTTAAAATAAACATATGTGACATGAGACAGTTTTCCAGGACAGGGTTACCCATCGTTTCTGAGGCACACATTATTGAATAACTCATCAGACTTCTGTGATTATTTCTTACAATTAATGAAGTCAACTCCAAGGCCTCCCTGGTGGTGCCAACGTTTAAGTTTCAGCATTATGAGGCTGTCTGCAGCCACTGCAGCACAAGTTCAATCCCTAGCTAGGGAGCTGACCTACATGACACAGCAGACCTCTCCTGTCTCACCTCCTGCTCCCCTCAGCAGTGTGTTTCAGTCCATCTGCCTGTTCTGCTCCCACTCTGTCTCTGGCAAAACTTCTCGCTTCCACATCTCTAGCCTATACCTCAGCTCTTGTAGACATACATAAATAAATCTTTAAAAAACATTTTAAGAAATACATAAAGTCGTCTCCTGAAACACAAAGTTAGCTGGGATTTCTGCCCAAAGGTCACTACTGAATGTACGATCTGAATGTGTTGATCTATCACACTTTATACAACTTTGGCAGAAGGTGCTAGAAATCGGTTTTCTATCTTAAAGGCCGCATAGACTTAACTAATATCAATCCAAGAGTTATAGTGGTCATAGAAAATGTTTCCTTGATATGAATCATTTATTCAATCTAGTTTAGAGAGCCAAGCAATACCGCCTCATCTATATTTACCCACTGAAAGGAAAAGAATTCTCTACTTATCTCAGTGAGAAAGCCAGGTTGTATGGCTATGTGAGAAACTCACTGTGAGATACCCAGCCTGAGCTTCTGGGACTGGTCTTTCAGAAGACACCCAGTTCTGACACCCCACAGAGTGACACCTCGCTCATCCCTGGTTGAGGGGGCGTTGGTGGTCTTCATAAGCAAAGGTGTGCTGGTTGGTCATGACGCCATGGATGCTGTTTGTGAATAACACAGCTCACCCACAAAAAGGGAGCCAGGTGCCCTGGAAAATTGGAGACAGATACTAGGCTTTTCCAGCATCGCTGACCTACTTCTTTTGAAAATCATGAAACGTACACTGAGGTAGGAACCAGAGAAGAGGCAGTTACAGTAGTCATAGTCTCTGTTTTCTGGTCATTGTCTGAACAAAAATCACTATCACAGCAGATCTAAGGAGACTGGACTAAATAAATAGTTGACACAACCATTCTGAGGTGACCTGTTTGGTACCTACTGAGGGACTTAGAAATGGAGGCTGAGGGAAGGATAAGGCATGTCAGAGCCAGAGAAAAACTTGGAAATTCCCATATCCCTGAGAGCAACAAGAAATGGAGACAGCCTTATCCTTACCCAACTGCTCTGGGTGGGAGAACCAGCCTAGGAGAGTGGAAAAGGACACAGTGAAAAGGTCTAATCCAGGAAAAATGGAATATCCGTGCTTAACACTCCCCTCTCAAGAATCAGAAAATACAAACCTCACAAAGGAAGTAAATTGAAGTTGATCATATGTATTACAGAGCAATTCACAGCAGGTTTCCTTTTAATAGTAAGTTTCTCTAGTCTAAAGAAATTATGGCTTCATTAAATAATCTTTCCAGATCTACTGCTTTAACGGAAATAAAGTTCCATTCATTCAACAAATACGCATTAAATACCTATTGTGGCCCATGTGCTAGGTAAATAAATAGATGAGTACGAAATAGTTCAAAAATAGCCTCAAAAAGAAGTTAAATAAATGGGGCAACAAGTTATCACTGGGGCTGGGATGAGTATGTTTGGTGTGTGATGGAAGGAGGGAGAACAGCAGGCAAGACAAGGAGGAATATATGTGAGCTGATCTCAAAGGAGAGGCAGGTGTTGGCCAGGCAAACAGGGGAAGAAGCTTGTAGAAAAGGAAGAGATTTCCTAGGCAAGGGCGTGTAGGACATGACACTGAACCCTGTCTGGAGACCCAGGAATCCTTCATCAGGGCTGCAGAGGAGTGTGCCAATACGGAGCAAAGTTTGGGGGAAAACTGAGATGGACAGGGATGGGGTGGGGGTGGGGGAGAGTGCAGT
>NW_004567106.1:67502496-67540802 GCF_000260355.1 Condylura cristata | reverse complement strand
GGGGGATGGGGAGCTTATTGCCATGGTGAAGATAATGGACCTTATCCTGACTGGTAGGCGGTGGCAGTCACTGAAAGGTTGTGAGCAAAGTGATGATGTGATTAGATTACCATTTAAGAAAAACCACTCTCCATAGAAAGCATTGGCAAGAGCTGAGATTAGAGAACAGGGACGGAGCAGAGAATGCCACAGAGTATAGGGGACCAGGACCTACAACAGCAACCACATCCCTAGCCCCTGGGAAGTCGAGCCCCGAAGTACCAGGGGTGAAAGTGAGCTGCTGCCTGCTTGGATGAGGAGAGCAGGGGAGTTGGAGCACTGAGGATGATGCTCAAGTTTCTGGCTTGGGCCAGCAGCTCGCAGGGATTTCATTCCCCCAGATTGGGGGTTGGGGGGAGGACAGAAGAATGACTCTAAGAAGAGAAAATAGGCTCTCCGGACCCGGGGAATAGCCACGTGGAGACATCCAATAGGCGAGATGTTTGGGTAGAAAGTTTAAGCGAGGAGATTCCCGGGGCCAAGCCAGGCACACAGAAGGGTGACAGTGACCAGAGACATGAATAAGGCTGTCCAGGAGATTGGGAAAGAAGAGGGGTCCCGACAGTACCCATGCAGCCTGAGGAAGAAGAGTCAGGGAAGGAGAGGAAGGAAGGAAAGAGACAGACAGACCAGGAGCAAGGGTGCCCCAAGTCAGAAGAGGCAAGTTCCCAAAGAGAAGGACCCTGCATGAGGACGGGGCCTTAAGATGAACCCACAGGAGAACAGAAAGGCAGGCAAGGAGCAAGCAAGCCAGGCAAAGCCACCCCGCTTCGTTTGTGCTGTCACACTCTGGGAAGGAGAGGAAGGAGAGAGGGCGCGGTCAGAAACACTGAGCCAGCCTTTCCCGGAGTGGAAGTTTCTTCACCTCAGGAAGTGCAGGCTGTGTCCACCTGACTTGCTTTTCTCACCTTAGGGGCATGGTGAGTACAGCAGCTCCCACCCAGACCTGCCCAGACCTGCAGCTGCTGGGTACTTGTCATTCCTGCATTACTGAAACACAGCACAGAATCTCCTCTGCCTCGACAGGCCTAAAGTCAACCCCTTGGGGCTGTCAGGATTCCCTAGTAACTTCAGGTCCAGCTCTGGTGTCTAAAAACAAGATCAGGTCAACATGGAACCTGTGCAACACCCCACTGAGAATTTTCTCTTCCAGGTATAGTTTGCATAGAGTGGGAACAAATCCTTTTCATAATATTAGGGTTCTTGGCTGACATCATAATTTTTAGAATCAACAATCTTTACCTTGTTCATCAATAATAAAACTACTGGGCCTTACTGATTTTCTCAGTGTCAAAAATGATATAAAGACTGCATATTAAATTAAAGCACAATTTTGATTTCTTCTTATTAATTCTTAGCTTTTCCTTTCCTAGTTCACACCGAGTTCCTCCCATAGGGTTCAAAGCCTCCCTAGGCTTTTGTTTCTGCTCCGTCTCTGGATCATCCCACACTGTGTCTCCAGGCTTCTCTATCTCAAGTTCAGTCACTGATCAAGTTCATTAAAAGCAAGGCTCTAGTTTAGCTTTCTGACCTTTGGAACACTTGGTTTTCCTCCATAAGCAACGGGAAATTTACAAAGGGGAGCATGACGTGTACCTTAGTCTCTCTCTCAGAAATAAATCATTTTAAAGCTCTTCATCAGCAGGGAATAAAAACAAAATGCCTTTCTTTCTAAATCTTCCCCATGTGCTACTTCCAGAAAAGTGTTGCTTCGGGGTTACATGATTCTCTACATCTCTAAATGCCTCTTGTCACTGCTTACAAAAGTCAATCACAGCACCTGCCCTGGTGGTGCAAGGGGTTAAAGTGTTGTACTATGAAGGTCTCCAGCACCACTGCAGCATGAGTTCAATCCCCCGCCAGGCAGCTGACCCACAGGGCACAGCAGACCTCACCTGTCTCCTGTTGTTCCCCTCAGCAGTGTACTTAGTGGATCTTTCTGTTCTGCTCCCCACTCTGTCTCTGGTGAATCCTCCCATCCCTGCACCTCTGGCCTGTAACCCAGTTCTTGTATGCATAAATAAAATTTTTTTAAATAAAAAGTCAAATACACATTCAAAGTTTTCCAAGACTTTTCCTTTAAAAAGCCTGCCTTCAAGACAAGGATAAAATGTTAATGTTTTTTGTCAGCACGCTAATAACCTTCTAAATAGCTTGGGTATGCATCTATCAGCTTGAGATCTTTTTTTGTTTGTTTATTTAAGACAAGAAATATCACCAGATGCACGCACCTTCCCGGCTCCTTTCCTTCCCGTATCGACTAAGGTAAACACCATCCCTCATTCTGCGTCCGTCAGCCCTGGTACATCCCAGGCTTACTGTATGCATGAATATGTCTCCACAAACATCAGGGCTAGTTTCTGTGTCTTACAGCCTCATCTAATGGCCCCATGCTCTACATTTCCTTCTGCACCCTGCTTTTTTCACTCAAGTAGTGAGGTTTACCCATTTGGAAACATTTGGGATATATTTTTTAAATATATCCTGTTAGTCTCCATTGTCTGATGCTACTTAAGTTTTTCCCCTCTGCTTATGTATTTTGTGATGACAAACTGTGGACACTCCTGGGCATGTCTGATGTCCTCGTGAGTACAGGGACAAAGGTGCCAGGCTCCCAGCTGGCAGCGGCAACCCCCATGCCCAGGCAGCCACCGCTCTCCACTGCTGTTCCACTTGACACATAAGCACAGGGTTTCTTTAGAGACAATCCTGTCCTGAGGGCCCCCCTGGTGGTGCAAGGGGTTAAGTCTCAGCACAATGAAGTTATTGGCAGCCACTGTAGCATAAGTTCGATCCCCCACCAGGGAGCTGACCCACATGGCGCAGCAGACTTCTCCTCTCTCCTGATGCTCTCCTCAGCAGTGGATTTCAATCAACCTGCCTGTTTTGGTCCCCACTGCTCTGGTGAACCCTGTCACTTCCCCCATACCTCTGGTCTACACCCCAGCTCTTGGATGCATAAGTAAAATAAATGCTAAAACAATAAATAAAAATAAAACAACCCTGTCCTATCCAGGTCTCAAAAAGAAGGCAGGACCTTGGCGAACAAGAGTTGTATTTGCCCAAATAGAATTACTATTATCATGGTGAAGAGAAATTCAGAGCAACGCTGAAGGAGAGATGCTCCAGAGCAAATCAAGTGTCCAGAGGTATGAGGTGCAGAATATAGAACAGCAGGGCATTTTTTTAAAAGCAGGAAATGATATAAATTTATGAAGATGACCTAATATAAAGTAAATTGGCTTTTCTTGGCAAAATACTGTGACGCCAAAAAAAATAAAGATCAATCGAAATAATTGAGATACTGCAGTTGCCCATAAAAGCAGTGAATCTGTCAAAGCTCTTTGAAGGCCCACAGCCACTTCTACCAGAATAAACATCACCTGTAGAAGGTTCCCAGCAACTCCAGGAAAGGGCCTTTAATACCATCTCTGTATACGAATTTACCAAAACAACAAACTTTTTTTCATCCTTGTATCACCTGTTCATTGCCTGACTTCTATTTCTACTTGCTGTCATTTTTAAATATTGCCAAGCAGACTATCTCTGATATGGTTTATAAGAATCTGAGAGCGATCCCTGCCTCTTGAAAGAAGGACTGAAGGGCTGAAAGACAAAGGTGGGGAGAAGAGGGACTAGACAAGATCCCCAACGCAAAATTAATTAGTAATTTTCAACGACGCTGGCATCATTGTCATTATCCATCGCAGGCAACCACTCGCAGTTCAGGGAAATGCAAATCAAAACCACAATGAGCTATCACCTTACACCAGTAAGAATGGCACATATTTTAAAAATTAGCAACAACAAATGCTGGCAAGGATGTGGAGAAAAAGGAGCCCTTTCACATTGCTGGTAGGAATGCAAGTCAGTCCAACCACTATGGAAAACTGTGTGGAGGACCTGCAAATTACTAAAAAATGTACCTAACATGACTCCACAATTCCACTCCTAGGAATCTACCCAAAAAACACAAAAGCATTACTTCCAAAGTAATGTTTTGAATTGGTAAGTAGTGCTATAATGAACATAGGAGTGAATAACAATTCAAAACATTACTTTGTAGAATGAAGTACTATGTGGAACACTACTCAATAATCATAAAAGATAAACTCTTGCCACTTGTAGTAACATGGATGGAGCTGGAAGAGATTATGCTCAAGGAAATAAGTCAGAAAGTAAAGTAAATTACTGGGTGGTTCCATGTATTGGAGGAACACGGGAACCATACGAGGGATCAAGAAAAAAAAAGGCAAAACTAGCAGGCAAACTAGAAATCCAAGACACTCTTCAGGAGAGAGGAAGGAAAGGAATCAAAACAGGAGCCCGTGGTGATGGTCCATGGGTGTCCTGGTGCTGGGAATCTTATGGGCACAACATCTGAGAGGAGAAATCAGACATTGTACAAAAATGAACAGTGTAAACAACACATAAATAAAACTGAAAAAAAAATACTAGAAGAAACTAGCCGTTTGTCTTCCATCTCTCCCTGTTGGCTCAGGCTAGTTATCCCTTCCTCTCTTGCCACCTTCTCTCAACCATTTGCCTATTTCTTACTCACTGTCATCTAAATTTAACTTTCTCATCAAATGTAAGAGTGTGCAAGAGTGTGAAATTTATATAACCTAAGCCTATTGTTTTTACATATGTAGAAATAAAGTCCTTTTAAGAATGCATGCATGCTCTCGAAAACAGGAGATTGGTGTGTGGGGACCCAATGGACTGCAGTGGGGGATTATTGGGGTTTTGGTGGTGGGCGTGGTGTGATACATACATTTGCAGAGTGTGACAGATACAGTGTTTAGACCAATGTTACCTCAATAAACATAATTTCTCTCAAAGCAGACATCCAACCACCATGTTAGAATATATTCTTTCACTATTTACCTACCAAGTCATGTGCTCCCTCCGCTGTTTGGGGCAAGTAACTATAAAAATATCTTCACCTAAATAAACATGTATGGTTCTGCCACCTAACATGTAGATGTCTATGCTCATGTGGTGTGGGGGTGGGAGGGTCAAGGTACCTCAGAATGTGTTTCTAATTCTCCCTGAAGGCCTAGAATTACCTACTAATAGCAAAGAGGGAGGAAATATTTTAAACTGGCAATCCCATGTGGAATACACTGAATCGATGCTCTAGTTGATCCTACTGACACTATAATAAAAGAATAAACTAACCAACCTTCTGGAACAGAAATAAGGCTCCTGTCTTTGTTGACTCAATAGCATTCACCCCTGAGTTCCCTCAGCAGTTCATTCTGCATCCAGCTTATGCAGATGTGGCCTGAGAAAGAACTTGTTCCAATCACATATGACAATGAACTTGAGGGAACCAGAATTAGAATGTAAGCTCTCTGAGCATAACCACACTATGCTTCCTGTTCTCCCCCAACACTTAGCAGAGATCTGCACACACACACACAAAGGTGTTTCACCCCACCTTCTCTCTCCCACCCAAATTTGCCCACTGAGTATCTAGCTTCTTTCCTAACTGGCAGCTCTCCCTACCTGTTGTATTTTATCATGCCAGGGAGGGGAGGCGGGATGAAGAATGTGTGTACATTTGGGCACACAAACAATGTGAATGGAGACGCCAGCTATGCAGAGACTATATGCCTAGACCAAAGTGTTTGCATATGCTTGCTGGTGAGTAGGTAAATCCTTCCCATTTAATACAACCTAAGCTAATGGAACTGTTTGGTTTGTCCATCTTCCTGCTGGTGCTGCCCACGGGGAAAGACAGGTAGTGAGACAGACACTCACTACCCCATCTACTACCATACACTGATTTGTTTCTTGAATGTTATTTTTATATGTCATGTAAGTTTATTTATTGTCTCACCCCCTGGGATGTAAGCTTCTCCATGACACCCAGAGCGTAGACCCTCTAAATATTTATAGAACAGCGAGTCTGTGCTTTGTGCCTATAACCTCAGCATCTACTATGGTGAACAAAATAAGTGCCCAAAATTCATGTGACAATGTGTATATGAGCTCTGTCAACTGGTCTCAAAGCACAGTTTGTGAACCCCTTAGAATGTTCTCCTCCCCATTGCTGAGGCGAAGTGCTCAAGCAGGTCTCATCTGGGTGAGATTCTAACATTCTTTTCTTTTTCAATTCGTGGAATCAATATACCAGCCTCTTCTCCACTAGGCCAGTACTAACAGCTCTATAGGAACAGTATAGGGCCAGGGGTGCATTCCTAGTCCTGGAGCCAGATTTTGAACCATGTCACATTTATTTCCTTATCATGAGACTTGGTAGGTTAATGAACTTTTATGTTCCTCAGCTTCTTCAACTCTAGAATTGAATGTATCAATCTAGGGGTTAAAAATAATAATAATAGGCCCTCCCTGGTGGCGCAGCGGGTTAAAGCACTACACTAAGAAGCTCAAGCCACTTCCGCATGAGTTCGATCCCCGCCTGCCCCAGAGGTGACCACATGGTGCGGCAGACCTCTCCTGACCCTCCCGCTGCTCCCCTCAGCAGTGTACTTCATTGATCTGCCTGTTTTGCTCCCCACTCTGTCCTGGTGAATTCTCTCACCCTCCACATCTCTGGCCTGTACCCCAGTTCTGTATGAATAAAATAAATAAATCTTAAAATAATAATAATAATACCACCCACCTCAGAGCACCATGGATAAATTAGCTAATATGTATAAACTCTAACACATACAGGAATGTCTGACACCAAGTTTGGTAAATATTATTCTTAACTTTTCCTAGCCTGTCAACTTCACCAGTTACTTTTTATGGAATTGGAGAAAGGAACAGAGAAAAGAGAAGGATGTGATTATTTTGTGAATCAAAGATAGAAATCTTAATATAAATTCAGTATAATCAACCATGAACTAAGACCTTCTGCCTAAAACACTCAAGTAGTAAGGTTTCTTAATGTGTAGAATGATATACTCAACCCTGAATCCAAGTTATTGAGTTACCCTCGTCTGAAACAAACCATAAGCTTATTTTTTTCAGAGGCAACAGACTCCACACAGCTCTGTCCAACAGAACTTGTACATGGTGATGGTAATGTTCTATCATCTCACTATCCAATAAGATAGCCAATGGTCATGTGTGGCTATTGAGCCATTGTAATGTGGCCAAGGAGACAGAGGAAGTGAAATGTTTACTCGATGTAACACTGGTTATTTTAAATATAAACAGCCATGGGTGACCAGTAGTCATTTCACTGGGCACCATAGCTACCGGGAGTTAAGAGCACAATCCCCGGCTGCTCTTCCATTCCTGGTCTGCTCCTCTGCCTCACCTTGGAAGTCAACACTCAGACCAAACCACTGTTTCACATCTCCATGACTGTGTGCATGTCAGCTCTTTGCCTAACATGTCCTTCCACTTCCAAACTTCATCAAAAATCTTGTTCCAATTTCATTTCTTCTGCACAACACTTACTAAGTCCCTCCCCACCTTACCTTTGCCAACCCTGTCGATCTTTGCCTCCTCTCTGTTTCTCTAAATCTGTTTCTGCCCCTCTCGCCACCCTGTAGTTATTTACTCTCTGAGGATAACAAACGGAAGGTATGTTAAGTGCCGGGTATTGCTCATCCCTCGTCCCAGGGATTAGTGCCCATCACATAATACATGTGCAGTAAATGGTGGCTGAGTACATGATTCACTTGAATATATGCAATGTTTTTACTAAAATGAGCTTCAGAATACTGACAACCATTCATGTTTATGGGAACTATACAGGTTAAATTCTGTTATAAAGCATATTTTCACATAATAAAAAATTCCTCAGAATCTCAATGCAAGATCTATTTATTTTATCACTATAATATTTCAGTTCAAATCAAGGAATATACAAACATGTTGCCTCAGAGTTCCCTGGAATACAATCCTACCTGTAGGTGTTCTTCCTTAGGGTCTGGAAGTTTCTTGGATTATAGAAACTGATCGATCCTGCCATTCATCTGTCCCCAGTACTTGCAGGACTCACTTACTAGGGCTACATGAATGAAGTTTAAAAGGAAGAAGATACCAGGACCCGATCATGGACACAGTCATATGGAATTCTCGCTACACCCTCACCCAAACCTACATCCAAGAAAGAAATAATTTATATTTGTAGCTAATGTCAACAGTGATTGTGTGTCTATTCAATGCCATATGTTTAAAAAGAATGGTATTTCCCTTATTCCTTAGCCAAGCTTTTGCTAAAGAAATCTCCCTTGTTATGTAGCATCTGTTACAAGATTAGCCTACCCTGAGAATGACAGTGATTTGGTTTTCACCACAATTTTCTTATTAATCCTTTATTTGGAGTCCCACATAAACGTTCCAACAATTAGAATAAGCTCTTGATGAATACGTTTCCGTGACCCTAGTTTGTATGAGCACTATGCACCTGGTGGATGTACTTTATAAAGGCCTATCTTCTCTGCCCTCTAGAAACTTCTAATTCAGTAAGACAAACAAATGAACACACAGTGACCAAAAATGTATATTTCTAGGGACACTCGTGACAGCAGGACATGAATCCATAGGATTTTATCTTCAAATCAGACAGAGATTTGACTTTGTTTTCCCATTAGTTATGTGGCTTTGTCATATTTTAAAATGCACAGGCTGCACTTTCTAATGTAATGAATATTGATGTAACAAATGATTGAGTTCCCTGGAGCTGTATGATCATTTAGGTAAGTCTCTATTTTCCCATAATATTGATGGGTTTTAAACAATCCTTTCTCTGGCTTCCCTTCTCCTTTGCCCAACACCTAATTTATGAAGATGTTTCCCAAAAAACTCACACACAAGGGTCTAAGATATCTTTCAAGGTTACTAATGAATACTGTGAGATAAATAACTGTCTCCAAGATGCCCTAAATTTAAATACAGGGATATCAATTTCTTTTTTACCTTTCTTATAAAATCTGCCCATCTACAGAGAGCATGGATTAGGTCCAGAGATTATATTCTATGTGTTAATGGATTGGTTTTGAATTAACTAACATAAGATGCACTAATTACCAAAATGTGTCTATTGCTGCTTACAAAAAGAAGACCAGGCTTTCAAAGATTGTGCTTTGAGGTTAAAGATGAAGACAGTGACCTTAAGTCTCTCCAGATTTGTAAGGCTGGCGTGCCATCTATCTCAATAATAACTAACAAGAATGTCAAATGGACAGAAACGGCCATGGTAAGCGGGTGCTTGCAGCTGACAGTGATCACTGTATTCTGGGTGACGAGAACAGCATTTCCATTAGTTCAAGTGAAATGCAACTCCCTGCCAACTCTAGGTATCAGTGTATTCAATCCCCCTGTTGTGCCGTGTCCATTTTCTGTTGCTGCAATTAAAAATCAGTCGATACGAAGTCAAAATGTTGTGCATTCTTCCCCTATCCCTTTCCCTGTCACTGTGTTTCCAGCTTCACCGGAAGAACATGTCACTATGGTAACCAATCCCTCTGGTGTACAGACCAAGTCAACCTTTCTAGTCAGATTTCCAAGCAGGACAACATAGAATCAAAGCCCTCAATTAAACACCAGAAGCCATCAATTCCATGGTCCCTTTTCTAAGTGGGGTCACCCACTACCAGACAGAAGGCTACTGTCATGTTCTAAGAGACACTATAGAGAAAAAGATTCAAGAATGTCCTTCAGCAAGTCTTACCGGTGTTACCAGTGATACCTTACCAATGTTTCTTCCCCACATTTAGCTAACCTCCTAGCATTCCAGTTTTAGGTAAAGCAGAAAATGATGGATAAAAAGACACTGTGAATCTGAAGATGAGAAAATTGTTATAAAGTCACCATGGTCAAAACTATTCTGCTTCCTCTTGTTTTCCTTCTCCTCAACCCAAACCCAGATTGCTCTCTTCTAGAATCCTCCCATCTCCTGCACAGCTTTACAAAGTTGTGGAGCTCCAAATGGGTCACCCGGCTCTGCCAGGAGCCTACCCGTAAAGCAGATGGGGTGTTTACAGCATCAACACTCTCACATTAATCAGCTGCAATCCCTAATCATTCTATAGAAGCTACGAAACAAACATTAAGATGGATTCTCTTCCTGGACCAGCTCACCTACATCTAAACTCACCACCTAGACCATATCACTGCTTCTCAATCTTAAACAAATGATTCTTTTCCCACATTAACATTTTGTCTAATCAATGTCAACAGTTTTATAAAACAAAATACATAATTTTCACAAAAACTAGTTTTTGAAACAGCTGCACACCTGCATTCTAACATTAAGAAACATCACAGTACTTTGCAGATACCACTTCTACCTTGGGATCACCATTTATTTAGCGAAGGGAATGATACATGAGGGTGAAAAAAAAACTCATAAATTTGCACCACATCTTCCAAGATGCACCTTACAGTGGAACAAATGCTTCTTCAGAGCAATATTCATATACATCCAAACACAATCTCAGTGGGCTAAAGAACACGATGGTCCCCAAAGTATCAGTCACACAAGATTTACAAATTGCATCAGATGAGCAGACTTTGTAAAATTGGTGTGACCATACTAAAGTAGCAAATACATATTTATCATTAGCAAATTGGTTTGTTTCTATTTTCGATAGACTTAAGTATTTTTATATAAATTTTCTGA
This sequence comes from Condylura cristata, assembly GCF_000260355.1. Classification (NCBI taxonomy): domain Eukaryota; kingdom Metazoa; phylum Chordata; class Mammalia; order Eulipotyphla; family Talpidae; genus Condylura; species Condylura cristata. The sequence continues at coordinate 67,530,172 of NW_004567106.1, read as the reverse complement.
AAATGGTATCTTTTTCTCTGATGTGTCCACTTTGGTATTACCTCAGGAGCTGCTCTTTTCCTGCTGGTCAGACAGACCCTGCTGATATTCAATGCCCCCATCACTTTCCTCAAGCACTTTCTCAAAAGGAGAAAAAAGAGAATTGTGGTATCCTTCAAAATAGGGTGCTGCTGGTTAGCAGGCTTTGAGCAGCTGCTCTAGGACACGGGCTGTGATTTATTGATGTTTATATGACCAATGTCTGCACCATGCCGGGTATACTCAGCACTATCACAAACGTTGCTAGCATGAATAAGGCCTTTTCTGGAAGGCATTTCCAACGTTCCTTGGTGAAGCAGTTGAACGTATAAAATAAAGACTACAATTAGAAGCCTGCCTACCCCCTACATCATTCCTAACGGGCTTTCTCTGCACAGTATTATGAATCCCCTGCCTTTTCTGAGACGAATTAAGGGAGGGTCCTGGCTTAAAACCTTGGACCGTGAGATTCCACGGGAATCCCAACAGAGACGCAAGGGGCCGGGTAAATAAGCCTCCACCATGGTCCACCACCAGCTGTGGCGAGGCAAGTTCTGGTCACTGCAAAAGGACTGGCGGGGCTGGAGAACCAGACGCCAGAAGCCAGGAGACCCAGACGAACTGTGGCCGGGGGGAGGGAGTGGAGCGGAGCCGGGCCTGGAGGCGCCGGCCTCTCCGCAGCGCCACGCCTCGCGCTCGCGCTTACCTTTCCGAATGAGGGCGGCGATCTCTTGGTCGAAGCCCTGCCGGTGGCATTTCCTCCAGAGACCCATGTTGGTGGAGTTGTACTGCCGGCTGCACTCATCAGCCGGGCTCATGGCGAAGAGCTGCCGGCGATTCCGGGCCCGGAGGAGTTTACCCTCCCAGCGATCCAGACGCGAGCGGCTAGCCCGAAGCGGCAAGTTGTTGTTGTTGTTGTAAATGAAGCCAGGGTCGACCCGGCGGGTGTTGAAGGCCTTGCACCTGTCTCTGTGCTTCCTGGCGTCCGTCTCGTACCAGTGGTCCGAGCAGATGGCCACGGCCAGCATGCCGAGGGCGCAGAGCGCTAGCGAGAGGCCCGTGTAGAGCAGTAACCTTCCGGCAGCCATGCCTCCGCTTCGCGGCTACACCATGGGCATGATCCGCCGCAGCCTCGCCTTCCCTCCGCGCGCCCGGAACAAAGCGGCGGGCAGCCGAGCCGGGAGGGGGGGTAGCCTGGAGGGGGGCTCGTGCGGCGGCGCCCCCTCGGTCCCCGCCTGCCTGCCGCTGCGCGGCCCGGGGACTGCGGGGATGCGCGCGAGGGCCTAAAAAGTTCTGATTCCCAGATGCTTCGGCGGACTCCTGGGCATCGTCAGGGGTAGGGGCAGCCTCCCGCGGCGGCTAGCTGGGCAAGGTCGCCTCCCGCCCCTTCCCGCCCCGCAGGAAGCTACCGCTCCGAACCCGCCGCCTCGCGCGCTGCCGGGTTTCGGGCACCGCTGCCCCTCCAGCCGGAAACTAAATACCAGTACCCTCGGCGGTGGAGGGGCTACCGGGCTTTCTTTGTGCAGGGAGACAGGACCGATCGCCTGGCTTTCGTCGGGGGGTGGGGGGAGAGGGTGGCGGCTCTCTGCAGGCGCTGTTAGACCACGGGGGGTGAAACACCCGCGATGCGGCCGGTCCACCGAGGAAACCTCGAGATGTCTGGGCCGGTTGCCCTGAGTCCCGCCTGGATCTCCTTCTCAGCGACTCTCCCCCTTCCGGCCTGCAAGAGGAGAAATGCTCTTCCTCTCTGAGTCGGGTCTTTCTAAAACCTACGTTCTCTGGTCACGAGCAGGTCCTTTACTCCGCCTGGCCGAGAACCGAGCTGCGCTCAGAGAAGGGGCCGCAGGCGCCGGGTCGCCGCCGACCTTTCCCTGAGAGCTCCTGGGTCGTCTGCCTCCGGCCTCGCCATTCAAGCGGCCCCTCGGGCCAGCGGCGCAGTCACCCGAACAGCGTTACGGGACAAGTCTTGGCCCAAGGTTTGCGACGACCAGGCGGCCCCTGGAAGGTGCAAAGGGCGGCCTGCGCCGAGGAAGGCGCACCCGGCTGGGCGCGCGGCTGGGCGCGCGGGACACAGCGCACAGAGCCTTCAACACCATGGACAGGTCGCGCGGCAGCAGCTCAGCGCCCGCCCAGCTTCCAGCCGCCCGGGCGTCAGGCCGCTCTCCCCAGCGCCGTCTTCTTGCTTCGGGAGTGTCCACCAGGCCTCTCCTCCAGATGCGCCGCTCCGCGACGCCGCCGCCTCACTTCTGCTTCCCGGGTAGCTCCGGAAACGTGCTGCCCAGGTGCAAAGAAACGTTGCAGGAACCGAAGCAAACACCCGCCCCGGCCCCGGCCCGGCTGCTCAAAACAGTCCGCCCCCCTTCACCCGCCACCTGAGCCCGGCACTCTAGCACCAACTGGGGTCAGCCTCTCTGCCCAGCTGGGGTCAGCCGCTCTCAGATTGCACCATTTTCTTCGCAGCCCACCGAGGAGCGGCGATGCCGCCTCCCTCGGCAGCGTGCAGAGATCCCGGTCGCGGAGTCCCACGAGCAGTTTCCCGGCTCACGGCGGTAGCCGAGGTGAATGGGGTGAGGGTGGGGGAGGGAGGCCGAGCCGTTCAGTTCCCCTTCCCAGCCTCCACCCTAGGTGCGGCAGCTCCCAGGCCCCGCGGGCGCGGCGGGTGGTGGGGAGCGTGCGCCCTGGCTGCGCCCCGGGGGCTCGGGAAATCGCATCGCCCGGGTGCGGGCGCCGGAAGAAGCCGCTGCCGCGCTCACTGCTCGGGCGCCGGGCGCTGCAGCCTTGGCTAAAACCCACAGGCGAGAACCCAGAGCGCGCAGCCAAAAGCTAGTGATGTCATCCGTGCAACGTGAGCCTCATCTCTTATTTTTCTGGCCTCCTTAAAGATAAACTGCACCATTTCACAGGCATGAAATGTCTAAGCCGTATTCTTTGACCAGGCAAGTCAATGGTGTCTAGATAGGCATGTGCCCGGCCACATCCATATTTATGCACATATACATATGTGTGGCATGTAGCATGTTTACGTGCATTATTATGAATTTACAGAGGTTGCTTCTGTCTCCGGCCTCTCTTTTCAATAGTGGAAAATTCCCTCAAATCGACCACAGTTCTTTAAAGACTGCTTATTGAGGAATCGGCCTTCAAAGGGGCTGAGTGAGTTCCATGCTCCCCTGGTTTGGGTCAGAGTGCCAAGGTGCTTACCTTGCTAGCTACTGGCGTTTCCACCCCGGGGCTGAGGATCCTGCGAGGTGATGACCACTAGCCCAATCCAGCCCCAACCCTGGTCCAGAGAACCCTAATTCACGACCCTCCACCTGTCTCTGCTTCGTTCCTCAGTTTAAAAAAAAAATTATTTTTTTTTTACGTGTACTTTCAGGATAAGATGGGGGAGATGGGTGGTATTCAATAGATATTTTGAGGAGGCTCAGGAGCACGCTCTGAGGAGAGGAGAATATCGTTCCTTGAAACCTGGGTGCGGGACGTGGCCTTCTCTTGGTAGCAGGCTCTGGGGGGGGGGGTCCTTGGAGGCAGTGCGGGACCCCAGACATTGAACGGGTGGACCCGAGCCCAGCTTCCTCCCAGCCCTCCCGCTGCTCACATTAGACAGCGCCGCAAAGCTGGGCGCTCCCTCCCGGGTTGAAACCCAGGGCGGGCGTTCTCTCTACTGCTCGCCCCTCGCTGTCACCCTCACTCCAAAGTCGAGGGCCGCACGGCCGCGGAAGGGTCTGCCCTGGGGAGAAGACTGTGTCTGGCACCCCGCTTCGCTCAAGCCGGCCTGTGCTCCCAGGAGGAGCGCACCTCCACCATATTCTTTTTGTCTTTTTTTTTTTTCCTCCTTTCTGCATTTTGAAAATCGCGAACCAGGCGTTTCAGTGCCATCTAGTGGGGGAGGGGCGTGCCTCGTTTTCTGTGCCTGGGTGCTGCAATAGGATTTGCTGAAGGGACCTCGGAGCCCGAGGATGCCTGCTGGGTTCCTGTCCCTGGCTGGTTGAGGGTCTGTTAAGCAGGTGCCACTTCCCACATCACAGCCCCCAGGACTACGAGGGGAGCCAAGTGACTCCGGGCACGTTGTCTTCTCAGCTTTCTTTCTGCCTTCCTCTTACTAGTTCTTCCTCCCCCAGCGGTGAAAATTTGGGAACAGGTGCAAACACTTTACACACATAAAATGTCTTACATTTCTGGAATTGGTTTCTTCTAAAGCACTTTAAAGCCCAGAGCACTTTAAGCTAACAGGATGTCTGCTTTGACAACACGAAGCAGGCAGAGGTGAAATAAAATCTACAAGGTCTACAAGGTCACTCAGGAAGTTGGGGGGTAGCTGAGAGAGGTGCCCCCTATACCTCTGCAAGCCCAGCCCCTCATCTGTTCCGGATACCTGTTCATTTTCTCCTTGTCTTACCTCCCACTCCCACACATTCTTGTTCTTGCCTTCTGTCTGCCGACAAAGAGTTGCCTCGCCCCTCCTCCCACCTGCTTTGGCACCAGGCCTGAGCCTGGTCCTGCTGAGGGAGGAGCCCACTGTCCTTGTCTGTGCTGAGCATCACGAAAATTCTATTTTGAAGTTTTTGCCCTCCATGCAACCTCAGACACCTGAGAAACACGTTCAGTTGAGGTCTGCTGTGAAGTGCAATTTTCTTGGATAGCCTACACCATTTGGGGATAATCTTGGCTTTGGGAACGAAAAAGACAGTGAATTCTTTGACCACGCAATATAATGACATGACTCTCTTTTCTCAATTGAGTCAACTACATTTCTTCCCTTTGGTTTCTTCCGATTCCTTCCAGCTCTTAGGTACAACATCATTATCTGGAATCTATTCCTTCTATTTCACACCTACATTGTCCCGGGATCACAGAATCTCAAAATCAGAAGGGACTTTATAATCAGCCATACAATAGTGCCCTTATCTCCCCTAGAGCACTTCCCCAAATGACTAAAGTAATTGACTAACTTCTGCTTTCACTTTTGCAGTGATAGGAAATCACTCTCAGAAGGTGTAATTGCTTAGACAGGTCTTCCCCAGACACTGAGTCTCATCCTGGTTCTCTGTAACGGACCCATTTGGACCGTGAATGTCCACAAGTGCCCGCTTCCTCTTCTACATAAAAGTCCTTCTCGCGCTTGACATCAGCCATCAAGCTCTCCTTAAGAATTCTTCCTTCCAGACTAAGATCCCTGGTTCACTGCCTCCTTGTCCTTGTTGCTCCTGATTTTCGGATCCCTCAGGGCTGTTAGTGCTTTTTGATCAGTGGCCATGTCAACCCATGAAGAAGAAAACATGTTGCATTTTCACCTGTCCTGTGGAGAACCCTAACTGTCCTTATTTCCGCTTCCAGGAGCCCACAAGCCATCTCTTCTGCATGCTCTCCTGGGGCCCTTCTCCAAAACATTAGATCACCAACTTGCCATTTTTGTGAAACGTGTTTTTGAAAATAGGAATTCCACCTGCACACACATGAATGAGCACACTTTTCCTCCCTTTTCTTTTAAGCAATGATCACATTCTCCATGCTTCCCCTCAAGTCAACAGAGGTGCAGAGATACATTAAAAGTTATCCCTGTTTCCTGGGGTATAGCTGATCCAGAGCAGACAGACACTTTTCTATAATTTCTTCACCCATTCTGAACTGTCTTCAGTTATCATATCTGATCTACCTTCAGTTGGAAAATAACTCTACTTGACATTGTCAATTGGAAGCAAAATGAAAGTTGATGAGGTGTGCTTTCTCTTTGCCATCTGTCAATATGACACCATTTGCCCAGAGAAAAGTCCCCCTCTAAATTCTTGATTCCTTCTCACCTTGTTTCCCTAATGAACTTAGCATACAGCTTGGACATTATTTGTAATCCGAGTTTGCCTCTGCTTCAGCCCTCTTTACACAGTCCCCACATCTATCACCTGCCATAGATGCCTGAATCTTTATGCCTGAGTAGGCGCTCTGCTTCCTTATGAAACCGTCTTTCAAAATCCTGCTCATCAGTGGGTCATCTTGGTTTATCTAGCTTCTTTCCTTCCTTCCTAATTAGGGGCATTATAGAAAAAAACTATTTTCATTTCCCCTATGGGTATCTAAGTTTTCTCATTTCTTTTATTATTTTGTGTTGTACTGCACCACCCTGTTAATCTTCTTGAAGTCTATAGTTATCCTGTATTCACTTCTGCAGTAGTTTCCTCAGTGTAGCCCAAACCATCTCTCTCTCTCTCTCTCTCTCTCACACACACACACACACACACACACACACACATACACACACACACAATTCCCCACAGAGGCTTCAGCTTATTTTCTAAGTGGACTGCTGCACTCCCTGAGACACACCCTCTCTTCTAACCTGGCAACCCTCTAAACATGTTTTGAAAAACTCCATTTTGGCATCATTCCTCTAGCCCATAAAATATTTAACTGCTCTGCCTTTTAAAGTTCCTACAATTACAGGTGCCTCATATCAATAGGTCAAATAAATATCATTTGATCCTCTCACTAGAAGCTGAAAAGACAACCAACGAAGCCCAGCAAACATTCTTGATATTTAAACACCATTCCTAAGGAATGGCTTAAAATGAGTAAGTGTCGCTCATGCAAAGAAACATTTAAAACTAGTAGGAATAAAATAAATCATGCAACAGAAAGATGGAGAAAGGTTATATAAAAAGACCATTTTTAGAAGAAGATACTCAAATAAAAAAATTAACAAGATTTTTTTAAAAATTCAATCTCATTAGTAAAACAGGGAATGCAATTTTTAAAAAATGCTGCATTTTACTCATCAAGTGGGTGTTGGGGAGATTGCATGTCTGTTAATATCAGTGTGTTTGACGGGACAGAAGGAAACATGCCCAGTGCACTGTGGGTAGGAGTGTAAACTGACACCACCCTCTGGATGGCAATTTGGTGCAGCTGTTAAGATGAAAAATACATGTTTTGTATGAGTCAGTAGGTAGGCTTGTGGGTATCTAAACAACAGAAACATTTGCACAGAGGGCAAAGAGCTTAGTGTGCTACCCAAATTTATTCCCTTAGAGTGTCTATTAGGAAGTACCACTAACTACATGTCTTGAAGCCTGGGGAATTTATTGTCTCACAGCTCTAGAGGTTAGAAGGCTAAATCAAGGGTTTGGAAGTACCATGTTCACTCTGAAGCCTGCAGGGGAGAATCCTTCCTTGCTATAAGGTCAAATTGATATATGTTTCATCTACAAATAGATTAAAGATTTTTCATAAATAACCTTTGAATTTCTCCAAAAAACTTCATGAGTCTTTACTCTTAAGGCAACATAGCTAACTTTATAGTTGAATCTTTCCCTGCCACTTCCAGCTCCCACTAGCTATCTTTGATACTCCTTAGATGCCAGCTGCCACATTCCAATCTGCCACTGTGGTTTCTCACTTCCTCCTCTGTCTCCAAATTTCCCTGTCCCTAGAAGGACACCAGTCATACTAGATTAGGGGCTTACCAAATTCCAGTATGACCTTATCTTGACTAGCTACATCTACAATGAGTCTTTAAGTAAGGTCACATATTGAAGTTAAGAGGAGTTAGGATTTCAACGTATCTTTGGAGAAGATGCTATTCAATGATAACTCTACCTTTTCATGTAAGAAAGGGGTGAGGTATATATGAGAATATACATGTTTCTGCTTTTTTAAGCAAAAGGAAAGGTGATACTCATTCAAAGAGAAATGTACCCCGATCTTCATCGCAGCACTATTCACAAGTTATGGAAACAACTTAAGTGTCCAATAACAAGAAAGTACATAAAGAAGATGTGATATATATGGAATATCACTCAGCCACTCAAAAAAATGAAATCTTGCCAGGTGCAACAAGATAGATGAGTTGGAAATTATCCTTAGTGAAATAAGTCAGGAGAAAGACAAAGACTAGATGATTTCATTCATCTAGAATATGGAATATGGGGGGGTGTGGGAAACCAAGAAACAGACAAAACTTATTCAGAATGAGCCCTAGAAATCTGACTATTAAATTGAGACCACCAGAGTGGGAGGATGGGAAGTGAGAAGCCAGGAGGAAAGGACCCAATGGACTGTGGTAGAGAATGGGGGGTAAATGTAGTAATATACTCATGAAGAGGTCTGAGCCTATACCTGTAAATCATACACAGTTTGTAAACTGTTTCTTCAATTTAAAAAATGCAATTTCTTTAAAGAATTAAAAATCAGACTTAAAAAGAAAAGGTAACAGAAGAGCCAGGAAGCCAAGCAGACTATAGGAAGCTGATAACAGAAACTCACTACCACTCCAGGCTGAAAGCAAATAGACCCGTAACACTGAGACCAATACAAGCATACAGATGAAGGCCATTTCCAAATGTTTAAAAGTTTTAAGTTAAATGACAAGGTTTTAAATGAAAACGTATTTTTCTCCCATATCTTTATGATGAAAATTTTAAATAAGTACAGTTATAGTTTTTGTATGAATAAAAGTTGGCAAAATGCCAAAGACAATCAAGTTAATTAATATTGTCCATGTAGCTATGGACCATCTATGCTCAGATGAGTAATAAAATGAAGCCATTCAGAATTCAACACTCATGTACATATTTCATCAGACATTTTTCTTGAGTTTTATTACAGGAAAATTATGAATTCCATTGATATCAAGATTTTCACATAACTATATTCTGTTGATTGCGATACCAACATCTGTATTTGATTCATGTCATTTTTAGAGTTTTTTAAATTAGTTCAATTTAGAGCTACTTCGCTCAACTGAGTAAGTAACATACCCACTATAAATGCTAATCCAATTCTTAAAGAAATATTTGCATTTACAAGTATATTTGTTATTCTTAACAGCATTGTAACAACATGTGTGAGAGTTATTGTTAATGCAGAAAAACATCATTTTATTTTTATCATATAAGTCACTAACACATTACTTGACTTTGACTATCTCAAAGTAATATCTAGAGTCATACAATATTTGTTAAGTTTTTCTTTTAAATATTCCAATGCTAGAATGAAGTAAACAAAAATCACAGCACACTGCTTAATGTGTTAATCTCTCTATAATTGAGATTATATCTTGATCTATAACAATTGGTCTTTGCTTCTACAGACATTACTTTGGGATTGTTTGTACATGGATTTTCTTTAAAGTCATAGGAACATTCACATTTTCTTGTTCGTATTTCCTTATATTTCTTTGGAATATTACTATTGGTTTTACATGCCAGTTATTTCTATTTAGAAAAACCATTTTCTATAAAATTAATTTTTTATCCCTGTAAATGAGAAATTACCAAAGTTAGATGTGCTTTTGTTTCTATTATTAATAACAAACAATGGTTCATATCAAAAAACTGTGGATAGCATAAAACTAAAACTAAGTCAATTTTCTATCACAGCCCACATTTTGCTCTGCATTGAAAATCTTCTATTGCTCCATTTAACATCCTAGTATATCTTATATACTTTCTAAATTAAATTTAATAACTTCAGTAGCATTTAGTGGAACTTTCCATTGTGTGTCTTAAGTGACTATAATGTCAAAGTTAAATGTGTTTCACATACAGCATTGCAAGACTGAATCAGGAAGAGAAAACCTGAACAGACTAATTACAAGCAAGAAAATTGAAACAGTAGTCAAAAGTCTCCAAAAAAACAAAAGCTGAAGATAGGATGGCTTAATGGTTTATTCTATCAAATTGTCAAAGGATTAATACCCTTCTCTAACTCTTCCACAAATTACAGAGGAGAAAAAACTTTCCACATCCTATGAATCTAATATTATCTTGATTCTAAAACCAGACAAGACCATCACACACAAAGAAAACTATGGACCAACATTTGATGACCATAAAAGCAGAAATCCTCAAGAAAATACTAGCAAGCTGAATTAACCATACATTTTAAAAATCATATACCTTGCTCAAGTGTCACTTATTTCAGGGAACTATAGATTATTCAAAATACACAAATCAAGTGTGACTTATTTCAGGGATATATAGACTGCTCAAAATATACAAATCAATAAGTGTGATACACTGCTTCAACAAAAGAAAACTAAAAATGATTTTATCAATTTTAAAAATTTGACGATTCAGCATCTCAATGGTGAAAAACTGAAAACTTTTTCCTCTAACATCAGGGGCAAGAAAAAATGTCAACTCTCACCACTACCATTGAAAATAGGGTTTCCTGTTCAAACAGGAACAACTAGATAAGAACAGGATAACCACCTTGGAAAAGAAGTAAAACTATCATCTTTGCAGATGACATGGTAATATATATAGAAAATCTCAAAGAACCTAGTAAAAAGCTATTAGAAGTAATAAATATATAAAAATAAATAAAACACAGAAACAAAATTAACATACAAAAATCTGTTATGTTTCTATATATAAATGACAAACGAGCAGAAAGAAATCAGGAAAACAATCTGATCAAAAATACCTTGTAAAATTTCCCAAAGTAGGGCTCTCTTTGGTGATGCAATGGGTTAAAGTGCAGGACTATGAAGCTGTCCACAGTCATTGCAGCACGAGTTCCATCCTCAGCCAGGGAGCTGACCCACATGGTGCAGCAGACCTCTCCTGATCCAGCCCCTGCTCCCCTCAGCAGTGTATTTCAGTCAGTCTGCCTGTTCTGCTCCCCACTCTATCTCTGGTGAATCTTCTCACCAATCCCCCCCACACACACACACATTCACACCTCTGACCTGTACCCCAGTTCTTGAGTGCATAAATAAATAAACCTTAAAAACAAAATTTCCAAAGTTAAATACCTCTAGAGGAGAAAAAAAAGACATTGCTGAGAAAATGCAAAAAGATGGAAAGACAGTGCCTCCCTGGTGGCCTCGTTGTTGTCCGGACGCTACCATCACTTTGACCTGCGCTTGGTGTCAGCCAGGGAGCTGACCCACAAGGCATAGCAGACCTCTCCTATCTTGACAGCTGCTTCCCTATGTATTTCAGTAAATTTGACTGTTTAATTCCCCCACTGTCTCTGGTAAATATCTCACCCCACACCCCTCTGGCCTACATCCCAGTTCTTATATGCAAAAAAATTTAAATGTTTTAATTAAAAAAAAACTCAACAATAAAACAACCCTATTAAAAATGGGCAAGGGATCTAGTAGACATTTCTCCAAAGAAGACATATAGATGGCCAGAGGCATGTGAAAAGATGTTCATCATACTTATTATTAGAGAAATGCAAATCAAAATACCAATGTGACATAACCTTACACTTGTGAAAATGGCTGTTATCCAGAAGACAAGAGACAAGTGCTGGAGAGGATGTGAAGCAAAGAGAACTTTTGAACACTGCTGGTGGGAATAGAAACTGGTGCAACCAATATGGAAAGCAGTATAGAGAATTCCCAAAATAACTGAAAATAGAATTCTATACCATCTAGTTATTCCACTTTTGGGTATTTACTCCCCAAAAACAAAAATGTTGATTCAAAGAGATGTTAATTTCGCTGGTGTTTATAGTAGCATTACTTACAGTAAACAAGAACTGAAAACAACCTAAGTCACAGACAATGGATAAAGATATGAATATGCATTCTCTATGAAATACTACTCAGCTATTTAAAAATAATGAAATTCGGCCCTCCCTGGTGGTGCAGTGGGTTAAAGCACAGCACAAAGAAGCTTAAGCCATTTCCGCATGAGTTCGATCCCCGCCTGCCCCAGAGGTGATCCACATGGTGTTGGAGACCTCTCCTGACCCGCCTGCTCCTCCCCTTAGCAGTGTACTTTGTCAATCTGCCTGTTCTGCTCCCTGCTGTCTCTGGTGAATCCTCTCACCCTCCGCATCTCTGGCCTGTACCCCAGTTCTGTACGAATAAATAAATAAATCTTTAAATAAATAAATAAATAATGAAATCCTGCCATTTGCAACAACATGGATTGACCTAGAGGTTGTTAGGCCGTGAAATAAGTCAGAGAAAGACAAACATTGAATGTTCTCATTCATATGTGGGATATATAAAAAACAAACAGATGAACTTAACTAGAAGAAAAATAAACCTTTAGACTATAAGACTAATTTGAGGAAAAGGAAGGGAAGCAAGGTGGATAAGTGTATGATGCAAGACAGAACTGGACTTTTAGTGGTAACGCAAGAAGCATATGCACATGTTGATTCTGTGATACACACCTGAATCATACATAACATTACAACACAATGTTACATTAATCAAAAAAAGAAACTTATAAAGATGTTCCATCTACAGATAGATTGAAGACGCAATATAATTGTTTTGGCTCCAAAGAACTTCAGCTGAGGCCACATCTCTAATAAAAAGTCAAACTCTATGCAATATATGTTATAAAGAGTGCTTCTGGATTTTATGCCAAAATTTGGATTAGGTCTAGGAATGCGCATAGTTAAAAAAACGCTATGAATTTTTTGAGACTGTAAAGTGCCCCTCAATTCCTGTGCGCAATTGCAATTGTACAACCTACTACCCTAGTTCATGTCTCACAAGAGCCATGAACTAGAACACAAAGGGAAGCATGAAAGTGAATGCTTGTTGCTGCTGGGAAATGATGCTTCCTTATTCAAAGCACTGTTTCATGCATGTTATCTGAGAGGATTTGACAAGTTAATTGTTTAATTTTTTTCTTTAGTTTAAGTCCTACTCAGATCCTCTCAGCATCCAAACAGTATCTATCCTCAACATCAGCAGCAATGCAACTGACAAAAGAGAATTCAGAAGCAGTTGTCTCTTACTTGAAGGACACATGGCAAGAGGTGCAGAGAAGCATTGCTCTGGGGCCTGTACTGACTATGTTAACCAGAAGAGCAGGTGTTTAGGGTCACAAGCCATACTATCAGGACCAATGCAGGATCTCAAGATATAAAGGTAACCCCAAGTTCTTCAAAAACAGTTACTGTGTGTGTGTGGTGTGTATTGTGATAATGCTGGGCCCTCTAAAAATGGGATCTAAGGCAGAGGCCCTCTTGCAGGAAGCTGAGGGCAAGGCAGTTGAAGAAACAAGAGAAAGAAAAGGTATTTCCTCAGCCTAGGACCAACTGTGCTTTGCAGAAGTTGGAGCCAGGAAGATACCTGTCTGGCCACAGCTGGATCCATGGGACAGCTTTGGGTTTCACCTATGGCACAGAAGAAAGTACAAAGGCCCTGATTTCTCCCTTTCTTCTGTTCCCCAGTCTCTTGCCAGGACCTCCCCTCAGCTGAACATAGATGGACACCAGCTGACATGGGAGCCCTGGAATAACAGCTGACAAGTGCCAGCTCCCTGAAGGAGAACAGCGCAAGCAGCAAATCTGAGGGCAAACAAGCAGGATGGACTGACACACGGTGGGAATGAAGATCTTCCCAGACACATGTGTTCTTTCTCGACCATCACTTTACTATTTGGGGAGGTCAAGAACAGGGCAAGAAACTGAAATAGAATGCAAAAGAACTATTATATATGGATAGTATGACTGAAAATCTCGGAAGAAGCTAAAAATTATGAACACTAAGAGTTCAGTAAGACAAAAATATACAGGAATCAATATGTTCTGATAGAGCAGTTAACTAATTGTTAGAAAACACACTAGAAAATTAACCCATTCACAATAACAATAACTATATATATATATATATATAACTTAAAAATAACAGTTACAAAAGAAGTAAAGGCTTTATATGAGGAAAACTACATTTTATCAAGACATAAATGACCTGAAAGATTCAGAAAGCTACCACATTCCTAAACGAAACAAGTCAGAACTGTAAAAATGTCAACGCTTTACAAAACCATTTATAGATTTAACACATTTACTATCAAAATCTCAGAAAGTTTTACTGGAACTCAGAAAAGACTGAGGTGTAAAGATCATCCCCCAAAAAAATCTACTAATAAGAATAGCTAAGATGTTTTTATGTGATCATTTCTCTTCCATAAGTATCAAAATATTTTTTAAATCACATTTTAAACAGTGTGACCAGACCCTGCACTTTCTCCCCAGTATCAACAAAAAGAACAAGGAACCCAAGTTAGTCACTTAGTGGAAACCAAAGGGTCACATGGCTTGTATGAATCAGGTCTCCTGGGACTCGACTCCACAGTTGCGGGAAGTTGACATATGGGCACAGCCTCTCGGGCCATGGGCACCAGGTGGGCACTGGGATCCCCCTTGGCAGATGGGACTCCTGGATGCTTTCCAGGCTTTGATCTCCTGGACTGAAGGTCCATTTGCGTGGACAACAGCCTGTTCTCCTCCTGACCTAACAGCTCACGCATCTAGATACTGAGTCCTTGATCACCTGCTGCATCAGCTGCAGTGGACCAAAGGTCCGTGTCCTCCCACATTCATAGGTTGAGCACAAACGCCCAGCACAACAGCATGTGGATAGAAGCATCTTTGGGAGACACCTAGGTCATAATGCTGGTGCAGACATCACAGTGCTCTCAATCTCAGCCCCCCTTTTTCTCCCCCTAACACCACCCCCACTGTCCTCAGTCCTCACTTCCCTTTCTCCCACAGGAGAAGGCCACTGTCTGCAAGCCAGAAAGAGTGTACTCCCCTGAACCCAACCGTGCTGGGACTCCTGGCCTCCAGACCGCTGAGAAATTGATTTCTGTTGCCCAGTATAGAGTATCTTGTGGCGGTAGCCAAGCAGACAAGAACACCACAGTCCCCACAGTGACACAAAGGGACACAGATGGAACTATAGTGGGTCCGCACCATGTCATGCTGCCATGAGCAGTTCTGGGGTCAGATGAGCCCCAATTTCCCTTCCTGGATAATGGCTCCTGGGATTTTCTGTAAATGACCTGAAGTTCATTTTCTCTTTCTCTGTTTCCCTCTCTGCACTCCCACCTCTCTCTCTTGCCTCCTCTCCCCTCTTTCTCTCTACCCCCAGCACAGGCAATACAGGGCCGAGCAAGACTTAGCAGATGGCAGCTATAAGCAGGGAGAGGCCCTTGCCGAAGTGACTGGCACTTTGATCTGGGACTTCCCAGCCTCCAGAACTTTGAGGAAATTAATTCCTGCTATTTAAGCCACCAGTCTGTGGTATTTTGTTACAGAAACCTGAGCAGACTAATGGGAAGAGGAATCACCCCCTACAAAAGAGAAACCTGTATAATCCTTGGAAGGTGCAGCAGAATTTCGGTGGCAAAAGACCATGTTTGCCTACCTCCACCTTCTTCTCTCTCTCTCTCTCACACACACACACACACATGCACACACACACACACCACATCCTGGCTCACCACAGCTTGGCCCAGGCTTTTGGGGTTAAGCTCAATCTAGCCCCTCAGCAGCGGGAGGCCAGTCTCACCAAGGAAAATGTGGGCATGTGAATGTCCACTCCTCAGCCACACGGCCCTGAGAAAGGAATAACTTGCCAGCCAAGACACAAGCAATATCTGAAGGCAGCACGCTGCCTGACAGGTATCAGAGACCACGGCTGTCAAGGCTGCCACTGACTGGAAGCAGCTCGTTCACAACCAGCAGAGAGCGCACCGTTTCACATGTGTCAAACAGCGAAAGTCCCTAGGCAAGGCCCTCTCCTAGTCAGAATAAAGGAGTTCTGCCAGAAAGAATCCTCCACCCAAACCATCTGTGAGTCTCACTGCAATTGACCTCAGTGGAGTGGCGTGAACAGCAGCCAGAGCTCCCGGGTAGTCCGAGGGCCTTGCAAGTGTAAAACGCTCGCAAGAGCTATTTTAGGCCCGTCACTGGGTAAGTACTCAGGAAAGAAGGTTCAAATATTTACACTGAAGAATTATTTGGAATAGGATTCACAAGTGACCAACAACAGAAATTAGATGAATAAATCATAGTACAGACATGGAATAGAATGTTAAGTAGCCAGGGGCCCTTCCTGGTGGCCCAGCGGGTTAAAACACAGCACTGTGAAGCTACCGCAGCATGCAGCCACTGCAGCACGAGTTCGATCCGGGCCACGGAGTGACCCACATGGCACAGCAGACCGCTCCTGTCGTGCTGGCTGCTCCCCTCAGCAGTGTATTTCAGTCAAGCTTCCTGTTCTGCTCCCCACTCTGTCTCTGGTGAATCCTCTCACTCCCCATACACTTCTACACCTCTGGCCTGTATGTGTAAATAAATACGTCTTTAGCCAAAAAAAAAAAAAAAAAAAAAAAAGAACAAGAAGAATATTAAGTAGCCATTAAAGATACCTTGGAGGAGAATTTAAGAAAGCAGGAAAACATTCAAGGGATAGTGGTAAGAGCCAAGCATAGGATATGACACTGTGGATCAAATATGACCCAAGACACATAAAGAAAAATAAATGACAAGGAAATGCACCAAAATGTGAGGCTTCATTGGATTATTTTCTCTTTTTGTATTTTCTCGACTTTATATTATGAGAAGTTTCACTTAATTGTCTGAAAGCTATGCCCATATTAAAATAATAAAGGTACTCACCTTCTAGTTTTTATATGTATGATTCTTTCCCCAAGTAGCGAGGCACCTAGGGGTACTCACAGAGCAAGTTCATTCAAAAGAAAACTCTATTAAAGAGTCACTAACATCCAAAATTAAAAGTATTCTCCTTAGAGGCAATTCTGCTTCTAAGTGCTTTGAACTGCGTATTTTTGTCTTGCTTTCTTTCAATCATGGAGATACTCTCAGAAGGAAAACAAAAATATCATTGGTTTTTCCAGGGTTCGCTGATCGTTTGATTTTATTTTCAATTTTCTACCATTTTAGGATCAATGGGAGGCAACAGTCATCTCCAATTATCATGTTCTGGTCTCCAAGCAGGTGCTATCAAGAAGCACAGGTATGGGGGCCTCCCTTGTGGCTCAGGATTAAAGTCTCAGTGCTGTCAAGCTGTCACCAGCCACTGCAGCACAAGTGTGACCCCCGGCCAGGGAGCTGACCCACATGGCGCAGCAGACCTCCCCTGTCTCCCCTTAGCAGTGTATTTCAGTGGATCTGCCTATTCTGCTCCCCACTCTGTTTTGGTGAATCCTCTCACCCCCACACCACTGGCTTATACCCCAGTTCCCAGTTCTTGGCTGCATAAATAAATAAAATAAATCTTAAAAAAAGAAGAAGTGGGCTCTCCCTGGTGGTGCAGCGGGTTAAAGCACAGCACTAAGAAGCTAAAGCCACTTCCTCATGAGTTCGATCCCCGCCTGCCCTGGAGGTGACCACATGGCGCGGCAGACCTCTCCTGACCCGCCCGCTGCTCCCCTTAGCAGTGTACTTTGTCGATCTGCCTGTTCTGCTCCCCACTCTGTTTCTGGTGAAGCCTCTCGCCGCGCCTGAGCCTCTGGCCTGTACCCCAGTTCTGTATGCACAGATAAATAAATCTTTAAAAAAGAAGAAGAAGAAGCACAGGTATAGGACAGAACCTCAAATGTCTTTGCAAAGTGACAGTGTCGATTGTCAAGGAACTGCCCAGGGTGGAACTTCACCTGAGCGAGTAGGACACAGATAGGGTGAGTCACCAGCCAAACTCAAACCACAGAAAAGAAGCAAGAAGCAGAATAACTGGATCCTGCAAAATAAAGACGGAAAGACAGCCAGAGGAAGGAGGAGCCATGGGCTGAAGGTGAGGGTGTGAACCAGAATAAGGATGGTGCCTCCAGGACAAGCAGCCCCTCAAGGGCCCCCCAGAGCTGACCAGAGGACAGCCAGCTCAGAGCAACAGCACTGAGCCTCTGTCTACTTGGTACAGGCATCTCCCAGAGGGCTTTTCATTTCATCATTACAATTTGCTTATTTTCCACTTGCTGTTTGTTTTTTTAATAAGTTGCTTATTGATTTACCATTGACTCACAATGTTAAGGGGAAGGATGTCCTAAAGGAACTCTGCAGAGTCTTATGGACCCCACCCCCTCCTCCAGCTTTCTGGACCCTTCACCCTACTCCAGTGATTGGAAACTACATCTCCCAGGAGTACCAGGGACAGAACTGCGAGGACCCAAGGGCAGAGCTAGCAGGAATGCATTCTGGGATATTTGGGGGATAAATAGGGCACGATTGCTTTTCTCGCTCTCGCTAGGGAAGCTCTTTGTGTTCAGTCAGCGTAGCAGTAAGGTATTCCACTTACTTTGTATTCTGCTCTCTTTTCCTGCGTTGTTTCCTATTCCTTTCCCCTTTTGAGCCCGTTATTGACCGTTTTGTGTGTCCCTGCAGTATAACCGAATTGTGAGCATGCAGGAGAGGCCCACAGTCAGGCGGCCCAATCCACTCTAGGCTTCCTGTAACAACAACACTATGGAAGCTTTGGGAGAACAGCTTCACACCTTGGTATTTATTGTATGTGTACGGACTCCCACCACCCCCACTACCATAGTTCTAGCACCTTCAAACTGATTCCCCTGTGCTCTGTCAAACTGATTCCCCTGTGCTCATACCTCTCACCCCTTTTTGCCCCTTCCCCTCTGGCAACCACCATATTTTTCTCAAGTCTAAGGATCATTTTTCTTGTGTTTTGTTTATGTTCCATACATGAGAGAAACTGTCACTGTCTTTCACTTTCTAACTTAATTTACTTAGCATAATCTCCTTGAGTTCTATTCTTTGTCTCAAAAGGCAAGATTTCATCTTTTTTAATAACCAAGTAGTATTTCATTGAGTCCATAGACCACAACCTCTTCATCCAGTCATCTATCAATGGGGATATAGGATGTTTCCATGTTCTGCTTTTGAGAACTCACTGTAATTCAACACAGTTCTATCAGCTGATATTACCTACATTCCAGTAATGTGAAATTATCTTCAAGTATTCTTCCTGTTCTGAAATTCTAGAACTCTAAGTTAGATTTTATACATTAAACCAAATAACTTATTCACCAGGGTGGATATTAATAGGAAACATAAAAGGAAGCTTTGTTTTAAATGAAAAATCTTTTTTAAATACAAATAACTCCCTCAAATAGTCATTTCATAAATGTTACTTCTAAATAAGCTTCTCTTAAAGTGAAACTCATTTAAATGTCTCTGTTTTTCCTGTATCAGTAAGTACAGAAAATCTAAAATGTAAAGGTCAATAAACTACAGACATTAGGAAAAGATTAAAAATTTGTTTTAAAATAAATAAGGAGCTGAAGCATTTCCAATACTTTCAAATATACATGGACCCAAAATTCACTCAGAAGCATGGATATTACATACAACGTCTTTTGAAAGCGAAGTCTGACTCAGTGAATGGAAGGGAAAGGAAATAAATTGTGACTGGACAAATGTCCAGTAAGGCCATCTAGTTCATCCTTGGCACTGGAGATTTAACATTTAAGGTTTGGTCCACTTCTTCAATGATCCTAAATTCCACATCATGGAGTAAGAGATAACTTTGCTAAAGTATTACTTTTCAGAATCCTATGTCCAGGTAGCTGATGCATGATCCAAGCCTCCAAATTCCAAGTCAGGTTCTTTTGTTCTTGACTTGTCATTATGGACTTATGAATTCTCACATGTACTTTGCTGCCTTTAGGTGTTACAATGGCAGTTAATAATGAGATTAGGGCCTCCCTGCAGGTGCAGGGGTTAAGTCTCAGCACTCAAACAGTCGGCAGCCACTGCTGAATGAGTTTGATCCCCGCCCCAGAGGTGACCCACATGGCACAGCAGACCTCTCCTGTCTCAGCAGGTAAATCAGAGTTCTGCTCCACACTCTGTCTCTGATGAATCCTCTCACCCCTCTGCACCTCTGGCTTATACCCCAGCTCTTGTATGAATAAATAAATCAAATAAAATATTTTTTTAAATAAATAGCTAGGGATTCATGAAGGGCCTTTTTTTTTTTTTAAAGATTTATTTATTTATGCTTACAGAACTGGGGTACAGGCCAGAGGTGTATGTGTGTGGGGGAAGAGGTGAGAGGATCAACCAGAGACAAAAGTGGAGAATAGAACAGGCAGATCTATGGAAATACACTGTTGAGGAGAGCAGCAGGCAGGTCAGAAGAGGTCTGCTACACCATTTGGGTCAGCTCCCTGGCGGGGGTTTGAACTTGTGCTGCAGTGGCTTCGGAGAACTTCATAATGCAGTGCTTTAACCAGTTGTGCCACCAAGGAGAGCCCTCATGGAGGGCTTTTTAAGAGCTCAAAAGAACACAAACGTTTACTATAGTTAACAAAAGTAAATCAGTAGTTTAGTTTGTTTGTTTTTTTAAGATTAGCCTTTAAAAACATTGACATAAGCAGCTATGTATACACAAAGTTCCAGTCTGTTAGATACAATATCGGTTAAGGGTCTTCCTGTTGCAAGTGACAGAAATTCAACTTCAGTTAGGTTGAATCAACCTAACTTCAGTTAGGTTCAGTTAAAGGTTTTGATTTGTTACTAAAAAGCCTCAGGAAGATTTTCAGGCATAACGTGATCAAGAAGGCCAAGTGTCATTACCATGACACAGTTTCGTTCCCTCCTTATTTCTGCCCCTCACTTCACTTCACTCTCATTCTTCACTAGGCAGGAAAGCTTCTTGTCTTCCTCCTTCCCAGGCTGCATTCCAGTACCTTCTCCTCATGTCTCCTATGGGAGTGCCTGGACTCACCATTTGGGTCACTGCCCAAAGGATTAGATAAGACTTTGTTATAGGATCTATCTCTTGAGAAAATATCCCCACCCAGTCCACCATCTACATGGATTGAGTCATGAAGAAGTTGTTCTCCAAAAGAAATGCAGAGGAAAAGCAAATGGTCAGTGTACCTCATCAGTTGGCCTGTTCTGCTCCCTACTCTGTCTCTAGTGAATCCTCTCACTGCCTCTGCACCTCTGGCCTGTACCCCAGTTCTGTGTGCATAAATAAAACTAAATGATGCCTAGACACATTTACCTACAGAAAAACTAAGCAACCTATAACTTCAATGTATTGCAGCTGCCCCTAACCAACTGTAATTTCAACATCAAATTCTTCCTCTTTGGAAATCAATGGAAGACCCAAGGGCTCAGAGGAGGGCAACTGTTCTAGGGACTGTGGCAAAATGCAGCTGCTCCAGTTTCCCCAAGAAAAGCATCCTAAAACTCCTTAAGTATCTGTTGCCTCCCTGTGCTCAGAAATTCAATTATGAAGGTAAATTGCCAGAAAGATCTTGCTGTCCGTGCAGAACTTAGAACTGATGACTAAGTTGTCAGTGAACCAGCATTTGGTACTACCAAATTTATTTGTTAATGTGGGTTTTTTTTATTACTAGTAAGAACCAGGAGTACCCACCATTATTACATGTTCACCTCAGTACTTAGAAATACAGATTAGAATACACAGTGAAACATATGTGGGGGAGGGGGACTTATTTTATTGTTATTTGAATTTTTGAACTAGCATTAGACTATGTGGAAGACCGACAATGTGCTTTAAACTTCCTTTCGTAACCCCGGAAAACTTAATGTTGATATGTGCTTTTTTCCGAGAGTCCACTCATATCTCAAGGTTAGTGGTTCAAATGTGTTTGGAATAACTGGCCAAGCCAGGTTCACAGAGCACTGTTCTGTCCATCTCACTGGGAAGGCCGCGGCCAGGCTGCTGACATGCAAGAGCTGTAGAGACAGACTGGGATTTATATGGCTCTCTTCTTCAGCAAGTCATTAGGTCCCCCATTTCTCTCACTTGTCATTCAGGGATAAAATACCTCAAAAAATTGTGTAATTGTTAAGATAATACATGACAAGTATTAAAATGAGTAACTGATATGTAGTGTTATGTTAGTTATTAATGTTATGACTGTATATACTTGGTTTTCATGCTTCTTCTCTGAGTTCTCAACCCTACAATAGAATTAATCCACAGCTCATTCAATCTCAATATGTCAATAATCTATCAGGTATATTTACCTAATGAGGACATATGAACCTAAAATTTGGGATCCATGATGGTGCAGCGCTAAGAAGCTAAAGACACATCAGTTCGAGTTCCATCCCTGCCCCGGAGCTGACCCACATGGCAGACCTCTCCTGACCCGCCCACTGCTCCCCTCAGCAGTGTTCTTCATCAGTCGGCCTGTTCTGCTCCCCACTGTGTCTCTGATGAATCATCTCACTGCCCCTGCACCTCTAGCCTGTACCCCAATTCTGTATGCAGAAATAAAAAATAAATCTTTTTAGAAATAAAAGTAAAACAAAATCTTCTATATGTGTGTGTATGTGTCTGTATGTTGAGGCTGATTAAATACATTACTCATGTCATTCCTTTCAATCCTCATAATATTTCTATAAGGCAGGTTCTATTATTAGCCTTACTTTATAGGAAGAGGAAACTGAGGCACAGAGAAATCAGTAACTTGCTAGTGAAAATTAGATGTGAATCCTGAGAATCTGACTCCAGAGTCCTTAGTCACCTTGCCATTTGCTTTTCTGTTACTCAGTTGATAGAGAAGAAAGTGTTGGAAGAGAGGGGGAAATTACCAACTATCCCAGGGCTTTCACACCTGCTGATTCTAACTCTTCAATCTCCATTAGTACTTCTAAGAATAATCATAAAGATTATTATAGAACACTTAAATACCAGAAATTATTTCATGTAATCCTCTAACAATCCTATGTAGTAGATGCTATTAGTATTGCCACTTTACAAATGAAGAAGGCAAAGCTTTAAAAAGATTAAGTAACTTGCCCAAAGCCACATGGGTAGTAATTAGAAAAGCTAGGCTCTGACTCAGATACTCTCACTTTAGAACTCTGTGGTCAGCCACAACACTCCCATCTCCCTAGCCCTGCAGGGTCAGTATTATGATGCTCTTATTATTAATAAATGACATGAATATTTATTCATATCTGTTCAGAGGAGATGCTGGCCACTGACACCATTATCTATGAATCTGAATATGGAAAATAAAGCCACAGAGTGCCGCCCCAATGAAAGGCTGTTGCAGCCATGGGGAAAGCGAGCTGCGGGCAAATTTATGAAGCAAGTCAGTATTTCCTTTGGGGCTTCCAAATTCTCTTTTAAATAGTTTTTTCTTCTCCAACTAACTCTGATTCCCCATGGTGCTAGTGAAAAATAATATATTCTCTCCAAATTATTATGACTCAATTAAGAACTCAAAATGGGTTAGCAAGGAAATGATGAAATATAAATGTCGACTTCTAAGAATGCTAATGCTATCAGTAGACAGTTCAAAGACAGGATGTTTTAGTTAAATAAGAATATCTAACATTCTGATATGTAGCCAAGAATAAGAGCCTCGGCCACCCAGGGCAGGTAGGTGGAGAAACTAGAAACTTTCAGAGAACTTCTAGATTCAGAAAATAAGAAACATGGAAAACATCTTGAGAGAGAACAACTCAAAGAGACTGGTGTAATGATAATAAATATCCAAAGCAGAATTCAATTTATAGAATTTCTGAGAGGCTTTAAAGCTTAGATAACTCCTATGAAGGTATGTTTGAACTTAAACTGAGAAGAATGACTAATAGCAAAGACTCTGTGGTTCATATATTATGCTTATTAACTGCCACAGTTTGTCTTGCTAAGTAGTCATTACCCATCTGTTTCACTGATGAGAAAAAGTTCTAAAAGAGCTCAAGTATCTTCAGTAGAAGAGATAGAATTCACACCTATTTCTAACTGATTCCAGAAACTAAATTTTTTTAAGTCATGATGCCTCTGGAGAATGCTCCTCCCAGTATTGCAAAAACCACCCGAATCACAGGATACACGTGTGAAATGCCAAAGGCCAGGGTGAGTGGAGGGACAAGTTCATGCAGAGGAGAATGGGTCAAAATAACACAAGAGTAGGTGGTAGAGATTTCTACAAAACCTCATGTCTCTCAAACAGAAGTCCTTCTAAATGACACTGGCTAGGGTGATTTCCCACGCATCTGATATAGAAGATAAGCTTTCTGGTCCCCAGTGGAGCCACTTTCTTTCCTGTTTTATTTTTTTTTATCTTTTTATGCTATAATAGTTTATTTTTACATAAACTATTTTGTAACGTTTTCCATCTCAGCTGCAACCCCCGTGGACTTCCCATCATGAATTCACCTGCATGCCATCACCATAGTCCCATGCACTACCTTCCCCCCTCCCCATTTTTGATCCCATTCCCCACTCCTCCCCCGTAAAATATCTCTGAATATAGTTGTTCATTATTATTTTTTCCCCTGGTCCTCTATGTTCCTGCTATGAGTGAAACCATCCAGTCTTTTTCTTTCTCTTTCTGGCTTATTTCATTAAGCATGATCACTTCCAGCTCCATCCATGTTGTTGCAAAAAGCATGAGTTTATCTTTTTTGATTGCTGAGTAATATTCCATTGTGTATATGTACCACATCTTTTTTTTTTTTTTTAAAGATTTATTTATTTGTACATACAGAACTGGGGTACAGGCCAGAGGCTCAAGGGTGGTGAGAGGCTTCACCAGAGACAGAGTGGGGAGCAGAACAGGCAGATCGACGAAGTACACTGCTGAGGGGAGCAGCGGGCGGGTCAGGAGAGGTCTGCCACGCCATGTGGTCACCTCCGGGGCAGGCGGGAATCGAACTCATGCGGAAGCGGCTTTAGATTCTCAGTGCTGTGCTTTACCCGGCTGCGCCACCAGGGAGGGCCTGTACCACATCTTTTTAATCCAGTCATCTACTTTTGGGCATTTGGGTTGATTCCATGTCTTTCCTATTGTAAATAAAGTAGCAATAAACACAGGGGTACGGGTGTCTTTTTGAATCAGTGCTTTTGTGTCTTTTGGTTAGATACCTAGAAGTGGGATTGCTACATCATATGGAAGCTCCATTTTTAGCAGTTTGAGAAACTGCCAAACAGTTTTCCATAGTGGTTGTACTAGTTTGCATTCCCACCAGCAGAGCAGGAGAGTTCCTTTTTCCAGTGGAGACACTTTAAAAAACAACTTCTATGATGTCAACTGTTTGGAACCTTTTGCTCTGGTATTTTGTTCTGTTGGATTTCTAAGTTCTGAGATTTGAGTTTGAATTTGGGAGTGATAAAAAGGCCACATTCCCCAGACTTGAATACTCATGATTGCTTGGGTGAATGCATCATGACAATGTACTGGATATCATCACCTCATCAAAAGGTCCCTAACAGGCTGGCTTCATTTCTTGTAAACATGTATGATGAAACATTTATGGATGAAATTACATAACAACCATAATTTGCTTCAGAATAACATTAAAAGGGGGAAGATGGGCCATGAATTGACACTAATTGAGGCTGGATGGTAAGTACATAGGGGCTCACACTATCACTCTTTCTACTTGTATATTTTTAAAATGTTCCACAATGAAAGAATTCTAAATGCATTCGTGGAACTAAAATTTTTTTTACAAGGTTCTGTCAATTTGCTATGCATTTGGCTTCCTTTTCCTATAAAATTTGGTCTCATCTTTCTCTAGCTACTCCAGCCCACAGGATTATTACCCTGCTTAAAAGCTATTATTTCTTTAAAGCACATATTAGAAAAGAAAGTATGAAAAGCAATGTGCCAAGCATCCACACTAATAAGTTAGAGGGGGAAATGGCAGTAAGTTCAAGTCGAAATGAGTAGAAAGAAGATAGAGAGGGTAAAACAATAACATGGAATGCAAAAATAGTAGAGAAGAGGCCCTCCCTGGTGGCGCAGCGGGTTAAAGCACAGCACTGAGAATCTAAAGCCGCTTCTGCATGAGTTCGATTCCCGCCTGCCCCGGAGGTGACCACATGGCGTGACAGACCTCTCCTGGCCCGCCCGCTGCTTCCCTCAGCAGTGTACTTCGTAGATCTGCCTGTTCTGTTCCCTGCTCTGTCTCTGGTGAAGCCTCTCACCGCCCCTGAACCTCTGACCTGTACCCCAGTTCTGTATGCACAAATAAATAAATCTTTAAAAAAAAAAAATAGTAGAGAAGAGGACCTAAGCCAAAGCTGGGTTTTTGAAAATCAATAACTATCATGACAATAAACATTAAAATTTAGATTCTGTGGGCAACTTTCTAAAAAAATACACAAGTTCTCAAAACTGACATAAAACTCAAGAAAGCTCTAAGTAAAAAATATTTAAAAGCCTAGGCACATGAGTGGGACCCTGGTCTCCTGCTCCCCAATACCTTTCATCTTCCTTCCACATTCAGGAGGGTCAGTAAATAGAATGGCTCAAAAAAAGGGCTGGTTTGACACCAACAAAGTAGTTGGAGAAATAAATACTAAGAGAATATTTGAAGAAACAATGGCTCAAACTTCCATAACTTGGTGAAAGACATAAATATACAGATTCAAGAAGTTCAGGGAGCTGCAAGTTGGATAATGAGGGGGTGTACTTATTTTAATGATCATTTTTTCCGACATTGCTAAGTTTTACACACACCCCAAACCCCCCAGTAGCAACATCACTTGAAATTATATACACCCTCCCTGGTGGTGCAGCGGGTTGGAGCCCTGCACTGTGAAGCAGCATGGCTGCTTCAGTGTGAGTTTGATTCCTGCCCCGGAGTGATCCACATGGCGAGACAGACCTCTCCTGTTTCTCCCGCTGCTCCCCTCAGCAGTGTACTTCATTGATCTGCCTGTTCTGCTCTCCACTCTGTTTCTGGTGAATCCTGGCACTGCATCTCTGACCTATACCTGATTTCCATATGTATAAATAAATAAAACTATCTTAAAAAAAGAAATTATATACAAGATTGGTATAATAGCAGCAAAGATTTTCTCCAAGTATGTGCCCCAAGAGAATTTTGCTTTCCTGTATCCATAATTTAGTTGAAAACTATGTAAATGCCTATGTACATATGGCAATGAAATAATTACCTCCTTAGGTGTTAGGTAAAAAAACTCTTTCTCTGCAAGTAGTTCTCACAGAGATATCAGGAAATAGTAATTAATCCCAGATTCTCTAGTTAGCAGGAATAACACACCTTAGAAAATGTTAGTGTGAAGTGTAACACCAGACCAATGGCCTTCAAACTTTTGCTCATGAGTCACCTCGAAGAATTTGCAAAACCACGTGCTTCCTTGCACATTTTTAGTTGACACCTAAAATTCTTCATCATAAATTTAAAGGGTGGCAAAGTGTATCAGTGTGTCACCAATACTGAAATTTAAAAATAAAACCATGATTGCATCAGTTTTTCTAATGTCCAACGGAATAAGTTCATATTTATCATCATTTTTAAAATATATAAGAACTTCCTTAAAATGGGGAAGTTTACACGATAGAAATTCTATTTTATTTTATTCTAGTCACCTTACAAAATTTTACCTCATTCTAATGTTTTTGTGCTTAAAAAACTTATTCTTCATCATCTATCATATTTCTCTCCAACAGAATATGTGCAAATAGAATTCTAATCTTTTTAAACTTCTGTGACTGAAAGACTCATTTAAAAAAGTTTTCCCTTTGGGTTGTTATCATTATAACATTTTTGTACCAGTGATCAAAACAACTAAAATGTATTATGAATTTTGACCAAAAAAAAAAAAAACCCTAAAACACCTCTTAACAGATGAACTTTTCTCCACTTGCTTAATGTATCTATGTACCGCCATTATTTATTGTGTGAATGAAACAGAGTCAATTCTATCCCCATTTTCATTTATATACATAAATGAAAATATTTTCACTTGATTAAGGAGATGGAAATGGAGAAAACTAGGTTGTAGCAATATCACCCAATTCTTTGAGCTCACTCCAAGTTAAATGCCAAAATGTAGATAGGAATCTATCATTAAAGTGACTTGTAATGATCATTAGCTAACAACTCGGTTAGTTCCTTTTTCAACTTCTCAAAAAATGAAGAACTGGGCCCTCCCTGGTGGCGCAGCGGG
>NW_004567106.1:67496472-67502246 GCF_000260355.1 Condylura cristata | reverse complement strand
GTCGGCCTGTTCTGCTCCCCTCTCTGTCTTTGGTGAATCCTCTCACCCTCCGCATTTCTGGTCTGTACCCCAGCTCTATATGAATAAATAAATAAATCTTTAAAAAAAAAAAAAAAAAGAAAAGAAGAACTTTTCTCAACTTGACTTCTAAAAAAATATATTGACCTGAAGCTGTCACTGTCTGTTGCTAAGGATTCTACCATAGATACAAGAAATGTGTTCTCACACTTTTTCTCTGTCTGATTATTGTAGCCAAGATTGAATGAGAAAAAAAACACAGTAATACAGGGAAAAACAGGGAATTTTTATAGCTTAAAAATAACCTTGTAAACAGAGAAGAGGTTGTTTTACTCCAGAATCTAAGAATTTAAGAATCTAAATTTTGAGCTGAAAAATTTATTTCCCAGACATTATGTTCATTCACTTTCACAAGATGTCTGGGAAAAATACCAAAAAGGCAACACAAAATTTACCAAATCTGTATTTGTTTTGTGTTCCTTTAAAAGTACCTTCCTTTACCTGAAATGTTCCTTACAGGATTAGCAAACTAGGAACACTATTAATTTAATATACAATTTTTGATAAAATACTTTTATTTCCTCATATATTTTACATATTTTGCCATATCTTGGAAATGCAAACATAGCATTCAATTTATAGAAAATGAGCTGTTGACATAATTGAAGTAGTAAAATCAATCCTCATTTTCAATACAATTATCCAAATAAAATGCACTTTAAGAAAAAGGCTGATGTAATTTTCAATTCAAATAGATGTCAATATCTGTGTGTTGCTGTATACTAAAATCTGAGAAATAGGTTATCAAATATATCTCATCAGCTCAATTATTAAAAGCAATCAAGTTTAAAATTATGTAGGAACTAACAAAATTATCTTATATATATTTTTTAAATATTAAAAGTCAAAAACAAATCTATGTAGTTTCTTCATTGCTTAATTCATAACAGTAAAACAAAATACATTTTATTAATGAATTAGAGCATAATAAAATACACAGAATTCTTTTATTAAGTATGCCAATGTGGTTTTTCGGCCTCAAGAATAATTAAATGAGAATCACATTTTAAAAATCTGTAATAGTTCAATCAGGTTTTTTGGAATCATAATAAAAAATTTCAAACAGTAATTTTTTAATTGAAATAGCATTGCACTACATTATTCAAGTCTCAGGACCAACATGTGTATGTAGTAGGTTAAGTTTGACTTTGCTGCTTCTCATCTGGTTACCACTAACCAGTCTTACAATCCAACAGTTTATATATGCGATAAAGAATAAAAGCATATGCTGTTAAAAGTTGAACAGTCCAGCAACTGACACGTAATTTTATTTTTTGTTAACGTGAGGTATAAAGCATTAAATATATTAACAGAGTATTAAGATGAGGATTGAAGCACTCATGACAGAATGTGATGAAATAAGCATGTGAGACAGGATAGATGAAGTCACGTTGCAGGAACAAACAACAAAAGTGCAGAAGTGGGAGCCTCCCTGGTGGCACAGGGGTTAGACGGAGCTATCAAGCTATTGCCAGCCCTGCAGCACAAGCTCGATCCCCGGCCAGAGAGCTGAACCACAGGGTGCAGCAGACCTCTCCTGGCCCACCCGCTGCTCCCCTCAGCAGTGTATTTCAGTAGATCTGCCTGTTCTGCTCCCCACTCTGTCTCTGGGGATCCTCTCACTGCCCTCACACCTCTAGCCTGTACTCCAGTTCATATATGTGTAAATAAAAAATCTTTTTTAAAAAAATAAGCGTCACTTAGAACAAAGGCTCACTCCTCCCCCCAAGCTGCACGGTGTTAGGAGGAACAGCCAGCATCCTCTCCTAATGACCCAGGGCCCAGGCTGACAGAGAACAACCCGATGCCGGAGGGAAATGAGCTCTGGAAAGACACATGTGGGTGCAAGTGGCACTTTCCTTCTGCTTATAACTCAGTGACCAGAAATAGTCATATAGCCTTAGACAACCCTCACATTGCCATGAAATGCACACAAAGTCATGCCTGAAAGGTTGGGGACAGAGAGTGTAGACGGGAAACATTTGGTGATCTCTATCAGTGATTTTCACAGTACGCCGTAACCTCTTTGAACAACACATGCCAAATCTAAGATAAAAGTATGTATCATATTCCATTTTGCATTAAAAACAGGAAAATTATATAATCTGTATTTAAAATAATGAGTCACAAACTCCTACTATTTCGACCGGTCAAATTTGCTCTTTTATATAATAATAATGAACAGCTATATACCAGAGTCATTTTATGGGGGTGGAGAGGAGAATGGGATCAAAAATGGGGGAGGAGGGAAGTGCACAGATTACCATAGTCTGGTGAGGGCACACGGGTGTGGTGATGGGAAGCCCACGGGGATGACAACTGAGTTGAGAAAAGGCACAAAATGATGGAAAAATAAACTACTGTAATTTTTTTAAAAGCTGCTTTTTAAAGAGTTATTTGTTTATATGCATTTATATGCATACAGAACTGGTGTACAGGCCAGAGATGCAGGAGGTAAGAGGATTCTGGGGAGCAGAACAGGCAGATCGATGAAGTACACTGCTGAGGGGAGCAGCAGGTGAGACAGGAGAGGTCTGCTGTGCCGTGTGGTTAGCTCCAGGGCTGGCCAGGGATTGAACTTGCACTGAAGAAGCTGCTGCCAGCATCACAGTGCTGTGCTTTAACCCATTGTATCATCAGGGAGGGCCCCAAAGTTGCTTTAAAAAAAAAAAAAAACTCAATCATTGTTCAATTTAAAAAGGGTCAAAATTATATTGGGATGCGCTGCTCACTATAAAATAATTTTCCTTGGGCAATAGTGGCTCAATTATCTTTAAAATGAGAAATTATGTAAGTGTATATATGCCAGGACTGTGAGTTCACATAGTAAACCTGTCAAAGCACACGGGCTCATCAGGCCTCTCCCAGGGTAAACCAGTTGCATTAAAGACAGTCTGCTATAAATTCCTACATCAGAAAGTATTTATCACTATGTAATATATGTAACTTTATTAAAAGATAATTATCAACTATTCTCTACCATTAGAGTTACACCCCTGGGGCCCTCCCTGGTGGTGAAGCAGTTTAGGACACAGCACTACAAGCTAGCCGCAGCTACTTCAGTGCAAGTTCGATCCCTGGTCCTGGAGATGACCCACCTGGCTCAGCAAACCTCTCCTGACCCACCCACAGCCCCCCTCAGCAGTGTATTTCCCTCAGCAGTGTATTTCGTCTGTTGGCCTGTTCTGCTCCCCACTCTGTCTCTGGTGAATCCTCTCACTGCCCCAGCATCTCTGGCTTGTACCCCAGTTCTGTGCATAAACAAATACATCTTTTTAAAAAATGAATTACACCCCTGGAGAGAAAATATGTTTTATTACATGGTCAATATTTAGAATAGTATCTGGGTCAATAATATTTGTTTGGGTGAATGAATGTGTTATAATGCTAGTAAAATTTCTAAAATTAACAATGTAACAAAGAATATGTTACAATGTATAAAGGAACTTAACCACATGATTAGCTTAGGTAAAGTTGTGCTTTTGAAAAAGGCAGGTTTTTCAATTTATTTCTTCCTCTGACTTGTACATCAGTCAATATGTGTAAATAAAAAAAACACTCCTCAAGAACTAGCTGTGATTTAGAAAAACAATATATTCTACAAGAAGTGGAAAAGGTGCAATGTGTGATTGTGTGTGGGTGTGTTTGTGTGTGTGGGCGTGCATGTGTTATGAATTGAAATGAAAATTGTGTTTAGCTGGACACCAGAAGTAGATTTTTCCATTTAAATTGTTGTCATTAAACTCAAAATGTATTACAACGTTGCTTTTCTTTCCAGATCATGATACATCCTACAGGTAAGTACTGAGATTAGATAAAAAGAATGTTTTTATTTAAATATGGAGGGGAAAATTTACTGTTCCACATTTTCTTCTAGGTTGCTATGCCTGGCTCTTACCGCCTGCTGCTCATCTACAACATAGGGTAGAAGAGACCTGAGGAGTAAGAGAAGGTGAGGAGTAAGGGAAAGTCTGGCCCGGACCAGCCAGATCATGGGTTGTCGGAGGGCAGAACAGGCAGGGTCTGAAGGTGGGAGTGGCATTGGCTAGCAAGTTGAGTGCAAGTCTTCGGCCCGCTCCCCTTTTCCCCCCTTTTAGGAATCTCTGCTTGCCGATGCCACTCCCACCTTAATCCCTGCCTGTTCTGTCCTCCGACAACCCATGATTGGGGCTGTCCCAACAGACATCCCCATGTCCCCCCCACCCCACGATTCAAACGCACACAGTGCATGTGATTTCAGAAAATCTCAGCCATTTTGTAAAACAGGAAGCCCAAGAAGAGATCATCCAGCCTTGATTGACCACTGAAGGAAACATCCTCCAAAAAAGGTTTGATTGTCCTCTTCTCTGTCACCCTGGAGGATTTCAGAGCTCACAGAGCGATACTCCTTTCTTTTGCAAAGTAAGAAAAGAACTACTATAAAGGCATGCTCTCTGTACCATGCTAGGTAAGAGAACTGGAAAGATGGAGTCTGTAAATTAATTTACTTAAAGGAGTACATGTTCACCCACTTGGACTCTACAGTAAGAGCTGAAGTTGATGCAAGCTTTAATTTTTATTCTAATGACAAGGAGCATTTGCCATAGAGTTTGACAAATAATGAAACTGCTTATAGCAGCGATTTTTCCATTCTATCTCCATTGTACATTATGATGCAATGCACACATACATACTGTTTCATAAAACAGTAATTACCCTCACTACACATGATGCACTCTGATAACTTCTAGTGTCCTAACCACGAAATTGATTTCACAACCAACTAATGACTCATAGCCCACAACTTTGAGAACATCAGGCTACAGGAAACAGAACTACGTAAGGTAACCTCTGATAATGACACGTGCCCTTAAAGAAACATTAGATTGGAAGTACAAGTAGATAAACCAACGTCTGCAAGTCAATGGCCCGGTAAGTTAAACATTCTTTCTGGTGTTAGTTTGCCCACCCTAATCTTCAAACTCTCCACTGGTTGTAGAAGTTCCTATGGGCCCATACCATAGACTTGCTATTTCCAACTCCATGTAGACTGGAAATAACCCCCTGAGATACTGGGTCTTAATCCCTGGAAGTTGCAAATACTACTATACATAGCAAAAGAGCTTTTGCAGATGAATAAATTAAGGATCTTGAGATGAGGAGATTATCCTGCATTACCCAAGTTTGTGCTAAAAGAAGTTACGTTTCCCACAAGAGGAAGACGGTAGAAGATTGACACACTTAGAAAAGACGAGGAAGAAGAAGCAGAGAGATGTGTGAAAATGCTGATCTTGAAGACTAGGGTGAGTGGCCACAAGTTAACGGATGCCAGTAACCCCAGAAGCTGAAAGAATAAAAGGACTAATTCTTTCATCAGAATAAAAGAGCCTTTCAAAGGCATGTAGCCCTCTCAGTACTTTAATTTTGGCCTTATGATACTAATTTTGAATTTCTAGCTTCCAGATTGTAAAAGAATAAACTTCTAATGCTTTAAGGGACAACTTCGTAGTATTTTTTTATAGGAGAATTGTTAGGGGGAAAGGATGTCCTGAATGAACTCTGCAAGATACAGGTTTTGTGGACTCCACCCCCTACTCCAGTCACTGAAACTACAACTCCCAGAAATACCAGAGCAAGGACTGCAAGGACCCAATTGCAGAGGTAAGCCACAATTTTGAGACTTTTGGGGATATACAGAGGAGCCATGTTTAGCTGAG
>NW_004567106.1:67486438-67495744 GCF_000260355.1 Condylura cristata | reverse complement strand
TATATATATATATATATATATATATATATTTCTTAACAGTAGCCCTGTAAACTTTGTTTGCCTCCCTGGTGGTCAGGGGTTAAAGCTCAGCACTATCAAGCTATTGCCAGGCACTGCAGCACTAGTTAAATCCCCCACCAGGGAGTGAGCCACCCAGCTCAGCAGACCTCTCCTGTCTTACACTGCTCCCCCCTGCAGAGTATTTCAGTAGATCTGCCTGTTCTGCTCCCAGCTCTGTCTCTGGTGAGTCCCCTCACCACCCCTCACTCCATACCCCCACACCTCTAGTGTAAACTCCAGTTCCTGTATGCATAAGTAAATCTTTTAAAAAGTCAAAGTGAACTAAAGAGTAACTTCTGAAGGCAACTTTAGAGATTTATAGCACTGAGTTATTGTTCTCCATTACACATTAACTGCTAATGACTTTCTTATTGATGAAAATGTAACCTTAACCCCAAAACCCCAACCCATTTGCATCCCCATAATGGAGCAGAGGTAAGAGAGAAGTGAGTCTGTAAACTGAGAAGACTGAAAGAAAAAGGAACACTTCTGAAAGCCTATCCCAGGGAAGGAGCTCTTAGCAAGAGAGCTTTGTTGGGACACTTCTCCCATCACTGGCCCTCAGGTGGTGCTGTTAACCCAAGATTGCAGGGTTAGTTGTTTGGAATGGTAAATGTTTACCATCCTGCATTTGGTATCAAGTCAGCCTCTGCTCCTGAAATGGACATAAAGTGTTTTCATGATTTAAATGCCCGGGTTTGTTTTGTTTTCTGAAAAGAACTGTTTTGAAATGCACTTGGCATTCCTGTTTAGGTTTTTTTTTTTTTCTTATGACAATCTCCCATTATTCTATCAAGATAGGTTTATACCTGTTTTCTGTTTGGAGTTCTCCTTTTCATCCTCACTAAACTATCACCTAGGCTCAGTCAGCAAAGACTCCTATCACTACAAACATTTCATTAGCATTCTGCCAGTAGTAACCCCTATGTCTTATCTGAATGGATGAGATAGTTACTCTACTAGCAACAATCTTGATTTTACCATTTTGATACGTTAGCTGCAACTCCTGCATATTCTAATCATTATGCCTATTTCAACATTGCATGCCTCTAAAGAAAAAGTTACTGTTTTCAGCTAATAAAGACTTAGCTGGTCTTTACCTTGCATTAAAGCAAAATCTGTTAGATGGACAATTAGTAACATCACAATTGTAAGTACCTCCTATTCTGGAATAAAATGGATCTTTTGAGCTGTTGGGCTTATTTCTGTAAGACTACTATCTGTTTGTTTTTCCCTGATGGCCTAGTCTCTAGACAGAACTCTATCTAGCAACCTCCAGGCTAAATGACCTCATAACTCATTAGCAGTTCTCAGAGCCATCTGGAGCCCTTTGAGGAGCACAATGTTCAAAGGGCTGATAATAAAGACAACAGCATAATTATTTCTCTGCCATGATTAAACCTTTAGATGGTAAGCAGTCAGCACATTTATTTTGCAGATTGCTTAGGTGGGTGTTTTCTGAAGGTATAATGATAGTGCTGCGGTAGGAGAACTTGTTTCCCGTCCTCTTCATCTGGTCTACAAATAGGTGGACTATCAGTAAGAAACGCACCATCAAAGCATAGTCCATTGTGAAAAAGGAGAGGAGAGCGAGGGAGCAACGTCTGAACACCCAGTGGGAAATGTGTGACCATAAAGCATGGTAGCAACTGCAGAGACACCCTAGCGGGCAGGTCCTGCCAGCCCTGGGCTGATCGCGTGGCCCACTGTGTGCTCATTGTCTACAGTGTTAATTAGGTAGTCCCGGAATTTTTGCACTAACCTATTCGTCTCTCTTATTAGCTGCAGGGACTCTTGGTCCTGCTGTCGAGCCTCAGGAAATGGCTTCCCTCTCAGAATACGCCCTGCGCATGAGTCGTCTGAGTGCCCGGCTGTTCGGTGAAGTTGCCAGGCCCACTGACTCCAAATCCATGAAGGTGGTAAAACTATTTAGTGAGCAGCCTCTGGCCAAGAGGAAGGAGACCTACAACTGGTATCCAGATCACAACACTTACTTTGCCCTGATGGGGACGCTACGATTTTTTGGCCTCTACAGGTAAAAACGAAACAGAATAAATGAGATCTTTTTTTTTTTTCTCCAGTAGATCAGAAAAGGAAAAGATTAGCATTTCTATCCTTATTTTGTAGTCTCATGATAGCACCCGGATAGAAGGTACCGCTTGCGGGAGAGGGGAGGCTTTTTTCAAAACCTGTAATCGATACTAGGCACACAAAAAACAAAAAGGAAGCAACTCTTACGGCACATGTGTTACTTATGTGTAAATGTAACTGACACGGACCAGACACCCAGCTACCAGAGGACTGAGAGCGCTTTGGAAGGATGAGGGGAATCCCCCAGCTCCAAAAAGAAGCGCCCACAGCCATTGCGCAGCCTCGTCACTGCCCGGCAGAGGCCCAGCCCCCAGCCATTCTGCAGCCTTGCTCACTCGGAGCCTCCTGTCTTGCCATGTTGGCGTTTTCTATCTCCTCCTCCCTCTTTTGGTGTTCTTAGTTGATAGACTTCTTGATCAACTAATTTGGTTTAAACAAGCTGTGGCTCGTTAGGAGCAGGCTGCAGATTGCACAGATGCCTCCCACCGTGCATTTGCATGTTCACCCGTGTGGGAGGTGGGTGCCGGGTGCCGGAGACTTGACTTCTTAGAAAGAAAACTAAACCTATGAGGTCATTTTCTTTAAAAACAGGTTTTAGTTAACAAACTAATTCATGCTCACTATAAAAGAATTCAAACTTCACGAGAACACCTACTTTGTTTTTCAGTTTAACATTTTAATTGCTCATGTGTTTGTACAGTAATATAAAATTAATTTGGGACTGTCCATTCTAATATGATAAAAAAATTAATGGTCCGGTCTCGAAAGCTAAGAATGGTTCATTCATATATCTAAAAAATATATTTTAAGTACCTTTCATATTCTGGCACTTAAGATGGGTGCTAGGAAAAGAGAAATGAACAAAAGAGAATACTTTTTTTTAGTAGATAATTCAATATTGTAATCCATGACATAGTTTGTATTTCTGGAATTGCTTTGGGGACTCACTGCCTTGCCTCAGTCTGGATTCAGAAAATAAAAATTAATTTTATTATGACCCAAAATATAATATTGGAATGCAGATCTCTTGAGTAGAAAACTATAGCCCATAACAAAATCACATCCAGCTATTTTAATTTATCAGTTTGCTGCCTCTCTCCATTTGTTTGAAAAACAAAGCCTTGACTCTCTTTGGGGACAGGGAAAACCACTTAACATTTAGTTATCTGTGGAAAAGCACAATTATTTTTGTGTGTTTGTCTCTCGTTATGGTAAATGGCGCCTCTAACACAAGGCCTCCTGTGGCATTAGGCAGGGTGAACTAGACAATCTTCAATACAGAAAATATTACTCAAAGCTTTGCAAAGGGGGCGGGAAGCACAGGTTCTCAGAAACAGTGACTCACTCAGGCAGGCAGGTTCCCCGGGCGGCGGCATCATCTCAGAGACAAAGACGTCTGCCTTTGGAGCTTGCTTTCTGGCTGGTGGGTGATGAGTGGGGAGGGAGGGAAGAAGGGGCAAAAGCCTATTGAAGGAACAGAGTATGTGATACGTTACAGACTTGAATGTGCCATGAGGGGGGGAAGATAGTGGAGCAGGCCAAGCAGGATCAAGAGGGACAGTCACGGTGTTAGACAGGACAGGCAGGGCCAGCCTCACTGAGGTGAGGTTTAAGCTGAGACTTGTGAGTGAGCCAGGTAGGGTCTGAGGAAGAGCCTTCAGGGCAGAGTCAAGAGCACAGCAGAGGCCTCAGGGCAGGAGTAAGCCTGGCATGTTCCAGAACACTAGGATGGAGGCAGGCGGGGAAGGCTCTGAAGACCCCAGGAAGGACTGTGGCCTTGGCCTTGGATGAAATGGGAGCCACTTCCAGGGTTGTGAATAGAGAAGTGACATCATCTGACTTATGTTTTAGAAGAATTTGCTCTGTTGCAAAAAGATTATTTGGGAATAATCATAAGCAATCCTAAAGTGTTCTATTGTATCCGTGACAGTGATGAAATGAAACAGCATATCCTGTAAAACCAATGTATGTTAACACAGCTAGGGAGCTAAAAACTGGGTCCAGTAAACTCCTCTTGTATGTTTAATGCATGCACCATCTTTTTGCCACACTTTACAGGAAGAAGGGAGGCTAAGGTGCAGTAGGTCACACAGCTACTGAGTCTAGGTGCAAATGGATTCCAGACCTTACAGATTTAAGCAAGGAACTGTTTTTAGGCATTTTTAGGTAGTTAGTCTTAGACTACAGACATTGGTGTGCAGTCTGGGGGTCTTGTTTATGCATGTGTACAAACGATCCTGGCTGCCTTCTCCCTAGGCCACCTTCTGCCTGAGCCTTTCCCCAGCAGCCTTTTTGGTGAAGTATCCATTAAGGCAGCTTCCACTAGACCTCCTCCCCTAGCAGCAGTTGCTGATTTCTAGGGTTTGCAGGTCTTGAAGTTCCTCTCACTGGTTAGTCTAGTGTTACGGGGATAGTTGGGGTAATCAGTAGTGTTGGATCAATTGTTAGTGTTGGGTCGTGCAGGTTACCAGGCTGGCCTGCGAATTGACTTGAACTGGTGCCACTGGATCTGCGAGGGGAACCTGACTTAACAGAGAACTTTAGCAGCACAGCCCATCTGTGGGGGGACTCCTTATTGTTCACCACGTTGACCAGGTGCCTGTGGAAATCAAGGACTGACAGCCTGACCAAGCAATGGGCACAGCGCTGAGTATATTTGACTGCTGATTTCTTCTTTCAGAGATGAACACCAGGATTTTAAGGATGAGCAGTTACGTCTAAAGAAGCTTCGTGGAAAGGGGAAACCAAGGAAAGGAGAAGGGAAAAGAGCAGCGAAAAAGAAATAGTGTTTGTCCATTAGGAAAGGGAATCTCTTCCTCGGTGACGGAGCACAGATGCAAGACTGTTGCTTATCTTCCCACATATTGGAGGATGATTAGCCTCCCGACTTGAAGATGATGTGTGGCATATCACAGTTACCTCCATGCTGAAGTCTAATCCTGTTGAACTGTGACGGGTTTCTTGAACACATTCTAATTTAGCAGAATATTTTGGCCTTGGTTTTATAATCGGAGGCTTACTTCATTCTCTTAAGAAATGAGTGTGTAAATCATTCTTTAATGACTTGTTTTGGGAGGGGAAGGGATGTTGGGGGAACTTATTAAATGAACATCTTGTAGTCTCATTCCTTGTTGCTTCCCCAGCCAGCCAACCAGCCCTAAACTCTTTCATCACTGTGGCCTTTCAGCTACCCTCTCCACCACCAAGCTCATAAATGTTGTGTGTCTCCTCTGGGAAGATCTAGAAAAAAATTCATGTGTCTGGGGAGAGTATACTAAGTACCTGCTGTATACCAGGGGCTGGGCCCCTGCTGATATAGTGGCTAGCAAGAGCAACAGTCTTCCTCATAAACCTTTCAGTCTTGTGGGCGAGATTAATAGCATGTAATTATTATTGTAGTAAATGCTGCAATCCAGAGTTCTGTGAGTGTGAATCAATCTAGAGAGATAGCTGGAGGCCCAAAACTCATAGGTGAGTTTCAATAAGGTCTCCCTAAAGAGATGATACTTACGCTGAGCTCTGAAGGGTGGACCAGAGTTAGGCAGGAAAAAAATGGAGAAAGTGTTTAAGGCACAAAACACCATTGCAATCCCTAAGCCAAGAAGACACTCCTGGTGGAGGCATTAGGAAAGACCACTGACTGGTAGGCAGGGCATAGAACACGGAGGCCAGATCATGAAGCGCTTTGCGAGTTCTGTGGAGTGTGGAAGCTGTGGTTTCTATGAGCAGCGACCCTAGTATTTGAGTAGCTAGCTGTTCATTTCCTCGTATTCTAGCAAGGACTTTCCAGTGAGATTGTGAAGGCTTCTCTGACTTTTTTCCCCCCAAGATTTCTGATTCTGTTACCATTGTTTCTGAAATTTTTAAGATTTTTTTTTCTTCTTTATTATGGTCAAAGAACATAGACTCTACCATCTTCGCTGTTTCTGTGTGTGGTGCACAGTAGTAAGAACGAAAGCATGTTGTTACACTGAAGCCCTCTGCCACTTGTTTCCACTTCTCTTGGGGGAGAAAGCAAAGTACAGGCAGGAAGGAGCCGCGCTGCAGCCCCCGTGCGCCCACGCGGCGTTAGCAGTGTTGGCAGTAATTGTGACTAATTCCTGAGCTAGTGAGAGTCCACTGTATGTGTTCAAATAAACGATATCTTTAAAGATAGATGATCCAGATGATATGGCTAGAGCCTATGTTACAGACGATAAAAATAAGAACTACCTAAATTTGGGCAATTTGTATCTGACAGACATGAATTCCAACAGGAGGCGGAGAATCCATTAGAACTCTGAGCATCTGCCAGGTGCCTGACACATACCGGTTGTAGAGGACACAGGCAAATGGATGTAATCCCTGGGTGTGTGTAAGGCGGGGGTTGCCGGGGGGGGGCGGTCACACACAAGTTGTCTTAGCAAGATCTCGGGGATTTGGTCAGAAACTGCAAACAGACTTCTGTGGCCAGTGCAGCCAAGTTGGGGTAAATGGATGATCACCCTAACACTGGACAGAGAAGCAGGCTCTCACCCTGAACCCAGTGTAGCTAAGTAGCTGTTCTGCATGACACCATCTCTGACTTGTGGAGAAGCCTGAGTCTTAGTGAGAGGAGCTGGGGAGAATTAGTGTGCTATTTTAAAGAGCGCTCCAACATGACTTGGCCCCTGAGGCTGCCAGGAGTCTTCACACTGGTGATGGGAAAGCTTGCAGCAACTCAGCACGCTAGTGTGCTGCTGCTCCTTGCTGAGACTCAAACCAAAGCTAACATTTATTTGTACTTCAGCTGTACCCTGAAACCAACTGGTACAGTAAACGCTGTGGAACTCAAAACAATCTGTTCTGAACTGCAGTGGGCCAGATGGAGAGCAGAGGATAAGGGAAGAGTTCATTGTTGACGTCATGGAAGGCAGCACATTTCAGGACACCAGCAACCACGGCTGAACACAGGACAAATGGCTATCAAAAAAAAATCTTTTACTCCAGGTTTAGACTAGCCAGATATTTTAATTGAATTTCTCTGGCCAAGGCCAAAACTCTTGTTTCCCTCTAATGTTTGGTGGCATGTACGCATGGATGATTTTGCCCTTGATTCTAATAGGCCTAGTAAAAAGAGGCTTGGTTTTGATTTAAAAGTCATGGGTAGTGACGTCTTTTTTCTGAACCTCCATAAAATCATGTTAATAATACTTCACTCATTAATGAAACATTAAGATATTTGAGAAAAGGTTAAATGTTTTTACAATATAGTTTTTTGTCTGACTTAAGGATAGCTCATCTTACTACATCTTTTTGCTATCAGGTAACAAATATCTGCTAAAAATAGCAAATTCCCTACATTTACATGCAGCTTGGCATGTAGGAAGAAGTAGATGGGAAAAGTATTCTATTTATGTAATCATGGTTTCCAGAAAATCATTTTTTTAAATGCATATGTGTATAGATGCTTATATGCCTATATGGCTATAGCTACATGTATGGACATGGAAACAAAATGAATTTTGTCTGTAGAGTCCATTCCATGAAACAAGTCAGAGCGATTCAGAGGCAAGAGCAAATTTCAAAAATAAGAGAGAAACGTAATCTGTTAACCCTGTCTTCATGACCCTTTTTAAAGTACTTATTAAAGTTCAAAAGACAGCATTTCTTTAAAAAATAAGTGTGATCAAGACAGTAACACAAACGTATATTCAAGAAGACGTAGATAAAACAAACCATAAAATCCTGCATATTGGGAACTGGAAAACCATAAAATGTTCATGCTGAATATGAGTAAAGTATTTTTTAAATGACACAGAGGCAATAAAATAGGAAATCATAAAATCAGTATGAGAACCGGCCAAGGAAGCCACCCAGATGCAGTTTTCTAATTGGAGATCTGGCAGTAGACTTAAGTTCATATTCAAGTAGGAACTAGAGTCAAACAACAGATTCCAAGACCTTTTTCACTTACTTAAGGAAGCTTGTTTTCTGAGGATAGCTTCATTTATGGAATCTCTGTGTCTAGTGCAGAGAACCTGAGTTCCTCCTTAGTAACAATCTAAATTGGTGCTCAGTGCAGAACAGCTTCCCAAAAGAGCCACAAAACTACTAATTGGCCCACTGAGTTCAGAATAAAAACAGAATCCTGAACAGAAACTGAAGTTCTTGAGAGGACAGAGGTTGATCTAAAGGTCCGAGTATATCTGACCCATGTATTCAGTATCGAACAATTTAAATATAAATTTTTAATAAAGAAGATGGAGGAGAGAAAGTAGTTTGCATTCTCAGAAATGATTTCACAAGCAGTGAGTGAAAATGAGCAATGTTGGAAATAGAGATAACCCAGAAATAGTTTCTACAATGTATGAGAATTAACATATAATGATGCTTTACAAATTAGTTAATAAATGGTGTTAAAGCAATTAGTAGGAAAACTGAGTACCAGCAGAAAAATTGGAGTTATTACTTCATACAGCAAATAATTTTTGGATGGGTTTGTAATTAAACATCAAGGGGGAAAAATAAACATTTTAAAGTGGAAACTACAAGAGAATAAAGCTGAATTATTACCTAAACCACGACAGAAACTTATTTCTCTAATTTCAAAGAAATAAAAAAGAAGTTCCAAGAAAAGGTAAGCATATTAAAAACACGTTCTGAAAAAGAAGATACCAGAAAAACAGTTGATGGTAAACAAGACAGACAGTGATTTTTAAAGTTATATAAAGAGCGCATACACTTACAAGAATAAGTAGCAACAGAAATGGGCAACTGATAGGAATCAGTGATGCATGAAAGAGCAACCACGAGTCATGACCCCTTCACAGGCCCAAATACCCGACCTGACCTTAAAACTCACTTTTTCAGTCTTTGTCACCTCAAGCCTTTCTCTTAACACCCTATTGGAAATCACAAAGCTCGCCCACTAGTGTACTATACCTAACATGTTTTATCTTCCTCCATGGCACTTTTCTGTCTACCTGGCAGATTTTATTACTCTTTGTCTCTTCTTCCTGCTAGAATCCAGCTCTGTGCGGTCAAGAATTTTACTTACTGCTATATCCCCAGTGCCTAGTATAGCATCTGGTTTGTAGTCAGCACTTTTTTTTTTTTTAAAGATTTATTTATTCATACAGAACTGGGGTGCAGGCCAGAGATGCGAAGGGTGAGAGGATTCACCAGAGACAGAGT
>NW_004567106.1:67465086-67486338 GCF_000260355.1 Condylura cristata | reverse complement strand
ACACTGCTGAGGGGAGCAGCGGGCGGGTCAGGAGAGGTCTGCCACACCATGTGGATCTCCTCCAGTGCAGGCGGGGATCGAACTCATGCGGAAGTAGCTTAAGCTTCTTAGTGCAGTGCTTTAACCCGCTGCGCCAGCAGGGAGGGCCCTGTAGTCAGCACTTTTGTTGAATGAATGAAATCCCCAAACATTTGTAATTAGAAAATAAATGCAGTACATTTTTCTCACTATGGAAAGGAAGGAAAAGAAGGAAAATAAAGGTGAGTGAATGCTAATTCGCTGGGTCTGAAAAGATGTTTTGGTAAGACTGAAAAGCTGGTGGCAGTTTGAACATATCAAAGAAGAGTTCATCACCATGTAGATTGAGCTATCAATAATGCCCATATCCTTTGCCCCCAAAATACAACTTATCAACTAGATGTTGCTTTCTAAATAGTATTTTAGAATCGTATTTTAGGCTCGTTAGAGAAATAGCAGATTCCAGAACAGGGACAGATAAGACACAATTTATGCCAGGAAATAGGGAAATGCACCTTCAAATGGTTAAGGCCTGTTGAAGGACACACAAGCCATACATGAAGAGGTTGTGAAGATGCCAGGGGCTGAGACACATGGGCACAGGGCGTGAACATGCCTTTGATTATGGAAACCTTGGGCCCAGAGAGCCTGGGCGTGTGTGCATGCGCATGCACAAATGCCGCACCTGCACCTGGAAGAGAGGGATGAAGGCAGCTGCGGCAGCATATGGAGGACCACTCTGAAGTGAGACCACGGAGGCCAGGGAAAGTGCAAAGCTTCCCAACCCCTGCAGGCTGCCTGCCCAGCCTGGGCCTGCCCCCTTCATGCCAGCCTCCCTGCCTGGTGTGCCTGTGCACCTGGTCCAGCATTAAAGGCCTGTAAAAGTCCACAGTAGGCTCTGGGACTGCTTCTCTGTCTATCTGAATTAACAATGCCCCGAGAGAGCATTAAA
The DNA here is from genome assembly GCF_000260355.1 of Condylura cristata. Classification (NCBI taxonomy): domain Eukaryota; kingdom Metazoa; phylum Chordata; class Mammalia; order Eulipotyphla; family Talpidae; genus Condylura; species Condylura cristata. The sequence continues at coordinate 67,485,368 of NW_004567106.1, read as the reverse complement.
GCCCTGTAATCTATAAAATTCTATAGAGGACTCTCTTTCCACCTGCCCGAATGGACAGTGACACTATGCTTTGCATGCTTGTACTAGAAAGACACAGAAATCCAGCAAGTTAGTACCTTGAGCAGGGAACCCCAGTTAAGGTCAATAAGACATGTGGACATGGTGTACTCTGGCACAGGCTACTAGCGCCCCTGTGACATTCTCCCCAGTCATGTAGAAACTCAACCTAATCATGAGAAAAACCAGAAACTCATGTTCTACTAAATAACCAGCCAGGACTCATCAAAAATCTCAAAGACAAAGATAGAAAAGGCTGAGCAACTGTCATGTACTTAGAGGCAACCAAGGAGATGTGGTAACAAAACGCAATGAGGGACTTGGGATTGGATCCCAGAACATGAAAAGATCATCAGTGGGGGAAAACATATGAAATCTGCAAAGTCTGTAGTTAAAGTATTGGGCCAAATGTTAGTTTCAATAGTTCTCAATAGCTTCATTTGTATTAGTTATTTTATATGATAACATTGGGGAAGCTAGTAAGGGTATGTGGGAATTTTTTTGTATTTTTGCCACTCTTAATAAATCTTAAATTTTTTCTTTAAATAAATGTATTTTTTAAAAAGCTTTATGTTTAAGAATATCTTTAAGAATTAACATTACGCTATAAAATTAGTTATTTTAAAAACCTAAAAAGAGGGCCCTCACTGGTGGCTCAGCGGGTTAAAGCACAGCCCTGAGAATCTAAAGCCGCTTCCGCATGAGTTCGATTCCCGCCTGCCCCGTAGGTGACCACATGGTGTGGCAGACCTCTCCTGACCCGCCCACTGCTCCCCTCAGCAGTGTTCTTAGTCGATCTGCCTGTTCTGTTCCCCACTCTGTCTCTGGTGAAGCCTCTCGCCGCCCCTGAGCCTCTGGCCTGTACCCCAGTTCTGTATGCACAAATAAATAAATCTTTAAAAAAAAAAAAAACCTAAAAAGGAGAAAATAGGCCCTCCCTTGTGGCACAATGGGTTAAAGCACAGCACTACAAAGCTAGGCAGCCACTTCAGCATGAGTTTGATACCTGGCCAGGCTCGTGACCCACATGGTGCGGCAGACCTCTCCTGACTCGCCTGCTGCTCCCCGCAGCAGTGTACTTTGTCAATCTGCCTGTTTTGCTCCCCACTCTGTCTCTGGTGAATCCCTCACAGCCCTGCACCTCTGGCCTGTGCCCATAAATAAATAAATAAATAAATCTTTAACCAAAAAGAGTAAATAAATCAATGAAAAACCAAAATATGAGGGTACATGTAGAATGTTCTCCATTGTATATATAGAAAAATGCAAAGAAACACAAAGGGTGGAGGAATGGTGCCCAAATGGGAACGTTTGTTGCTCATGAGAGGTGAGATTACAGTTGACTTTCTTTTCTACACTTTCTGAATAAAACATGTATATGGTTTAATGATGTAAAGGGGATGGGTTGAAAAACTAAGGAAAAAAGGAAGATGGAATAGAAAGGAGGACATTTTAGACTGAGGAAAAATGTGAGCAAAGGCACCGATGTGGCAGAGAGCACAGTATGGTCCTAAAAAGAATAAGATGTTGGCTATAGTTGGGGCATGTTACATTTGGGGAGGGGATTAAGAAAGAGAGAAAGAAAGGAGAGAGAGAGCTGGTGAGACAGAACCTTGTGGGTTATAAGATGTATTACCTAGGGTGTTTAGGTTTTACCCTAAAGAAAATGGGGAGCTACTGAAGGAACACAAGCTTGGTGATGGAATTCTATTCATAGTTTAGAGAGTCCCCTCAAGTCCCAATCTCACTTACAGATGCAACTTTCTCAATACAAACTTTCTCCAAATTGGAAAGTGGGAAGAGAACGTAGAATGCTGCAGACATCTCTATGTTACCTGTCTAAATTTCTATTTGAGCATATGTATTAACAATAATGTAAAATTTTATAACTAAATAGAAATACATAAAATAAAATTGTGCACATGTGCAAAGTTTTTTATTCAGAAGGGTACACATTCTAGAAATTTTGGCCATCACCCATCAAGAGAAGAACATGAACACAGAAGAACATGTAGTAAGCTTGAGGTCATCGGGAGTGGTGTCAGACTCACTGGCAAGGTACATCTGGGCTGAAGCCTCACTCCCATGATTGGTGATATGGCACTTGGAAAGTGAGTGCTCAGACTTCTGGGGCCGGCGGAGGTGTGGCAGGGAGTATTCATTGGAATAAAACGTCTCGAAGGTAGTTAAACAAAGAGGTTATGAGATAATCAAAGCGAGGATTCAAAACTGGGAAGCAGTCCAACAGATTTTACTCTGTGAGAGCAGTTCCAATAAACAGTTTGAATTTAGTTTATATGGGTAGGAACAGTGAGTCACTGATGTCAAAAATGTAATTATTCTTGACAGAGGGTTTCTGGTCCCAAGTTATTTTGACCTGAAGATCTGTTGATGCTATCTTTGCTCAAATGAAGACAAAATGCTGGGCTTAAATCTCTTCCTTTCTGAAGAATGCACAGTGGAGATGTAACTGGGGACTCAGTGTTTAATCTTATCAGGTTCCTTAGTCATTACTGGGGGGTGAAAAGGTTGGTACCCTCAGGCTGTAGGTTTTTGCATTGCTGTTTCACGGACTTCAAGTCTACCCAGATGGCTTAGTTCTCTGTGACAAAGAGAGGCACCCTGGCCCATGCAGGTTCCTCCACAGGAAAGCTGTGGCCACAGAGGACTGGCAGCACAGTGCACTGGAAGCAGCAGCAGGCAGATCAGGAGGGCACAAATTAGGTAGCTGAGGGTATACAAGTAAAGCTGGAATTAAGGGTGAGAAAGTATGGTGCAGAAATTGAAATGAAGCCCTGGTGGCACAAGAGTTAAAGCACAGCACAAGTTCGATCCCAGGCCAGGGGGCTGACCCACATGGTGCGGCAGACCTCTCCTGTCTCATCCACTGCTCCCCTCAGCAGTGTATTTCAGTTGATTCACCTGTTCTGCTCCCCACTCTGTCTCCGGTGAATCTTCTCCCCCTCCACACCACTGGCCTGCACCCCAGTTCTTACACGCATAAATAAATCAATCTTTAAAAAAAAATCTGAAATGAAGCATAGAATCTGGAAGGATAAAGGCCAGAGAGTCTGGAAAAGCAGCTGAATGGTGAGGCTGGATCAAAGGGGAAAGGGTGGAGCCCAAGAGTTTAAGCTGCTAGCCTGCAGCCCACGTGTGGCTCATTAATGCTATTTATCTGGCCTACGTGCTATTCAATGTCTTTTTTTTTTTAATTAAGAAAACATCTATTTAAAAATTAGATATCCAGTTTTCTAGGAAAAAATCAAAAGTCAAGGGAAGACTGGTCTGTAATGGCTGGTGGGAGAGCAGACATTTGAACCCCTAGTGCCCCAGGTCAGTGGCAGTCTCCATTTATTATTGGACAACTTCTCTGCCTGTTCTCCCCAGCTAAGTCCCCTGGCTGGCTTTCCTGCAGACTTTCTAGGCCTAAGACCTGTCTCAGAATCTTGTGGAAGGACCATGTCCATGGAAAGACCTAGATCAGGTGACCTGAGGTTTAGCGCTGCCTGTCCCTGACTGGGTTTGAAGCAGCTTCCATGGCAACCAAGGAGCAGTGGTGGGAGTAGTGTCCTCTACAAGCCCCCAATGCAGTCAAACAAACAACTCCCCAGGCCAGTTCTAAGCTGCAGCTGCAGAAACTAAGGAAAGAAAAAAAATGTCTTCTGAGGAAGACACTAAACTAAATGGCTTCAGCTCTTTCTATCAAGAGTGATCCTTCTCTAAGCATCAGACATCTAGTTTAGTCTTTTTCACGAATTTTATGACAATCAAGTAAAAAAAACAGGAAAATAAGGCCCCTCCCTGGTAGCACAGTGCGTTAAAGCACAGCACTGTGAAGCTATCCAAAACAGTTCGTGTCCCAATCAGGGGGGTGACCCACATGGTGCAGCAGACCTCTCCTGACCTCCCCGCTGCTTCCCTCAGCAGTGTATTTCAGTGGATTTGCCTGTTCTGCTCCCCACTCTGTCTCTGGTGAGTCCTCTCACCCACCCACCCACACCTAGCACCTCTGGCCTGTACCCCAGGCCTTGTATGCATAAATAAATAAACCCTAAAAACAAAACAGGGAACTAGGGTCCAGAGCGTTTCACATGGCCAAGACAGATATATAAGAGGGCAGAGGTGGGAAGAAGAGAATGCAAGAGATACTTGGCAGGAGCCAAGAGCTTTCGGTTTTTGACTTTCATGTGCATGTGTGTGTCACCTCCTCTGGCAAGGACACAGCAGGAGCCACTGGCCAAATGTGAGCATCAGCTCCAGCTGGGAATGGCTCCAGGCCCTTTGGGCTAGTAGGTGGTACTGACCCAGAACAGAGTTAGTCTGGGCACCTGCCTGACCAGGGCAACTGGTCTGACAGGTGGCATATCCCAAGGGAGTCAACAAGGGTTAGGTCACGCTGGGACTCTAGCCACCACCTGAAGGGTCAGCAGGGGCAGAGCTTGGGCAGAGTGCAAATCCCACATGCGGCAGCAGGAGAGCGGGGCAGGGGGTTCCCGAGGGAGAGAAGAGCTGCCAGGGCTGGCGCTTGTGGGAAGGGAGCCCTAGGTGAGCAGAGTCCCCAGCACCCTCTTAACTTAAACTCTTGACACCCTCTTAACTTAAACTCTTGATACATGAAAAATAAAGGTGGCAAAGTCACTACCTTGTGGAAATCAAAGGTGGGTATCACATAGACAAATGCCATATGACCTGACATCCCCATGTGGAATCTTTAAAAAAAACAAACCCAAGTTCAAGATACAGAGGACAGTAGGGTGGTTGCCAGAGGGAGGGGCTGGGAGGATGCAGGGAGTGAAACGGGTGAAGGAGGTCAAAGATACAAACCCCCAGTTGTAAAATGAGTAAGCCATAGAGATGTGATGTACAGTATGGAGACTATAGTTAGTAACACTGCACTAGATGTTTGAAAGTTGCTTAGAGATTAGATCTTAAAAGTGTTCATCGTTATAAAAAAGACTAGGCTGTATGGGACAGATGTTAACAGACTTGTGGTGACCCTTTCACAATATTTACAAACACTGAATCATGGTGGTGTACATCCGAAACTATGATGTTATGTCAATTACACCGCAATTTTTTGAAAGTGGATATGTTAGAATTTAAGTAAAGGGAAGGAGCAGATGAACTCATAAAATTTGATTTAGATACAACCTTTTAGAAACACATTTATTATGTAAAAATTGGGGTTGGCCGATTCTGTGTTTTCTTCTCTTTGGATCTCTCCTGTGTGTAGTCTCCGCTCCTAGCGCTTGCCGGGCGGCCATTGAGAACACACGTAGACCCATGTGTGCCAGCATCTCAGGTGGGGGGTGTCGGGCCCTCGGCAGAGCTGTCCTGGGTCAGTAGGCCCAGATGTCAGCATTTCGGCCGCACTTCTGGATTACTAGGAAGCATTTCTAGTAAGGTTGACTGTTTCACAAACTTAGGTGGAACCAGAGTTAAGAGATGAGCCCTGGCTTCAAAATAGCGAGCCATGAACTGCAGGTGTCCACTTGACTGAGGCGCCCCTCTTGCGCAGGGACTGTGTGGAAGACAGCTTGAATCCTCTTTGAATTAGGCAACTCCCTCTCAGCTCTGATTTGGTGATTCTCTCCTACTAGCTCACATGTCTGTCTGACTTTATTCTAAGTGGGTCTTTGAAATTATAATTACTGATTGAAATATGATCTCTCTGCAGTGGTCTTGGGGGGAGTGCTCAGGATGCTGAGGGTGGTAAGGGTGCTAAATTCTGGCCATGTGTCTGCCCCAGTCCATCAGTGCACCCTGTAAACTGGATCATGGAAAGGACCAGAATGATCCTTGTGATGGAAAATAATCACTTGATCTTTCCTCCTCCTTCATTAGTCTTATGAAGTCTCCCTTTGCATTTCACAACCCACATAAATAGCGGGGGAGATGAAAGTGGAGAAAAGCTCAGTAATCTCTTTTTGAGATCACAGTTTGTCTCTGGCACAACAGGTGGGCCTTTCAGGATTCTGTTTGCCACATGTCAAACCACTCACTGGCAGCTAGCTCCCCAGGGAGGCAGTGCGACTGGGTGGTGTACGGAACACAGGGCTAAAAGAAAGAGGCCAGATCACCCTCGGGTGTGGCCACCCAAACATGGTTTACGTCATATGTCAGAATATTGTCATATGTCAGGAATAACAAGTGTTATTTCTGAGACTAAGGGGGGAAAAGATTATTTACAAGGAGTTAGTCCAAACAAGCCAGTGATAAACTAAACTAACATCTAAGGCAACTAGAAACTGAGGCAACTAGAAAGGGGATGGGAGTGGAAGTTGGAGAGGGAAAGGGCCCAGTAGAAGATGATGGAGGATCGCCGGGCCACTGCTGTAGAGACTGAGCTTATACGCCCTGGAGCAGAACAGACATACACCTATTTTACCTCAACACACCTGAAGTGGCTTTAAAAACCTATCTGTAAAAAGAGAACACTGCCATGCCAGACACTGCATGATGTCATTCATCTGTGGCATATAGAGAAACCAAACAAATGAAAGAACTAAATAACTTTTAGACTTTGAGACCAATTAGTGGTCACCAGAAGGGGGGGGAGAGGGATGGGGAAGTTAGTAGAAGGTATCAGCATATGGCGAAGGAGAGCTGGGACTTGCAGCGAGCTCACTGTAGTAGACACACTTGCTGATTTATGACCACCTGAAGCTTATATATTGTTATAATGCAAAGTTATTTCAGTTAAAAAGAAAAATCATCTTCGCAATAAAGAAAACAACAGTTGCTTTTCAAAAGAGAAAAGAGTTTAAGCCAAAAGTAAAATGTAAATATCAATAAAAGAAAGGTATGCAAAGGTTAAAAAAGAACACTGTCATGAATTCAACTGCAGCTATTTTCTCACCAAAAGTGAACATCCTGAGCAAGCATCACTAAAATAGCTAGGCCTGGACTCTGCTTCCCAGCTCACCTCGCCGGCCCTCTGACCGGGAAGGTCACCACTGCCCAGCTGTGTTGGGCACTGACTGCGCCTGTGGACCTTCTTCTCACCTTGCCTGCAGTGCTTGCTCCACTGTCACCTCAACAGGTAACCTCCAGTTTGAGTCACCTGCAGTTTCCTGAATTTAGGTTCAAAGAAAATCTGTTTTCTTCACTTGCTCATTACAAGAGACAGGATTCTATCCGCCTCATGGTTAAGCCAACTACCAGGTCCAGCCATGGGGGACAACAATTTACCATCATGAGGGTCTTTTTACACAAAGGGTGATGTGTGGCCCTGGGGCGCTGTCAGAAACTCAGGATGACATACCCATTCCAGAACTTCTCGTCAGACTCTGTTGACAGGCTCCTCGAGGTCTGCCTGCACATGGAACGAGGGAGACTCTGGCTTAGGGTGGGATTAACCTGCAGAGTCCCCATGAGGTACCAAATGCAGCCCTTCTGTCTATACTCATCTGTTCTCTCTGCTGGAAAGGACTTCTGTTACAGCTCAGCAACCTGGCAACCTCCTGCTCCTCCTTCACAGCCCAGCCCAAAGTTTACACCCCTGCTGAAGCCTTCCCAATACTCCGAGTCAAAACTAACAATTTCCTCTTCTCCCTTGATGCTTTCCATCTATATCCATACATGGCAATATTATAGCCTTTAGACAGTACTAGAGTAATATGCTTACCTGTGTGTATCCCCCACTAATGAATGGGACAAAAATCATACTTACTTATCTATATTCCTTAACGCTAGCCCAGGACTTGGAACAGAGCCTCAGAAAATATTACATGAAAGCTACCTTTTGATCTTTCCTTTCACTGTTCTAGAGTCATGCAATAGTAAACCTCAGGCCACCCAAAGATTTCCATATTGAAATCATCTACCTTTTAGAAACTATTCTTGTATCTTTGATATGCTAATTTGCAATAATAATTGAAAAACATTCCCAGTGGTCTGGAAACAATCTCTGAACCTACATTTCATTGGAATAACTATTTCTGCCCTTTATGCTTCACATATTATTCCCCTCTCCTATAATATAAAATATCCAGGACTGATGAAAAGTCAGCTAGCAGGAAGATATTTTTAGAGGAGATGGCCAATGTTATAACAAAAAGAAGTGTTTATTCATTTATATTAAGCCCTATTGATATCTCTAATATTACATATATGAGATACACCTATATATCAGCTATACATTGACATTACTGAATCAGTTGTAAAAGACAAGTAAACAGTAAAAAGAAGAAAGTACATAGAAGTTAAATCGAGATTCAAGAGTCACAATAATTAATAGCTGTATTTTTAAAACAAGCACACCCGAAAACATGCAGCTAATTATGGGGCACTTACAGCGCTGGCAGCCCTCAGATTAACAATGAACTCTTGAGAACTCATGTGCCAGCCTGCAGGAGTAGCACACAGTCAGAGATGTCCCTGGTAACATACAAGGGCAATTATCACTCTCTGTGCTAGTCAGCAATGCCTGGCGTTGCCAGTGTGGTCCAGAAGATTCATCCAAATGGCCCACAGATGGTCTTAGTCATTGTTCCCATTCATTCTGAACATATGATTTGCTCAGTGGTAATTAAGAGACATTATTTAGGTGAATTTTTACTTTCTAAAGTGGCCCTTCCAATTTTTATCAATGGATTAAATATTAATATGCTTTGACTAGGGAATTCTAGATGTCTAAAACATAGAAACCAGACACAAACGCACAAAAATGTTCATTGTAGTTTCATAGAAAAAGAGGAAACAATCTAAATGTTCAACAGGAGAAGTATTGTTAAATAAGTTGTGCTACAGCCATACCATAATTATTCTACAACTAGTTTTTAAGAAGAATACGAGTATGTGTGCTGAGTGGAAAGACATCAATATACAGTGATATGAAAAAGAGACTTTCATTTTGTTAGGTGATTGCAATACAAAACTGCTCATAATTGTGTGAAGTATAACATATAGTATATAGTGTAGACTGTGTATAGACATACACATTATACTTATATACATATGTATAATATGTGTGCACACACAGACGCTGTACCTGCATATCAAAAATTTGGAAGGCCACTCACCAAATTACTCACTGAGATTATGTCTGAGAAAGGGATTTTTTTAAAAATCACTTTACCTCTACAGAATATATGTTTTTACATTGAAGGTTAACTTGTAATAAATACAAAATTTCATATTTACCTAGGTTGCAGAAACAGCACTCACATTCCCCAAATATTCACATCATTACCTGTCTTTTCTCCCTCTTCCTCTTCTTCTGTTCTCTTCCTGTATGTAAAATTTTTAAAACAATCTTCTTTTTTTTAAAGATTTTATTTATATTGCATAGAAGACCTGGGGCGTAGTTGGACCTACTGACATTCACTGCTGAGGGGAGCAGTGAGCAGACAGGAGCGGTCTGTGCACCATACATGGGTCACTCCCTGGCTGGGGACCCAGCTGTGGTGAGGCTGTGGTGGTGGCAGCGCTGTGACTTGAGCTTAGGCCAGCAGGGAGGCCCCATGTGGAAATTTTTTTAACTGAGATTAAGTTGCAGAGATCATAGTCCTTTACTTCAAAAAACTTAAACAGGTGTTTCCTAAATGTGTTGTTACATAACCACAGTACAATTCCCAAATCAGAATAACCAAAAAATAAGGGGTTTCCCTGGTGATGTGGAGGTTAAGTTGTCAGTACTATAAAGCTATCAGCAGCCACTATGGCATGAGTTCAGACCTCTCCAGACCTGCCCGCTGCTCCCCTCAGCAGTGTGTTTCAGCAGATTCACCTGTTCTGCTCCCCTCTCTGTCTCTGGTGCATCCTCTCATCCCCATGTCTGCCACCTCTGGCCTCTACCCCAGTTCTTGTATGCATACATAAAAATTAATCTTTAAAAAAAATTCACATTGGCAAAATGCAACTAGTTCATCTACAAACTGTGTATACACTTTATCAATTTTCCCAATAATAACTTTTACAGGAAAAGAATATCCCAAGTAATGAATTGTACATGGTAATCATGTTTCTCCGTTGAAATCTGTCACCCTCTCCCCACCCCCACACCTCTGGCCTGCACACCAGTTCTTGTATGCATAAGTAAATAAATCTTTAAAAAGAATTATGACTTTTGCAGTTAAAAATTATGAATAAAGTAAGCCTGTCCCTGAAAGTAATGTTTGTTCTACTGTCAATATACCTCTCTTCTTTCAATACTTACTTATTACTTTCTGCACAAGGCAATTAGATAACAAATCTTGAAAAAAATATGGAATTCACTTGTTCCTTACTTCTGGGAATTTAGACTAAGAATATAATTATATGTTTGCAAATATTTTGTTAAAATATAAAATGATAGTTATTAAAACAGTATAGTATTGGGATAAAAATAGACACAAGCCAATGGAATAAAATTGAGATCCCAGAAATAAATACTTAAATGGACAGTTCATTTATAACATGGAAACTAAGAATATAACAACAGGAAAAGAGAAATCCCTCAATAAATGGTGTCGGGAAAACTGGACAACTATAGTCAAAATGAAACTAAGACCACTCTGATACAATACACAATAATTTGCTGAAAATGTGTCAGAAACGTGAATGTGAGATCTGAAACCATAAAATACATGGAAGAAAGCAGGTAAAATACTCCATGGCACCCTCCCTGGTGGTGCAACGGGTTAAAGCACAGCACTGCAACCAGCTGTGAGTTCAATCCCCAACTGCTTCAGTGTGAGTTCAATCCCCAGCCTGGGAGGTGATCTACATGGGTGGCAGACCCCTCCTGTCTCCTCGCTGCTCCCCTCAGCAGTGCACTTCAGGGATCTACCTGTACTGCTCCCCACTCTGTCTCTGGCGAAAACTCTCACCGCCCCTGCACCTCTGGCCTGTACTCTAGTTCTGTGTGCATTAAAAAATGAATCTTAAAAAAAATAGTCCATGGCAAGATAAGTCAGAAAGAGAAAGACAATACCATTTGATTTTATTCACGTAGAATATAAAGGTATAACATTTGTTGTCACTTTTTAATATCACTCCCTCAAAAAGCTGACTTGATACTTTTCCTGTAATTAGGTAATATGCCACCAGGTGGCGGCAGTGCCTCAATCACACTCAAAAGAAGGTGCGAACAGAGGCTTTATTTGTAATGTTTTAATTCTTTATTAAAAAATTTAAACTAGTTAGGTAGGGTTTACATTTCCTTCATACCAAACATAAGAAAAAACAAAAAAATTAAAAATGTTTAAAAAGGAGAAGATAAACAACTTGGCAAAGTAAGAGAAAGTGTAATCATACTGCTTAGGCTATTGGTTACTTACAAGAATAATATTTGGGGCCCTCCCTGGTGGAGCAGCCGGTTGAAGCAAAGCACTAAGAAGCTAAAGCCACTTCAGTGCGAGTTCAATCCCCCCCTCCTGAGGTGACCCACATGGCATGGCAGACCACTCCTGACCCCGCCCTCTGCTCCCCTCAGTACTTTGTGGATCTGCCGGTTCTGCTCCCCACTCTGTCTCTGGTGAATCCTCTCACCACCCCTGCTCCTCTGGCCTGAACCCCAGTTCTGTATGCATAAATAAATAAATATTTTAAAAAGAAGAAGAAGAATATTTGCTTTTCCTTTCAACTAGAAAGTTTCAGTTGTTGTTTTCAATCATTGCTTCCAGTGACTCCTGAAATGTCTTTTTCATATAGCTAATGAAGAACACCAAGAAAATCTACTGTTAGGTTTCTCCTGATTTCAGGATTTTTTAAAAATCTCAGTTTTTACAAAATGATGTAAAAGTGAACTATTACATTATTTTTTTAAAAATCTGTTTTATAGCTGGTAGGGACCTTAGAGATTTAGTCAAAGCTACTGTGTCACTACTAAAGAAAGTGACATGTCAAGGGCGAGGTGTTTTGCTCAAGATTTCTTGGAGATGCAGAACTAGATCACAGGTTGCAAAGGAACCGTTGACTAATATGTTCAAAAGGTAGAAATATCAGTTTGTGAAATCTGTGGTCATTTGATAAGTCTTGGTTTACCACGTGAGTTCTTTACAAACCAAGTAGTTCCTCTTAGTCACTGTGTTTGCAGTGAGTCAATAGCTGGTGGGCCACTGGGTTTTATTCTAAGTGGGAATGATTATGAGACTATATATTGTAATTGCAGCAAAAAGATAAATGTGCTTGCTGAATTGATAACCAGCGCAAATATTTAAATAATGCACAATGGTAAGATAAAAGCAAGCAGACCTATGGTACAGATAAAATTTTGTAAAGTACAGATACCTGTTTTTCTCACACTGAATTTCAAAGTGTATGGATGGTTAATCTAGTGTTCCTTATTTCATTTCAAAAAGGGAACATCCAACTTCCTCTCACTGAGGCACCCATCTCTACATGTTCACCTGCTCTGAGACTCCTAGCTTACACTGAACTACCTGCTCCTTCAGTCTCAGCGGAGACCATGGGAAGTGCTGTGAGGCTCCTGGGGACTCCCAGTCAGCTTCCCATCAGTGCTCTTTTTAGTATCTTGGTTCCTTATGAAAATGAGGAACTGTGCACTCTGCAGCCCACAGCTAGCTCTCGGTCTTAGGAAAGGTCTTAAGTCATCATTCCTTGAATCCATGGTCATTACAAATTCCTTCAAGAGACTCAGACAAAGAAGAGAATGGAGTACAGGAGGAGAGCTCACAGTCAGTGGGAAAGTCGATTCTCCGTTCCAGGGAGGATTGTCTAACCGCCTCCTTGCCATCAGTCAGCAGCCAAAGGTGTCTCTTTCCCATACCTGTACTGAAGCCTGCAGTCCAGCTGGTTCCTAAGCATGATCAGTTTGTTTGTTTTTTAAAGATTTATTTATTTATGCACACAGAACTGGGGTATAGGCCAGAAGTGCAGGGGCAGTAAGAGAATTCACCAGACACAGAGTGGGGAGCAGAACAAGATGATTGATGGATTACACTGCTGAGGGGAGCAGCGGGCTGGTAAGGAAAGGTCTGCCACGCCATGTGGGTCACCTCCCTGGCTTGTATTGAACTTGTGAAGTGGCTGCGGCTGGCTTCATAGTGCTGTGCTTTAGCCCATTGTATCACCAGGGAGGGCCCAGGGTGGACAGTTTTAACTGCTTCTTGAATCATTATTTTCCCTTTCTTGGAGCTGACAAGTATATCCGCCGGCTTCAGGGAAAGAAAGTGACAGTTTTGTGTACTTTGAATAGTTTAAGTACACACAACAAAAGATAAGAAAAAGTAAACTTTATTAAAACTCTGAACTAAAACTAACTTGCTAAATTTAAAAGTAGAAAAGTTGATTGGATCAGATAGTTAAAATTCTGTATATCAAAATGATACATGTACATTTGAAATATCAGTATAGGGAAATACCAAAACAAGCATTATGGCCTATGGAACAACTGAGCTCCTATAAATGAGCTTTAAATAAAAACCAACCACCTCTAAAAAATTCCTTATTGATAATGGACAAAGAATATAAACATGTGGTATGAGTATAACTCAATGATAAACATTTGGTAAAATGATCAACTTCACTAAAATTAAGTAACTAATAATTGAAACTGCAAATACATGCTATTTTGCTATCTACCAATTTAGCAAAATGTGTTAAAATGTAAATGTCTCAAACTGGTAAAAGAGTGGTGATATGTTTCCTATATTGTTGGTCATAGAAATAAAAATTAGGATAACAATTTCACAACGTGTTTAAAGAAATTTTAAAAATTCTACTTTCTGACCTTGTAATCCCACTATTAGTAACTCATACTTTTGACAAAAGAGTAATTCAAAATATGCACAAATATTTTGCTATTAGGATGATCAATGTAGTAGTCATTTCAAATGATGGTTATAAGTAATTATTAAACAAGAAAAATGCCTATCCTATCATATTAAGTGTAAAACGGACATAATTTATTTTTTAAAGATTTATTTATTTATGCAGAGGAGAACTGAGGTGTAAGCCAGAGGCACAAGGGGCTGGGGTGTGTGTGAGAGGATTGACCAACAACAGAGTGGGGAGCAGAACAAGCAGATGTATTGAAATCCACTGCTGAGGGGAGCAGCAGAGACAGGAGAGATTTGCTGTGCGTGTGGGTCAGCTCCCAGGTCGAGGATCAGACTCAGGCCTGGCAGTGATAGAACTGAGATTTAAGTCCTACACTACCAGGGAGGTCTCTGGACATAATTAATCTTAATACGTCATTAAAAAAAAAAAAGACTGGGCCCTCCCTGGTGGCGCAGCGGGTTAAAGCACAGCACTGAGAATATAAAGCCACTTCTGCATGAGTTCGATTCCCGCCTGCCCCGGATGTGACCACATGGCACAGCAGACCTCTCCTGACCCGCCCGCTGCTCCCCTCAGCAGTGTACTTTGTCGATCTGCCTGTTCTGTTCCCCACTCTGTCTCTGGTGAAGCCTCTCACCGCCCCTGAGCCTCTGGCCTGTACCCCAGTTCTGTATGCACAAAATAAATAAATAAATCTTTAAAAAAAAAAAAAAAGACTGGCAGGAAAAGTTTCTAAACATTAACTGTGGCTGTAACTGGGAGGTGGGCTTTCAAATAATTTCATTCCTGTTTCTTTATCTTACCATGCACTATACAAGCTTTCTACATTCAGCATATGTTCGTTTCCTAACTAGAAAAAAATAGAAATAAAAGAAAAGAGAAAAAGTACATGACAAAAATGAACAAAATGACTGATTGCCCCACGCTCCATAACAAGAAGAAAATTTGAGAAGCCCCTACACACCCACATTCCGTCGTTCTCCTGGCCTGATGTTACCGAGAAATAACTGCACTGCAGTGCTAGTGTGGTAAATTGAGAAATGTCCTAGTTCCTGCCACATGACTTTATGGGGTGCTGAGTTCTCTGCAATAACATGCATAATAATCTTTTTAGCAATCCCTGCAATTAGGGGGTTGCCAAACTGGAATTGTTACTTTATTTGAGACAGGCACACACACATATGCACGCACACACAATATTCGAAATTCAGAACCAACTACCCCCTTGAAGAAAAACAGTGTAATTAGCTCTCCTTTAGATGGGAAGATATTCTTCAAAACCTAAATATAAACAGACTTTTATAATGTTTTTTTTCCCTTCAAAAAAAAACAACCAGATCATCAATGTTCACCACGTATTGATCAGTGGGGATCAATGCCCTCAATACCCTCTCTTGGTGGCGTGTTTTGGGCTTTAGGACGACAAACTAAACAGGGAACAAGTAGGCTCTTGAGGCCCGCCAGCTCCAGAGTTGAATAAGCAATGAGGGAAGCTCTTGAGTTGCACCGTGAGAACCAATTTTCTCAAGCAGAACTTAATTACATCTGTACAATTATCAAAACATTTTTGGAGAGTGCTAAACTTACACCCACTGCTGGGTTTCTGTTCTGCTGATTTCCTTTAACTAAAATGTTCCCGCAGACAGAGGGTGTGTGTGCATGTGTGTATAGCAGAGATCAATAGTCTCTGCTCAATATCAACAGTATCAATAAAGTCACTGTCTCTCCTTGTCTTCCTGGTGAGGACAAATATTTTCTCTCTGTTTGACAAGAACCCAGATGGGACAGTATCTGGAGAGGGCACCTAGTTGCAACTGTCATTTTACACACAAAACCACTTCTCCAAGTTTATGCTGCTAATTAGTGGCACTGGTTTTACTGGAACCCAGTTCTCCACATTCCACTGCTGTTCCACCGTCTTAGAGTGATATCCCCAACTGTTTTTTTCCCAAAGAAGGAAATCAAGATATGAATCCTAAGTCCGTGTCTTGGGATGCAGAGAGCATTAAGACAGTAAGCCAAATAATTCTGTAGGGGAAATCATCCCTTGTGATGTGAAAAAGTCCTACTGTCCTGGGACAATCATCTTGGGGCACCCTCCATCAGGTGCTACTGGGCATTCAAGGGAGGAGCTTGCACCCACGCAGGGAAGGGAAGGAGGGAGCCCCCGGCATCAAGGGCAACTCAGTGACATGGGGAGAAAGCTGGACGCAGGTGCAAAGCAGAGGGAACACGGAGAGCAAACTGTCGCTTTCAGCCTGGGCGCTATTTGGAAACGGGTGTGGGGCTTCAGAAGAGCCCTGGAAGGGAAGCGAACAAGCGCCAGTTGTTTTTTTCACCGCGCGTGCGCGCACGCACACACGGCATCTGGTAGGCCTTGCTTTGCAGCAGTATTGCTACACGAGCACACCCTGCAACCTCCTTCTTTTTGAACATGCAACTACTTCTCCTTTGCTGCTCTGCCCTTGCCTGACTTCAACTGGACCTTAACTCCCTCCAGTAAGTCTCTTCCAGTAATGTTCCCTGAGCCAAGGCGCAGCTGCCCCTTCCCCTCCACACCAGACAGGTCACATGGGTCTTCTGCACTTCAACACAACTTAGACCAACTCGGCATGGCAATTGTTAGTCTCCTCTGAAGGGACCCCAAGTTGTTTTGGGCAGGGACTTCATCCTTTCGGTTAGTACCCCAGGACTCAACCCTGGGCCTATAACATATTACACAGCTAATAAATCTGACAAGCACTTACTTTGTGCTCACTGGGCAAGGAAACGGAGACCGGAGACCGTGGTGAGATGCACGTGGTCTCTGCCCTCCAGAATCTTGCATTCTAAAGGGACCTTCACACCGCAAAAGCTGCTCTGAGGAAATATTTAACACAAAGGATGGCAGGTCAGTGGGCTATGACGCCTATCATTTCTTACACCGCAGCACTGTTCGACATCAGTTAGTAATAGACTCGAGGCGAAACACTGGGATTGGAGTTTTCAATAAGCTACACAACACAGACAAACTGAGGTTGGCCACTAATCTTTGACAGAATAAAGACAGTCACAGCCAAATCTCATTCAATTGAATTCTGCTAATTTTGAATCTGTGAATTACTCACTCAGAAACTTGTCTGACCTGTACTTTGACGTCACATACAGAGAATTGGATTTCCAGAGAAAATTAATAACAACAAAGCTTCAAAAAGCTCCTCCAAGTTTACAAGTCTTTCACATATAATATCTGATCTGATCATGAGGCTGTAGTTATCTCCACCTTTGGGATCTTTACTTGGGAGTTTTAACCAGTCTCAGTAGAATTTTATTACAGAGCCTGGAGTTGGATGAATCATTGTCCTCTTTGAAATGAGTGAGTAGGCCATGACTCAGGTAAGGCCACTCACTACAGGTGATGCTACAGGTGTTCATTCCATCCTCACTCCATTCGCTCTACACGGTCCAGTTTGAAATGCTGTTGTTTCTTAAATGCAGCTGCTGTATTACCACACAGGGCTGAAGAATCTCCATTTGCCAGTTCTCTCTCACCATGGCCAGATCGTTAGAGAAAATGCCTCTTTGTTATAACAGTAGCAGAATGTTAAAATGAACGTTTTAGCTGAGATCCCAAGGCTATAGATACCTGAGACCAAAGGGAATTTTGAGAAAGACTTTCCTAAAAGAATTTTTAGTTAATAGCTAGTAGCTTGGCTCTTTAAAACCCTTTACCCACCTTGAGAATATACTGGGAACAAATCGCTGAAAAATGAAAGAATTTGTGGTAAAATTTACTTGTAGAAAATTATGCTGTGTGTGAGCCCCTCAGGGGAGTGAAGGGGGTACTTCTCCCTTTGGAGTAAGTGAGGAAGGCGAGACACAGTGGACACAGCATCTCACCTGGAAAACCCCAAAGCCCGACGACCCAGGGCTGGCATTAGACCCTGAGTGAATTAAAGACAGTGGGAGTGAAGTGGGATGCCCCTTTGCTCCTGGAGTGTGTCAGCCCAAGCTTGCTGAGACCCTCTGTACCCTCTCAATGGAGAGGGCATTATCACTCCCACCCCGGATTGAAACATGGTCTCACAAAACCCTATGGAGGAAAAAAGGACAGCAAAGCACAGGAGTCCACACAACAAAGCTCCAAAAAAAGAGGAGACAGAACCGATGAAACGGCAGAAAACATTTCTCCCACACCCTGGGAAATGTTCCCGGGGCTGCCTTCAGGGCACCCAAGAAGAACCCCATGAGAGTAAGTCAGCATTAGACATTTGCCAGGCCCAGAGCTGTAAAGTTATCTTCCAAGAGTGCCGGTGAAAGAACTCCCTGCAGCGCTTGGCCAAGCCATGAGGCTCCATGATCAAAAAATAAGATTGCATATGAAGTCCCGCGCCCCCCCAGTCTGTCACTGTAAACCCTCAAACACTCTTCCCCTGCCTCCTGCAGAGCCACGGGAAGTCTAAGGGCCCTGAACTAAGAGGCTGCTAAGAACACTTCCTTCATTGCACAAGAACTCAAGGTCACAAAACAAAAACAACAGCTTGTCTTTATTTACATTTTGGTAAATCTCATCCTGCATTTCTTGCATTAGACTTTTTAAAATATCACATTGATGACGAGTCCCTTTCAATTTTGCATCTTAGGCAAGAGCCTTAATCCCAGTTCTGCTTTTCCTTCCTTGTCTCCTCCACCCAGCTTCAACCTCAGAGAATCCCCAAATTTTGGTTAGCACGATAGAGGGGGGTTTGGAGGCATACTGTGAAGACTTCCCACTTACAGATGGCCTGAGCTGGAGGAAAGCAGTGGGAAAGAAGCATCTCTGATTACATCCCGTAAGATTTGTTTGTTCAGTGTATTGGTCACAGGAAGTTACAAACCAGCTACAAAACAAAATCATCATACAAAATGCCTGCAGTTGGGGCATCAATTGGGGACAGAGAGAGAAACCTCAGCATGCTACAATGATTTGGGATGTAGGCAAAGGCTAGGGTTCTCCTCATGCCTCTACATGTAAGTTTGGAAAGATAAGTCAGGTAGCCTCGGTACTACATTTGTAAACTCAAAGATTACTTAGTACTTCCAGTATGCTAGGAAGACAGGATTAAATTTGGGGGAAAGACCTACATACCCAATTGTCAAACATTCAACTAGTCCTCTACCTGTGGTAGAGGTACCTGTAGGGTGTTACCCCAGTGGAGTCCACAGGGAATTATCCCAATTATTAGTTAGGTTTCCTAGGTAGGTGACAGCCGAGCTAAGTTGGGTAGAAATATTAAAGGTGGGGGCCCTCCCCGATGGTGCAACAGATTAGAGCACAGCACTACGAAGCTATCCTCGGCCACTACAGCACGAGTTCAATCCCCAGCCAGGGAGGTGAGTCACACAGCACAGCAGACCTCTCCTGACCCACCTGCGGCTCCTCTCAGCAGTGTATTTAACATATTTCAGTCAATCTTCCTATTCTGCTCCCCACTCTGTTTCTAGTGAATCCTCTCACTCCCACCCCATACCTCTAGCATGTACCCCAGTTCTTGTAAACATAATAAATCTTAAAAAAAAAAAAAGAAATATTAGAGATGGATGATATGAAGCTATAGGAAGTAAATGTTTCAGTCAGAGGGGACTGCATGTGTAAAAGTGTGGAGGAAAGTGATCTAAACTAAGCAAACCTATAGAAGAGAAGATGTCACCAGGGATGGGGGAGAATGTTGATCATGCAACACAAAAGTTTTAATTCTGCAAGATGATTAAGTTTTGGAGACTTGGTTACAGCAAGGTGACTAAAGACAACAAAGCTGTATTGTGCACTCAAAGTTTCTAAGAAGGGAGCTCTTATATGTTCTCAATACACCACTGAAGGAAAGAAAAAGGTAAGTATATGTGAATATGCTAATTAGTTTGTGGCAATTTCACAATGTATACATATATCAAAACATGAAGTTGTATGTCCTAAACATATACAATTTTTGTGAGTAAATGAGGGAGGGGGTGAAGGAAGGTCACAATAACTCATAGATTTGATGTACAGATTCAGTGAGGGACAGCAGGTAAGTGTTGTATATGTGGAAAATTGCTGTAGCACGTTAACAATTACCCTCCCCACGGCCTCCTGCTGTCAGAAACTAGCTGCTGGCCGAGGCCCAGGCTCTGAGAAGACCATGCCGGCTGCATTCTGCACGCCAGGGCGTACTCTCCATATTCAAGTTCCATGAATGGTGGCTACTGGAGCTGTGCACCGAAAGGCAACAGTCCTGCCAAGATTTTACTTCAAGGATAATCAATAAACCTTAAAAGCTTTCTGTATCTTTAAGAACATGGTGAAATATATGGGATTATGTCTCTTCGCAGTATAGCCTGAGACTCCTCTTTGAGCCTTCATCTTACCAACAAGAAACTTCTAAAATCTAGGGAACAGGCCTTAGGAGCCTGAGGCAGGCTGATAAGGCAATAAAAAGAGAGGTACTAGGCCCTCCCTGGTGGCGCAGCGGGTTAAAGCACAGCACTGAGAATCTAAAACC
>NW_004567106.1:67461640-67464895 GCF_000260355.1 Condylura cristata | reverse complement strand
AGAGAGGTACTAGCTGGCAGATGGGAAACAAATTAACACGAAGTCTGTAGATTGGGCTTTCTCCTGTGAACATTCTTTATTGTGTAAAACATTCCCACCCTGACCATGGTCCGTTTGTCTTTGGTACCTATAAAACAGGCTACCACTCTGTGTGTGTGTGTGTGTGTGTGTGTGTGCGATCTGCCCAAGGGTGACTGCCAGCCCAGAGGCCATATTGAGAGGGTCGGGAATGTTCGGCATTGTCTGCAGAGGATCTCTTACCCAAACAATGCAATTGTCCAAAAACTATCCATGAAACAACGGCTCTTCTTGGTCCTTCCATCCCCCCAGTCCCTTCTCAGCCTTTGAAAGCTACTTTTCTTTCTTTGATTTTGAATGTGACTAAATAAAAGTCATTGAATTAACTTTATGAGGCTAATGTGACCTTAAAAACAAGTTATAAATCAAGAAGAACACAAGAAGAAAAAAATAGGCTCATTTAAGTATTGCATACATATAAAAGCCTGAAATAAGACATTAGCAAATAAAATTACTTTTCACATTTTTAAAAATCACAACAAAATACATGGTACCCTAAGAAAAAATTGATGGTTCAATTCTTGAAAATCAAGTAATGGCAATATGCCACATTACTTTAAAAAAGACTAAGAGTTGAAGGAAAAGGGAATTTAAAAAAATATGACATTTGATAGATAACAAGAATAGTAAAAAATTCAATAACAAACATGTTACTGTTGAAAATTTTGAAGCATTCTTAATAAAGTAAAAATAGTCAAGAAAAATAAGAGACCTGTTATCACTTCTCAACATTGTAATAGAAAGGGCATTGGAAGTCCCAGCCATTGCAATAAAGCAAAGAAAATAAATAAGTATAATTGAAAAGAAATAAATTCATTCATTGCAAACAAGCCACTGCTTACATAAAAAATATAAAAAATAACAAATTATTTAAAATAAGAATTCAATATGATTGTCAGTTATAAGACAAGTCAATAGCATTCCTTGCATCAGCAGGGAGTGATTTTAATTAAAATTAACCTGAGTAGATGGAGATATTTATGTTCATGCATCTGAAGAGATGGATGAGAGGAGTATTATAAAAATTATTTGCTCACAAATTAATCTACAAATTTCAAAGCTATTCTAAATACAATATCAAATGGTTATCCCTTTGTTTATTTAGATTAATATGGAAGAGCAATGAGGCAGGAATAACTAAGAAACTTGTGAAGAATTATACTTTGGGCGGTGTGGAGTAAGTGCAGAGATAGCCAAATGAGTGAACAGAGAGCAGAAACAGACCCATACACGTACAAGATTTTGACATATGATGGATATATGAAACATTTGTAGGGAAATATAAACTACACAATGATCACAGCAAGGATAACTGGCCATCTATATAAGTAACAGTAAAATTAAATAAATCCCTTATGGCAAAAATACATTTTAGCTGAATTAAAGACCTGAATGTGAAAATCAAAACTTGAAAATTTGAGGCAAATCTAGAACAACAGGTCAATGATCTCAAACTTTTAAAGCATTTCTTTTATAAGTTTTTAAGATACACACATTAGAATGGAGAACATTTTCCATTCTGACTATACTGAAATTGAAATTTCTCTATCTGCTTTGTATCCTTGCCTTCTGAATGCTGATGCCACCTACTCTATCTCCAGACTACCTCATTTACGTTCACCTGTGAGTTCACTCTCCTTTGAATGTCTAATAGGCCTCTTCCACACAAGTCCAAAATCTAGTTGTTGATTACAAAAATCTATCTGCTTCTCTCCCATAGAGAGATTAGGTTTGCCTGCACATCAGAGGAAAACCAACTGGGAATCAGCTTTATTTCTGTTGAATTTTGCCACAGTCATGCTAGAAATAGTCAAGCTTTAGGAAGTAGGAAAGGGAAGACAAAAGATCATGTTCTCCTTCAATTAAAGACCTTGAAATTCTAAGAAATTCTTTCATTAGTCTTAATCAAATGGCTTTAATTAGTTGCAAGGAATGCTGGAAAAACACAACCTTTTTATTTATTTAATTTTTGCATGGAAGAACTGGGTTATAGGTCAGAGGTATGGGGGTTGAAAGGATTCACCAGAGACAGGGAGGAGCAGAACAGGTGGATTTACTGAAATAGACCACTAAGAGGCTTTTGATGGGGGAGGTGTGTTGAGCCATAAGTGGGTTAGTTCCCTGGCTGGGGATTGAACTCAGGCCACAGGAAGGATAGCACTGAGACTTAACCACTAGGCCACCAAGGAGGCCAAAAACTGTGATTTTTTACTTTGGATAGCAATATGCCTTGTGAAAATTCAAGAGAAAGTAGAGAATGTATCTTGGGCTAGACAGTAAGAGTCTTCCACACATTTAGCCTGCCCCCCCTCAGCAAATTACACCAGTTGTTCACCCTCAACTCTTTTTCATTAATGAACCCCACATCTGTAAGGAAATCAGAATTTATCATAAATTCTATCGTTCTCGTTTCTTCCAACAATCATCTGAACTTTTAAAATAGTTCCCTAATTGATCTCTTTGCCTTTATGCCTGCCACTTGTGTTAGTTGGGACAGGCTATGTTATGCTGTGGTAACAAACAACTTTCGAGCTTCAGTGAATGAGTGGAAAGTTATTAAGAGTACCTACCCTGAATGGAGTCTTACAAGATTAAGTGTTCGGTGGACTGGTGGTAGTAATGGCACAAAATGTGGATGTATTTACTGCTCCTGAATCGTGCATTTAAAAATATTAAGATGGTAAATTTTATATTATGTGTATTTTGCCACCATTTTTTTTTAAGGAATGGATACATGGTAGAAATTGTTTGTAACACATAAAATTAACCAAGAGCTAACATCCCAATTATACATTGGACCTTTAAAAATTAATAAGATGATAAGTAGCTCAATAAAAAAAAGGGGGGGGAATGCATAAACAGCAATTCACAGAGAAAGGAAAACACTGACACTTTTTTGGTGTTGACCTAATAGCCACTCTCCGTATTTTTCTCCATGTAGCCATGGTTTCATTTTTAAAAATGTTATTTTCGGGGCCTCCCTGGTGGACTAAGGGTTAAGTCTCAGTGCTACCACCACTATGTCCTGAGTTCTATCCCCAGCCAGAGAGCTGGCTCACATATGGTCAGCAAACTTCTCCTGTCTCACCTGCTGCTCCACTCAGCGGTGTATTTCAGCAGATCCACATGTTCTCTACCCGTCTGTCTTGGTGAATCCCCTGCAGAGCAATACCCGCA
>NW_004567106.1:67454372-67459520 GCF_000260355.1 Condylura cristata | reverse complement strand
ACTATTATAAAATTTAAAAAAATTATCTGAGTTTCTACAATATGCTACTGCCAGGCATTGTTTTAGAAACCTGAGAGACAGGGTGAGTAATGTGAAAAAACGCCCTGTTCTCATGGAGTTTCTGTTCTAGTGGGGGGAAGAGAGTAAATGAAGGCCCAGGGGCTGTGGGGAGGCCAACTGGTGCCACGTGGTGACAGTGATATGACAACTACACCTTGGCAGGGAATCCTACAGTGTCAAAACACTAGGAGGATATAAAATAGTGTTATTTTAATGATTAAAAAAGATACAGTGTGTCATCTGCAATGTGTTATGGGAAATAATCAGCAGAGGAAGGGAGATAGGAAGTTCCAAGGATGGAAGCTGCTAATTTATGAGGCGGAGAAAGGCTTCTCTGAGGACAGGCAAGTAAGCTGGGCTTGAAGGAAGGAGAGGGGGGGCATGAGGCCACCGGCTGCCACTATCCAAGTACCGGGAACAGGAACATTGGTGCAGTGTTCATGGAAGAACAAGGAGACAAAAAAGGGCGGGCGGTAAAATGCACCGCAGAGGGCGTGCGCTGAGAAGCGTGACAGAAGCGAGGGCTTTGTGGGCCACTGTGAAGACTCTGGCCTTTCCTGCGTGTGCCTGAAGCTGTATGTCTTGCCACTTTGGTCTCCCAAAGAAGCATGAAGCCAGTGGCGGGAGTGCAAGCGGAAAGGAAGGTGGGAAGCTGCAGCCCCTCATTTGGCGGCGGGAGTGAGTCTGAAAAAGTCACCACCGGGATTACTCAACTGCAGTCCAGCAAGTGGGGCTGTGAAGCGACAGGTCTAGCAGTGGAAGATCAGGACTACAGAACTTGATCCAGTGCCTTCATGTGAGGAATTTGTTGCCCAGCAAAGAAGGTATGCCAGTGGAAAAAGATGGGATTAAGGGTGTTGTCTTTCTGCCTATTCTTAAGAATTGCCTTAAGGTCCAAGTGATTAAATTCTGGGAGCAGGGGATTGGCAAAGCACTAAAGCCAACCTAAGAGCCAAAATGTTTCAGGCGGGAAGACTATCTTGAAAAAAATCTCAGCTGTGGTTAGCTACACATAGAATTAATTGGAAGTAGATAATCCAAAAACTACTAGGTCGAAGAGAGAACGCTGTTAATGATAAAACAGGAAACAAAACAAAAAACAAAGTGTGATAATAGTTTCTGGCCACTGAGCAATCTGTGGGCCCCCAAATAGGCACCGGCAGGAAGGGGAGGGCATGGTCCCCAAGACGGTGGAGAATGGGCAGCTACTCCGGGGAGAGGCTGGCTCCCGGGGGTTTACCGCTCTGCTGGTACCCAGAGTCCTCACTGTGCCTGTGCCATAGTGTTCAGCAATGTCTGGAGGAATTTGCCTTAACTTCCCATGCGGCTCTCAGTGGTAGTTTTTACTGCATTGCCCTGGTGTCCTGAACACCAGCAATTTGTATACTCTGCAGATAGAGTGATAAATGTCTTGGACTCTAATCATTTGTCAGTGGATGGGCTGTAAGACTCACACCTGTGGACAGCATGTAACTCCTTTAGAGATACAGGATAGGGTCAAGCTGGACACACTCCATGGATAAGACTTTGCGGTTGTCTCGTCAGACACAAGCCATGCAACGGGAAGAATGGAGTGTTCAAAGATGTGAGGTAGAAATGATCTGGTCCAGCCTCAACCTCTCAAACCTTAGCTCTTGCTTGCTGCACTAGGGAGGTTGTAAAGCTTTTTCTGAGGGTTGAGGTATATAACAAAGATTTGACTAAGACATAAGCAGAAATCTGTTGGGTGCTTGAGAAAAAAAAATTTAGTTTTCCTATTCCTCATCCCCAAAGCTTAGATTTGAAGCTGGAGCAGCAGCAGCCAGTTTGCAACTACGCGTTACAGAATAAGGATAAAAACCAACACAGTAGCAGTAGTAGGGAAGGAGGGAGGGAAAGAGGGGGTGGGGGAAAAGGGGAGCAAGTTAAGCTCTAGCGCTCTATGTCATAAAATAGCTGTACTCAGTCCAGGACCACTTTCTTATGAACTTACCGCAAAAAACACAATAATAAATCTGCAAGCTCAAACCTAACAACTAATATGTTCAACACTCTTAGGCAAGGAAATGTAAATGAAATATTAGATACCTTTTATACTCATCAAATAGGCAGAAATTATAAAATATGGTCATGTAAAGTGCTAGCAAGGAAATGGAAAAACAGACATTTTCATGCAGTGCCTGTTAAGGTAAATCGGTGCAGTCACTTAGGAGAGCATCTTGTAAAAACTAGTATTATTGAAGAGGGACATAACAATTCCACATCTAGGTATAAACCTAGATCCTTGCCATTTAATATATGGTGTGTGAAGCCAAGGAATCCCTTGCTCTTGTGCACCAGAAAATACAGACAAGCATATATATTGCAGAGTTGTTTCTAACTGAAGAAAAGAAGGGAGACTGGAGACTTAAATGCCTTTCAACAAAAGGATAAATGTCATACTTGCACGGCAATGAAAATAGATGAACAGGGCCTCCCTGGTGGTGCAAGGGGTTAACTCTCAGCACTATACAGCTGTCCATAGCCACTGCAGCATGAGTTCCACCCTTGGCCAAGTAGCTGACCCACATGGTGCCTATATTCATGAGGTACAAGTATATAAAATACATGGGATAACATGTATAACATAACAAACATGAAATTCAGAATAGGTTTGCCTCAGAGTAGGAGGGAGCGAAATGGTCTAGGGGGTTCAACCATGTCTTTTACATGGGTCCCCTGGTGATTTATTATTTTATTATTCTATTCTTCTATGTTGGTAGTGTTTTACCATTTTAAAGTGGAAAAAGAGAAGATTCAAGGTAAATACTAGAACAAGAGAAAGTTGTCATACAAGAAAACCAGCTGGACCCTCCTTGGTGGCACAGCAGGTTAAAGCACAGCACTAAGAAGCTAAAACTACTTTAGCATGAGTTCAATCCCCACCCTGGAGGTGACCCACAAGGCACGGCAGACCTCTCCTGACCTGCCCGCTGCTCCCCTCAGCAGTGTATTTTACCAGTCAGCCTGTTCTGCTCCCCACTCTGTCTCTGGTGAATCCTCTCACTGCCCCTGCACCTCTGGCTTGTACCCCAGTTCTGTATGAACAAATAAATAAATCTTTAAAAATTAAAAAAAAGAAAAGGAAAGGAAAGGAAACCAGCTACCTAGAAGTTGACAGCTGCATAGAAACACCGATTGGGGAAAGAGCCCTCTCAGGCTTCAAAAGCTGCATGAGGGCTACACAATGCCATCTTCCTTCTGTGAGTCTCTGGCTCAGAGAGAAGAAAGAGCCTTTTGATGTTAAACTTATTTGAGCCCCAGAGTACTTGAGGCATGAACATGCCTGGGAAGTTTTTGAAACAATTCTTTATTCAGCAGACTTGATAATGACTAACATTTATTTTGTGTTTGCTATGTTCTAGACACTACACTAAATACTTTGTATTGATTATCTCACTCCACCTCCACAATAACCCTATATTCATGTAATTCCATGTATTACAGTTGAGGAAACCAAGGCTAGTCACAGATTAGTACCTAGTGGAGCTTGTATTTCAAACCAAGGCGGTTTGCCTCTGGAGGCCTAATCCTTAACCACCAAGCAAAATGCCAAGTGCTGTGAAATGCTGGCAAGCAAAAGCAACTGTGTGTGTGTGTATAATTTCAATTCTAACACACAGAACCCTGCTGTTCAGTGGAATAGTTGCATAAAGTTTAAAAATAGGCACAATAGGTCCTCCCAAGTGGCACAATGGGTTAAGTCTCATCAGCAGCCGGCCAGGGAGCTGACCCACAGGGTGCAGCAGACCTCTCCTGTCTCCCCGCTGCTCCCCTCAGCAGTGGATTTCAGTAGATCTGTCTGTTCTCCTCCCCATTCTGTCTCTGGTGAATCCTCTCACCCCCCAGCACCTCTGGCCTGTACCCCAGCTCTTGTATGCATAAATAAATAAAACTTAAAAAAATAAAATAGAATAAAAATAAGCACAATAATTTCATAATGTTTAAAAATGCATATGTAGCAATAAAACAAATAAATGTATTGGCTTAAAATTTCCTCTTCTTCCCCAGCAAGTGGGTTGCAATGGGAAAAGGTGATCCTGAATGACTCCTATTTCTCTACTTTTCCTCGTTTCCTACTCAACAAGATGTGGTTTCTTGCTCCTTTAAGTTTGGGGTAAGTGGAAGGCAAAAGTGGTAGAACACAGGAGAGAAGTGGCAATGCAACTACACTCTTAATTTATAACAATCTGACTCATATTAGTATGAACTTAATTTCAACATTTGCACAATGCCATACAGTATACATTGTATGCACTGACACGGATTGACAGTTTTGTGTAGCTGTCTTTTAAATCATATTAAAGAGATAAATTACAAAAAAGATGTATATTTTATACCTTTATAAAGGTATACACTTATCTGTGTGGTTTATTTCTTCATGTATATTCAAATTACTGTTTCATGTCCTTTTATTTCAGCTTAAAGGATTTCCTTGAGTACTTCTTATAAGGTAGGTGTGTAAGCAGTACATTTATTTTATTACTTATTTAAATAATATAAACTGATTCATATTATTTTTCCTTTATCTCTCAAAGATAGTTTTTTTTTTGTTTTCAATACAAAAATTCCTGGCTAACAGTATTTTCCCACAGTATTTTGAACATGTGATTCTGATGCCTTTTGATAAATCAGACAATAATCTTTTTGAGGACTCCTTGTATGTAATGAGTCATTTCTCCCTTGATGCTTTCAAGATTTTGTATTTTTTCTTTGTGCAATTTGACTATAATGGATCCTACTTTTAGTTTATTCTACTTGGAGTTTATTGAACTTTTTAGATGTGTAGATTAATGTCTTTCATCAAATTTGGGGAATCTGTTTTTCAAATATTCTTTCTCCATTTTCTCTAATTCTTCTCCTTCTGGGATTCTTACTAGACACAAGTTGATGGACTTGGTGATATCTTACAGGTCTCTAGTGTTCTCTTCATTTTTCTTCATTGGTTTCTTTTTTCTTACTGTTCCTCACACTGGATAATCACAATTAAGCTAATTTATTATAAGTGAAGTTCATTTATTCTTTTTCTCTTCAAATATGTTGGCAAGATATTCAAGGAAAATTTTTTTT
>NW_004567106.1:67442673-67453892 GCF_000260355.1 Condylura cristata | reverse complement strand
TTTTTTTAAGATTTATTTATCTATGCATATAAGGACTAGGGTACAGGCTATAGGTACAGGTGGTTGGGCGGGGGGCGGGGGTGCGGGGTGAGAGGATTTACCAGAGACAGAGAGGGGAGCAGAACAAGCAGATATACTGAAGTACACTGCTGAGGGGAGCAGCGGGCAAGACAGAAGAGGTCTGCTGCACCATGTGGGTCACTCCCTGGTTGGGGATGGAAGTCGTGCTGCAGTGGCTGCTGCTATTGCTGCACTTTAACCCACTACACCACCAGGGAGGGACTTTCTTAAGTATTTAAATTTATCAGATTTTCTTTAGTTATTTAACTATTTGAAATATTTAAAGTATTTCACTATTTTAATTAGCTGATTTTAAATCTTTGTGTAGTAAGTCCAAAAATGAGTTTCCTTAGAGTTTCTACTGAATGTTCTTTTTTCCCACAGAAAACTGGACTATTACTGTGATAATAAAATGAGGCAACATTGGAAATAAGATCCCCCCCCCTTTCCAGAGCTAGCCATCATTCCTTTTATTGTTGCTTAGTGACTTTACTGAACTACAGGATCCAAGCAATCTACTTTATCATGAAATCCATATGAATTGTCAACTTAATTTTCTGCTCAGTTAATTTGGTAGTGACTGATTGACATGTTGCCTTAAACGCCTGGAGCAGCAAATTTCTGTCTCTGCCGTGGGGTTTTGATGAATGTTGGCCTCAGCACTCAGACAGTTTACATCTCTGACTTAGCCTGAATTCATGCTTGGACAAAGCCCCAGGGTGAGCCAGAACTGAGAAATTAGGGCACTGTCAAGCCTTTATTGAGCATGCGCATGAGTCTCCTCCTAGAGTCCAAGGACTATGTCAGAGCACTTCAAAATCCCTTATAGAAATCTTATTTTCTAGCCTGTTTTTAAAAAATGTTTTAAATACATATTGTTTGCACCATTATTCACTGCTATAGCCCACAGAGTTAAATAGTTGCTTCTGATTATTTCTAAAAACAGATGTGTGGAGGGAAAAGGCTGTTTACATTGGGTGAGCTCTGAATCAGGTCAAATACAGTTTTGTCAGTGTGGTCTTCTCGAAAACCACTAAACAGGTCAAATAATGATGATTGTCTGGAATGGGAATCTGAAGGTGTTCAGACTCTGTTCTGCCCCTCCCGTAGCTGCCTGGCAGTTAGCTTACAGTGTGAGTGTGGGCTGCTGGTTTTCAGGCCTCCCATGGCACTGCAGTGGGAGACTCAAAGTAGACTAAATTAGAATTCACCAATGCACTGTTCTTACAACATTCAGTCACTTTTCTTGAATAAGTGTCTTTCGTAGCCTTTGGTTATCTTCTAGAATTCTGAAGAAGGTGATTCTGACAATTTTTGCCAATGCTTTTATAGAGGAGAAGGTTTCTGGAGAGCTTTACTGAATTATTTGCTTCCTTGATTATTTTAGGTTTATAGTACAAATTGAAGTCACATCATGTTGTCTTTCAATTTTGTTAACCTTTTACAAGATTGCATTGGATATTCTAGGCCCCTTTGCTTCCAATCAGATTTTTAAATGAGATTTTCAATTAGAAAGAAAAAAGTCTAATGGGATTCTGATTGAGATTGCACTGAATCTGTAGATGTATTTGAGTAGGAATTCACATCTAAATACTGAATCTGTCAACCTATGTGTTTAGGAAGACCCAGTCCTCCTATGTGTGTCTTTTTTACTCTGATAACACTCACAACACTGCTGATCCCAGAGGTGTGCGTTTTTCCCCACATCACACAATTCTCTGTGGTACCAATTAAATATCCTACAATTTAACTAAATTGTGACATTATTTACCTAGAGGTAATGTCATATCCCATAGGTTAAGGGCTTGGTCCCATAAGACTGCCCCTCTATCACTTAGATGTCAACTTAAGTAGTAGGTCCCCAAGTTATCCTAAACTTGTTCAGATGTGGCAACAAATCAGAGATTTCCCATGACCTCCCATACCTGTGGATACAATGATCTGCTAAAATAGTTCATAGATCTCAAGAAAACATCTACTTTTGTTATAATAAGGGATATGATAAAGGATACAGGTGAACAGTTAAATAAACAGATATACATGGTGAGGTCTGGGAGAGGGCCAAGTGTAGGAGTTTCTGTTCTCATGGAGTTGGGGGTACTCCAGAACATTTCTGTCACCTAAAAAGAAATACTCTTTCCCTATAGTAGTGATTCATCCCCTCCTGGTATGCAGACATAATCACACCAATATGTAAGTTCTCTGATCTTCTTACTATTGAGATTTTCATGGAGGATTCATCATGTAGACATGAGCACTGATTTCCATTTCTAGCCACTCTCCCCTCTCTGTAGAAAAGGGGAGTAGGGATGAAAATTACAAGCTTCTAATCACAGCTTGGTCTTTGATGACCAGCCCCCTTCTAGAGGAAAGCCAGAAATCTAGCTTCTGGCTAGAAACTCTTCATTCAAACAAAAAACACTTAGGAAATTCCAAGGGATTTAGGAACCCCCTCTCTGGTACCAGGTCAAAGATCATTTATTAGAACAAAAGATGTTTCTAGTCCTCTTATCACTTAGGAAATTACAAAAGATTTAGGAACCTCGTGCCTGAAAACTAGGGTCAAAGACTAAATGTTAAAAGAAAGGTTTCTCTTTGCATTCCTATTTACAAGGATTTCAGGAACCAAACCCTGTGTTAAGAACAGAGACCTGTGTGTGCGTGTGTGTGTGTGTGTGTGTGTGTTCTATTACTTAATAACATGGAGATGATGTATTTCTTTATTTAGATCTTATTTTCTTTCAGAGATGTTTGATAATTTTCACTACAGAGGTTTTATAGTTTTTTGCTAAATTTATTTCTAAGTATTCTGTTTCCTAAAAGTATTGGAAATGGAGTGCACTTTTAAATTTCATGTTCCAATTGTTTGTTGTAGGATATAAATATACAACTGAATTTTACATGGCCACATATCCTGTAACCTTGCTAAATTCATTTATTAGATTTAGTGGTTGATTTGTGGAATTCATAAGATTTTCCTCATACTAAATTATGTTACCTGTAAATAGAGCCACAGACTCAACACTTTATACCCCATCAACCTTTCAATCTCTTCTAAATCTATTTCTTTAGTCTGACCTCTTCCTTGAGCTCCACTTGTATAGATAATGAACCCTTGGAATTTTCCATAGGCCTTTTTAGTTTGCAATGTCTTTAGATAAAATTTACATAATATAACATATACCATTTTAAAGCATGAATGGTTTTAAGCATACTGTAGTCTAATAATCTACTGATAGAGACTCCCCGAGCAATGATGAGTGTCTAAATAAACAAACACAAAATCTAAGATTCTCACTGTTCACCTTACAGAAAACCCTAGAACAGTGTCTGTTACTTAGTAGGGAAGCATGAAGAAGTGAAAAAATGAACTATGAGGCAGTATAAAAATACCTTAAGAACAAGAAGATATCAGGACAGGTTTTGCTGCAGATTTTCACAATAAAAAAAGTGGATTCCTGGCCCTCCCTGGTGGCGCAGCGGGTTAAAGCACTGCACTGAGAAGCTAAAGCCACTTCCGCATGAGTTCGATTCCTGCCTGCCCCGGAGGTGACCACATGGCGTGGCAGACCTCTCCTGGCCCAGCCACTCCTCCCCTCCGCAATGTACTTGGTCAGTTGGCCTGTTCTGCTTCCCGCTCTGTCTCTGGTGAATCCTCTCACCCTCCGCATCTCTGGCCTGTATCCGTTCTTTATGAATAAATAAATAAAATCTTTTAAAAAAAAAAAGTGGATTCCAAATATACACTCAGAATAATATAACAACATCTATGATATGAGGGAATTCCTACTTGACATGTAGAGAACTTAACAAGGTCTTGTTAAATTCCGAGACAAAGAATATTGTCTCCTAAATTCTTCTGCTGATTCTATGAATCATAAAGTAAAATAGTTTAATTCCAATGTATTAGCAAATTAAAAAGAATTATCAAACTAGATTTATCATCAATAAATCCTAGGTAGATAATGTAGAAAGAAAGTAAAATTTAATGCAATATTAGTAAGAATATATGCCTAACAATTTAATTGTCCAACAAAAATACTCTTTTGAAAATTTACTTATAGAATAAAGTAAAAAACATTTTATCACCATGCCTGTGTATTACTTTTATATAACAAAAAGAAATTTTTCCTCTAACAGCTTTTGAAAAATTTCAAATGTATGGAAAAGTTAATAGTAGTACACAGTCTTAAATCTTTCATCTAGATCCTCCAATTGTTAATATTTGTCACCTTTTCTTATTTCTATCTCCAATTCTTTCTAGAGCATTTTAAAGTTGCAGAGATAATGACATTTTTAGCCCTAAAATTTTACCATTCATCTCATTAAAGTAAGGATATCATTGTTAAAGTACCATTAACTCCTATTTATCACTTTACATAGAGTCCATATTTAAAATTTCCCAAAAATGTCTCTTAAGTAGATTCAGTTAAGTTTTATGTATTGAACCTGGTTGCTATATCACTTTAATCTCTTTTAATCTAAAGATTAAACATCAACTCTGCCCTTAACTAGTTTTTTCATGATGTTGAAATCTTGATGAGCTAGTTAGAGTCAATTGCCCTATATAATGTCTGGATTTCATCTTGCCCCATCGATACACTCCAGGTAAACAATTTTTGACCCCAGTATCATAGTTGACGTAGTACGTGGTCGGTACTTACATAATGTTCAATTGTCCCTCTATCAATGATGCTACATTTGTTAGGCTACTGGAGCGCCTCTCCAACATAAATATCCACTGCCCCCTTTATAATTAATAAGAGGTCTATGCGGTGGTAAGCTAAAACCACAGGACCGTCCTGTTTCCCGATAGTCTTTTACCCAATGATAATTTTAGCAACTATTAATGGTCCTGACCTGGAATAATTATCACTTCGATGGTTGCACGGTGATTTTTCTAATGCTATCATGTCCTTCCTCTCAAGTATACCAAGTATCACTCTGTGTAAGCCCAAATGATATATTTCCTGCCCCACATCTGGAATCATCCATTTCTTAAAGAAGCCCTGTTGGTCTTTAGTGGGGAATGACATTTCACAATCAAGATCCATGCACCAGCTTTGTATACTTATTGTTATTCCCAGACACCTCTTTTAGTTGGCAGAGGTAAGAATATATGAATTTATATGTACATGTTCCTACTACAAATATAGATCTAGATTATGTAATTACTTCCAAGTATGTAGATATGTGTATAATACATGTATTTTTAATTCTATCATTCCATCTCTATACATTAACAAATATTCTTTAAAAAAATACATTTCTTTAATTTCCCCCCAATTCCTATTCTAATTTCCCTCCTAAATGTTTTGCTAATTCTGCTATTTCCAATTCAAATCAAATACACAAATCTCTTCCTCTACTACCTGTCCCACATTTCATTTCTACAGTAACAACCCTGATTTCCAACATCAATATATGTACTCAATTGCTGTATTCCCAAATAAATACAAATGGTGTCAGAATTATAAAACCAATAATAAACCTAAATAAAGTCAAAGAATTATTTGTAGCTCATTTTGTTTTTAGAATATATTCCCATCAGTACTTGATCAGAAGCAGAAGCACTAGCAGTACAAATATTGAGGAGTTTATCACAGGAGTCTGGTGTTAGGCAACTGTGGAACTAGCCAAACAATGTAGTTTCTGGGTATCTAAGGTTGGAACCTAAATTTGTAGGGCAGAATCAGGAAGGAAAAGATGAAGGCAACGTGGGAAAGGAGAAAGTGAAGGCTGTGAGACTCAGTTGGGACCTCGGGGTGTGGGGCGGGGAGTGCTGTAACACAGGTCAGATTCTCACTGCTTCCAGCTCTCCTCACAACCCTACAGATGCTGATCTCCTGCAGGAGAAGCCTGTGCCCTTCGCCACAGTTAAAAGTACATCCCATGGAAATGGTAGTAGCTGCTGTCATTTCTGGCACACAGACAACGAATAGCTCTGAGAGCTACCTTCACAAATGCAGTCAGCTTGATGTGGTCCCTCTCAAGGGCCATAGTGAAGGAGTGAGCAGATCTCACCTGATGGGAGGGAATTCTGGGAGATAGTTCCAGTTGAATTCATTTGACAGTGTCAATCTCCCAAAGTCTACACTCAGAATTCCAAAACTACTTGAATTAATCATTTTCTCTGTGCAATGTTATCACATTTGTATTTGTTATCACAGTGTTATCACACTGTATTTGATATACAGTTAGATTCAACTGGTAAGATTTTACATTTCCTTTTTTGGTAAAGATTTGTTTATTTATGCATACAAGAGCTTGGGTACTAGCCAGAGCTGCAGGGGTGAGAGGATTCCCCAGAGACAGAGTGGGGAGCAGAACAGGCAGATGGACTGAAGTACACTGCTGAGAGGAGCAGCCTGGAGACAGGAGAGGTCTGCTGCAACATGTGGGTCAGCTGCCTGGCTGGGGATTGAACTCATGCTGCAGTGGCTGATAATAGCTTTATAGCGTTGATACTTAACACTTTGCACTACCAGGGAGACCCCAAATTAAACTTTTTATTCAACTCAAGGAGATAACACAAAAAATTGTAAAATGCACAAGTTATAAAGTAAAACTCTATTAAAATACAGTCTCAGAGAAGTCTTGCTCTGACCCAATCTCCTCCACTCTGTGCTTACCCATCTCTTATTTGGGTACCATTTTTATTATACATGTATATACTTTCCCTGATTTTTGCCACAAGATAGTATATTGTACATAGTCTACCACACCTTGGAATAAAAGCAAACTCAAAAAAATTTAACACCCAAATTACGACATTTACAAAAAATATTTCAAAGATACTGTTGTTTTTATTAATACACCCAAGGGTAGTGTAAACAAGATGCTATAAGATGAAAATAACATATGATGTAAAATCTTTTGGCAAATGTTAGAAATATAATATCTAGTATATTTCATTAATTTAGAAGTAAAGTCTTCAAGAATTAAAATATTTGGGAAAGTGAGTTCAGCAGAAGAGACAGTGATGCTGCTGACAAGACTGAAAATCTAGATTTGGTATGAATAGCATTTTACAGAAAAAAGTCCAAAGTTTTTTATTGACTACAAACATCCCATGTAGCAATAATGGGGTGGCATTGCTGTATGAGTTCTTATTTAGTTAATAAAAGCTGGTCCCCAGGTTATTGCGATCAGAGAGTGTATTCTTTGTTGACTGGACCAAACCTGGAACAATTCATGTTTTAATAGGAACACTGACAAGAGTACGCAGGAAAAGAGAGAAAAAGGTTGAAGGAAAGAACTAAAGGAAACAGAGCTCTCTTCAAGTATTTGACAGAAGTTACACAGAATAAGAAATAGATTTTTCCTGTGTGCATTTGGAAGGCAAAACCCAAACCAGAATATGGATGTCATAAAGAAGAGGATTTCAATTCACCTTCAGAAATATAAAATACAGTTGGGTATACAATATTCCCATCTCTAAAGTATTTGAAGAGTCTAGATTCCAGAAAAGATTCCATGTGTTTGTTAGTGGAAAGCCTGTGTTAGACCAAGTCTATGATTCTATTTTCTCTTCATAGTTAGAGTTTCTGACATTAGCCTTCTATTAAACAATATAGGTTATGTTATTCACAATAATGACCTGGCATTGCACAGAAAATATTAAACTGTGACCAATCATATCAAATATTAATCATATCAAATATTAAATAATATCAATCATATGTCACTGATTGTGACTAGAGCTGTGGAATCTAGTAGTTGACATTACTATGGTGGGATCAGAGTTGGCAGGGCAGGTCTGGCTGACAGGTGGGACTATCTGGGTCTATCAGAATATATAACTCAAGATAGATACACCAAGAGGCAATAAACTCATCTTCAGGGAACAGGGAGTTCAACAAAACAGCAAATCTTAAAGCATCCCAGCAGTCCTCAACTGGAGCCATGTTTTGAGTTGTGCTCCTCCCTTAAATTTGTTTTCCAGGTCTCTGTGAGTACACAAATTCCTTTGCAGAACAGATTGTCAGCAGAAACCAAAAGAACTGTGTTGACTAAAAAAAAGATCTATGTTGAGTAAAATGTCCATAAGACTTGGGGATACAAGATAATCCTGCCTTGCTGCCCAGGACACAGAGCACAGAAGGAAGGTGTTCCTTCTGTTTCTGCTCAGAGCACGAACTCGCTTGGCTCATCACAGACTCAGAGAACACAGTGCTACTGCTTTTTGTAGAGGTTGCAGCACATCAGTTTGGGAGCACTGTAATTTGAGGGAGGGGTGCGCCCAGTGGGAGATAATTAAGGCTGAGTCCAATGGCCAAGGAAACTAAAGTGAGCGCCTCAGAAACTGAAGATCAGGGTTTCTTCACTAGTGCATGGGGCTATGTCTTGGGGATTCCCAGTAGTAAAAGGGGAGCATTTGAGTAAAGAAGCCTCTTAGGAGAAGGTAAGAGTCAGCAGCCACTTATAGAGTAAGACAGGTCTAGACAAGACCTGTTTATAAATTAAAGAAGTCTGAGAGGTGGGCTCTATCTATACCCTCCTCCTGGAACTTGGGCTGGACTTAGTGACTTACTGTAGCATGAAGTGATACTGTCTGTCTTTGGGGGGGGGGCACATATAGTTTTTGGAGGCACATATAATTTTCACCTTGTTTAGAGCAAGACTAGCAGGAGCCCTTAGGTGCCTTCTGAGATGTTTGACCTTGAAGCAGACATGCAATGAGGAGGTTGTGGCACAGGAGGAGAGTATGACTAGCCACTATAGCGGACTTCCCAAGCTGAGGTCCCAACTTCCACCACCAGACATGTGAAGATATTTGCTTCCAGGTTATTACATTGTCACCCATTGAGACACCCCCAGGCATTGAGAATTCCCAGCTAAGGTCAGAGACATCATGCACCAGAGACAAAACCTTTCTACTATACCTTGTCTGAATTCTGAATGAAAGATAGCTTCATATTTTGTAGAGGGGGGAAATATACTATTTAATCTTCACAGTGATATGTAGTTTGGATGGCATTATTACCACCTCAATTTATAGATTAAAACACAGTAACAACAAGCAATAACAAACAGGATATGAACTTACCTCCTAATAGCCAAGCTGTGTCATGCTGACCCTGAAATTCTGATCTTTGGATTCTAAAGTTTGTGCTTTCTCTTTATTTTCCCATCTGAATATTGCGGGAATTTAGAATGACCTAGGAAAATCAAATAAGACCTCTGGAATTTGAAGGTCAGAAAATGTTACATGAATGGAAGCTGACAAGAATCAATATTAAATGGTGATCAATCATCCTATGGTAAATAGGATTTACCTATTGTTGCTGATTAAAGGAAGCTATAATTATAGAAAACAAATCTTAAGCTTTTCATGTTAGGAGAAAGGTCTATAAAATGATGTAGTGTTTTTATTTTGGCAATACTTCTTGCTTTTCAGGGGTTGTATACATAGATAAAACAGATGAAGTGAGTATTACATACCATTTTAAATTCATATTGATGTCAGAAAGAAACACAACTAAAAACATCAGTTGTGAATTGTTATAACATTTAACCAAAGATGAAAAATTTCTAAATTTAATTTAGGTTCCAATTTATAAATATCATAATAGCAAGTAATAAGACCTAATATGTCTTTCTAAATATTATTAAGCCTATTTTTTTTTACCTGTATACATTTTTTTCAGTTTTAAAAGCATAACTTTTGGAAGTCTTAAACTATATATTACTAAATTCTTTTTTGTTTTGTTTTCCTTTTAGTATAATAAAAAAAGTTCTTATCTTTAAAAAAATGATGTAGTGTTTTTAGAGGCTGATTTGAAAAATGAAATAAGATAGTTGGAGAATTAAAAACGCTTTCAGTTGTGTTTCTGATGAAATCAAGAGAAATTGTTATGACTGGTTGAAGTTACTACTTTAGTTTGCGCAGACATCTGTGTTTATAGTAAGAAAGGGGTGCTTAACTACATTATCAGTTAAAATCACCTGCATTGACCTTGCTTTTGATTGAAATGTAGTTCCTCAAAGAGATTTTCCTTGAAAGAGAAAGTACAATGAAGCTAACAAATCTCACTGAGGCTGAATTTTGGTTTTCAATACAGAGAAATACTAGCGTTCCGATTAATCAGGCAGCTTTACATTTAACTCCTTACCTTGGGAGTAAGGATGGGCTTCTGGACTCATGGTGACCCTATCAATCTGCAGATATCCTGCCTCAGTTGTCAGTAGGACAGCTTTCTATCTCTTGAATCGTCGTAAACACAATAAGGAGGTCAAGGGAACTTCCCGCCCCAAGGGAAGTCCAAAAATGCAGCGTCTATTCAAAGCTGCATGACTTTTCATGACTTGATGTTTAAGTGACTTTGGTGATTAACTGCACACCATCAGGGCCCACAGCAACTTGCCCTGGGTTCTTACTCTTAGTCCCCCTTCAAGTAGAGTCCCCTTTTCTTTAAAACATCGAAGTGGGTCTCTTTAGCTAAGTCCATCCTGTAATTGAGCTTCTCAAAAGGAATTTACTTTTCCCCTGTTTTCATGCTTATTTGGTACAGAGAATGCCGTGCACTAGTGTGCTTATAACACGCACAAAAGAATTTAAACAATTTTCCTGAATATATAAATGGTTCAAGTTTGGATGCTTCAGATGTCTAGAATGACGTGTGCCTTTTTGCAGACCCTTGCGCATGGTAAGGGCTTCGCTGACATTTGTTAAGTGAGTCTGGAAAACCAGGAATACAGGACAAGGGAACATTTTAGTCGTCCACGAGGGGGGAAGAAAAGCAGCTTTTCAACTTCCATTTAGACCACTAGACAGGCCAAATCTTTCGATGAAAAGGATACAAGCATCCTTCTGGGAGTTTAGCTGTTCCTAAAGCCATTTTTTATCAAATTCTGCTTGGCGGTTTC
Source organism: Condylura cristata (assembly GCF_000260355.1). NCBI lineage: Eukaryota > Metazoa > Chordata > Mammalia > Eulipotyphla > Talpidae > Condylura > Condylura cristata. Next base: position 67,442,963 of record NW_004567106.1, on the reverse strand, counting down.
AAGCCTTCTTTTTATGACAGAGACGTTCATGGTCATGGAAGTAACGCAAGCGGTTTGGGCTTCCCAGTCTTCCTCCCTCTAGGATTTCCACTTCTCCGACGCCACCCCGGCGCTTCTCGTAAATCCCCCACCGCAGAGCCGGCTTCGGAAAGGAAAGAGAAGAAAGCCTGGACCCGGAGCCATGGAAACCGCCGAGCGGCGGAAGCCGACGAGCTCCAGGGTGGGCCAGCTGGACCGCCGGCCTCCTCAGTCTGCCGCGCGAGGGCGCGCCTAGGATGACGTCATGAGCC
>NW_004567106.1:67441721-67442213 GCF_000260355.1 Condylura cristata | reverse complement strand
CCCCTCTGTCTCCAGGCTCGGTGGGCTGGTGTTTATTGGTGGGAAAGAGGCGGCGGTGGGGGCTCGAGTGCCCCCGTCCTCCTCCGGGTGGTGTAGGGTGGGAGATGGGCATCCCCCTTGTGTTTCTCACCGTCGTGTTGCTCCTCGCTACGTAAACACACACCCCGATCCTGGGGGTTCCCTGGCCCGCACCCCAGATTGGGGTAGTCGGGCAGCGGCGGTTTAGCGGGAGGCGATCCTTAAGGGGCGACACTTGTGTTGGCCCGAGAAGGTCACTGCCGGCCGAGGCACCCCAGCTCTGCGTCTCTTAGATGTTTTTATTATTTGGGGGGGGGGCGGCGTCAGCCAGGTGAAAGATGTAGGTTAGGAGCCGGGCCGGGTCCCCGACTCGAGTTACTGCTGTGTGTCATGATTACATGGTCATGAGGATGATGGGGCGCGTCGTTCTGTACTCTCCCTGGCTGTCCCCCGTTTTGGTCACTGCCTTCCCTT
>NW_004567106.1:67437418-67441621 GCF_000260355.1 Condylura cristata | reverse complement strand
GGGGGGGAGTTCTCTTCACCTGTTTAACCCAGCGGATGGGGTTTTGATTTTAATTGTCACTTTTTCAACCCTGGATCTCACCGTTTCGGTTCTGGTCTCAGTCCCCCCCCCTTCCTACTGTTGGTCAGTGCTCTGTAGCAGACTGGTAACCCCGCACCCCATTCCCATCTGCCGCCTTTCTCTTTGACCAGTTGTCTGACCTGCCCGCCTTCTAACCTCAGGTTCTTCTTTAAGACGTCTTTGCTCTTGTCTCACCTAACCCTCTTGAGGCCCTCTGCATCCTTCCCGGCCCCCGAACAGGGTTATCTATTATCTCCACAAATCCTGCTCGCTTTGGGGCTACCTGCTCACTCCCTGAATCCTGAAACTGTCAAGATTCCATCAGGTTTCACTTGCCCTCCTGGCAATTGGGGGGTAGTCCTCCATTGTGCATTTGCACCTTTCTTTATGCCTATCGCCTTTTAAAACACAGATTTGATTGATTGATTTCTGTTGCCCTCCTTTCTGTCCCAGTTTTTTCTTTCACATTTCCGTCTTATCCTTGCTTTGCTCAGCCTGTTTTTGCCCTTCTCAGCCTCTTGTCAAATTATTTACATTTTCTCTTATATAAAGTATATTACATTTACATAAAATGCTTTTTGTACTTTATAGATAATGAGATAATATAAGGGATAATAACTGCTTTACTCTAATTGATAAGATAATGTGACTTGTTCTGTTGACGTTCCTCAAAGTTCTCTTTCCTTCATACGACTTACGTTTTGTTTTCTAATTCTTATGACATCTCATTCTTCTTTCTTGCGGTTCTTTTTTTCCTGCTCCATCATTACTTTGAAAATTCATTCGCTGTGCTCACCAGTATCAAGTAATACTTGCTTTTCACCATCTGTGCCAATATTTGGTTTGATGTCAATTCCCTCTTTTGGGGGAGGGAGACAAAATTATATACCACTTTCCACTTACTTTACATTTTGCATTTCTGTTCAGATCATTGTCTTCCAACATTAGTTTATTTCTCCCAACTTCTTGGGACTCTAAGACTAGAGCTCTTCGTTTCCAATTCTTAATTTATTCTGTTTTCCTTGCCAGGGTTTACCATTCATTCTGCCTTGTTTTCTGGCTTTTGGTACTTAACTTGCTGAAGCTTCCTCTTGTCTTCTCCACACCTCCACATTCCTTCTTATTTATAAACAGCTTTGTTCCGTTGACATGGAAATTTATTTTTAGGATACATTGTTTTTAATGGATAAATACTAGGGGTCACATCTGCTGTCTATTTTTTCCACGAATCGGATATGCCTTTGTCTTCAGAGGCACAGGTGCCTCTGGGCGCTTTACTCTAGAGCATGTGAGGTTTTGTTGAGTTGTGGAGTAGTTTGAGGACTTAGAGAGTAGAAGAATGGGTAAATTAATGGATATGGATGATGAAGTTGTGATTCTCTCTTGATTGTAATATTGTTTACATTGAGAACTTGTCTCAGTTATTAGAACAGTTTAAAGTGATATAGCGATGCCTTTTATTAAACACAATACCCTCTGAAAATTCTGATGTAGGTGAGAGCTAGAGCCATGAGTTTCTTTATTTGGCACACTTCCTGGGCAGTTCTCTTGTGTCAGTGCTTGAGAACCTCTGGGCTAGATGAATTTAAGTTTAAATTGCCAATAATTAGAAAGCATATTTTAATCTGAAACTCTAAGGATACTCTTAACCAATATTGAATTAGTTAGAAGTGTTCCCCACCATCTTCTCCACCTAGGTTTTAATGTGTAGTAGTGAATAGTAGCTTTTCCTCTGTGTTTTCCTGCAGGAGCTGATAATAAATGTATTTGACTTGGTAAAGGGGGAATAAATGAACTCCCTCAAAGTTGATCCCTTTTGAGTAGGATGATAAGATAAATTTCTCCAAGAAATAATTTTAAATTTGAAGTTGGTATTGTTAATTCAGTGGAAAATGAAATGTGCTGTGGTCTTTTAATTTGACTGTCTTCCTTTTTTGTACTTATAATTGCCAGGTACATGGAAAGAAATGAAGAATTATGCTTGTGTACATGACACACTTTAAAGTAGAATTACCTTTACTGACAATAAAATGTAGATTTTTTTAAAATTAAAGTTTCTGAGAGGGAAATTTTAACTATATTAGATATTTATAATTACAGAGAGAATTCCATTTATTCTTGACAAATAATCACTGTAATTTTGCTTTTAAGATAAAATTCCTATAGACATTTTTTGTATGCATTTACTCTTTTAAAGTGCCTGTATAATTCAGTGTGTGAGGTTGTGTGTTTTTAAACTTAATATAGCAAAACATTTCTATATCATTAGTAATACAGTGATTTTTCTTTAAGGTAATTTTTTGAATATTAGGGTATTTATAATAACTTTTACTACCTGTTATCAAATATGTTGAACATAAAATGTAGATTTTAATTTAAAAAATTATGTTGAAAAATGAAGTTTTCATGTTATGTATTTGTAGGTGCTCAAAATAGAATATTCTGATAAATGACAGGAGCTATTAAATATTTATCAAATATACATATACTTTTGGCATTAAACATTTAACCCATCTCCCCATCTCATTTATATTTCCCTAATGTTTCTTTCTATGACCATATGGCATAATAAATACATTTAGTTCTAAAAAGTACGTGTTCTACCAAGCTGTGATATTTGTGAACAGTTTTTTTTTGTGCTGTGTACTGTAGAAGGGAACTTCTTATATTACAATTAAAATTTTTTAAAGATTTATTTATTTATGCATATAGAACTGGGGTACAGGCCAGAGGTGCAGAGGCAGTGGAGGATTCACCAGAAACAGAGCATGGAGCAGATCAGGCAGATCTACGAAGTACACTGCTGAGGGGAGCAGCAGTGTGTCAGAACAGACCTGCTGCACCCTGTGGGTCACCTCTGGGCAGGATCGAACTCGGACATTGAAATGGCTGTGGCTCACTTGTAGTGCTGCGCATTAACCCGTTGAGCCACCAGGGAGGACCTAAAACTGTTTTATTTACCATTTTCTAGGTCTTTTATTGCCACTCTTAGTTAAGCTGGATAATTATAGTATAGTAATGCATTGATTTTTAGGCAGTAATTTAGGAGGAATCTTCTTTAATATAGAGATCCACTGTTTGAAAGCAGCTCTAAGAATCAGTCCAAATCAGGTTACCTTACTCTTGAAAAGTGGTAGGCTCACTGAGGTGTACTCTTGTGCACTTCTGGCTATTGCTGCTAATACTCCTAGGTATATTTGAAGTTGGACAAAACATACCATTAGGTGGAACTGTAAAATACCTAATTGTCTTCAGTTTCTAGCGTTCTTTTTTTCTGTGCTTTCTCCTCATTTAATTGAGCTAATAGAACTCCCTCCTTTAGGCATCCACTCATTTCTTACTACAAAAATTACCTGATATCAGTCCCATATATGCACTGGCTACTAAAGGAATGAGTTGTCAGTAAGCCGTGGTAAGAATGGTGTATTGGGAATGGGTGGGGAATGGGCGCTTGAATACCTTGACTGTACTAAACCCCAGGACAAAGTGATTTGATTGTAGTTACATCATAAGCCAGAATGTTATGTTGGGGCAGCAGGATAGAGAGGTCTGACTTTTCTCAATTTTTCTGATTCTTGCTTTCTGATTAGGAGTGATAGGAGGCTGATATGGTCATAACAATGGGGGACTCTGTTCTGTGAGTGACACGGAGAGGGAAGAAGGGGACAGGCTACATCATTTACTAAGGTTTTCCATCTTCTGATGCTTACCTTGCTGAGGAATGAGACAACTTCTCACTCTTCCATTCCCTTCAATAATACTTTTCTCCTTTAAAATTGCAAAAATACATTTTAATTTTCTTTTGACACCTTGATATTACTTTAGCTGAGTAATCCCTGAACAGTTTATGCCATAATTCACTTGTTCTGTCAAATATAGTATGTTCCTCTGCTTCTTATATATTACTCCCTCCTGTTGTCATATAAAGAAAAAAAAAGTGATTGGTCAGTGGGTCTTACTGGATTTTTGTCCTCTTCAAATTGAATTGTTTTTAAGTTCTTTGCTTACCCTTTAGGCACTCTCTCTGTCTCACCTACATTAACTATATTGTAAAGTTAGGATCAACAGTAATTATGGAACATCTGAATTCAAAATAAGTAAGCCTGTTTGGGAGCTTTTCTGTTTTTTTTTTTTTTTTTTTTT
>NW_004567106.1:67422676-67437318 GCF_000260355.1 Condylura cristata | reverse complement strand
CTCTGGTCTCTGGTTTATAGTTGTTTGTTGATTTTTGCTTTTACTTTATTATAATTGCTTTCTTTTTTTTTTTTTTTTTTTTTTGAAAGACTGAACAATGATTTCATGGCCGTAGCGTTAGCAACAGCAGCGTTAACACAGGAGCCAACCATAGTCTCATGTGTTCTTTCCTTAAATGTTTCCATCAAACATTGATGTGTTTGGAAGGTAATTTTTATTTTTCAGTTTCTTTTAGCTAACGACCTAATTTACTGTCATACATAATTAAGCATGATAGTCAGAAGAAACTCTTAAAAGAGTCTCCACCCTAACATTAAGCAATTATTTTTTTCTCCCCTCTACCCTCTGAGATTATTTTGGTTTCCATGTTTTCTCCTGGGCTTGAAAAAACAATTCTTATTCCTCCCCATATCAAGAGCATGTATATAGAGGGAAGTTGATGCCCAGTGACATTACATTCCTTTCTGGGTCCTTGGGAATGCGCTCAACACAGAATATAAAAATCATTCTGAACTCAATTAAATTTATAGCTTCTGGAAGTTCTGTAACAACAAACGAAACATCACTTTCATTTTTGTAAAGTTGCTGCAGTTATTGGCAGCACTTTTGGGACAAATGTACCATAGGATGGTGTTTTCAAATTATGCTAGAGTTCTAAGACAATTTAAAAAAAAAATTTTACCACTAAGAAATAAAAATATTAGATTGTTCTCATATGTACACAGCTGTGGTAGTTTGGGTTTGATCCACATACTTTGTCATCGTTGCTGTCTTTAACAATACCTGACACATAGGAGCCTACATATTTAGTGAAAGAACTATTGAATAAAACCCAAGTGATGTATTCTATACTATTCTCTATTTTTATGCTGATCATAAATTCAGTTTACTAGATTGCAGTTCATTTGGCTGAAGGCAGTTTGAAAAAACCAACTTTGGGGTTTCAGGACCTTCTTCAAAAGTTACCTTAAGAGTGTGTTTAGTCCCCTTGACACCTCAGCAACTTAAAGTTCTTCGTTTGCATACTTTACTTGTTGGTTTCCTTGGGGAAAGGACTCTATGGTTGTAAAAATTTGATGCTGTGTATGGAAGAAGATACTTGTGTCAAAAATTGAAAGGCTGTGTCTAAGGACAGGGATCAGCAAATTTTTTCTGTGAAAGATAAATTGGTAAATCTATTTAGTATTGTGGGCCTCACTGCACTTTCACAGCCACTCAAAAATGATACAACGTCAAAGCAGCTAATGGACAATATTTAAATGAGTGTCACTCTGTTCCACTAAAACTTATTTATGGACACTGGAGTTTGAATTTCATATATAAATTTTCATGTATCAAGAAATATCCTTTGCCTTCTTCCCCTCGTCATTTTAAAACCACCCTTAGTTCATGGACTTTTGAATAAACCAAGTAATAGGCCAGATTTAGATCACAGGTAAAAGTTTTCTGTTTCCTGATCTAAGAAAGATAAACTGCTATATATCAGATTTGAATTTCTGAAATTAAGTTATGGTTTAAAGGTCTATAGAAAGTCCATAATTTAAAAAAAATCAGGTTTATTGGGATGTAATTTATATATACTATAATGTACCATTTTTAATATACATTTTAATGAGTTTTTACAAATTTGTATATCTAATCATATAACTACCACCAAAGTAAAGATATAGAACAGTTCCATTATTTCCCAAAACATTCTCTAATTCCTTTTGCTTTCAATCCCTTCCCCTAGACTTCAGTCCCTGGCTAACATTGATCCCACCTCTAGCTTTGCCTTTTCCAGTCATCTAGATGAAATCATACAGTATAGTATTATATATTTAGCTACTTTCATGTAGTATGATATTTTTGAGATTCACTATGCTGTTGTGGGTATCTAATTAGTTTGTATTTCCTGCTTAGTAGCAGTAGTCTATTGTATAGATGTACCACTAGTTGATGAAGGATAGGATTGCTTCTGGTTTCCAAAAATTGCAAATTTAGCTTCTGTAAGTATTTGGGTTGAGGTTTTTGTGTTGCTATTGGTTTTTATTTCTCTTAAGTAAGGGCCTAGAAATGGGATGGTCAGTGTATATTTACGTTATAAACTTTTCTCAAGCTGCAGTATCCGTTTGCATTGCCACCTACAGTGAATGAGATCCAGTTATGTTAACTTGTTTGCAGTTTGCTGTTGGACATCTGTATGTATGCTCGTTTATGTTTTCTTTGGTGAAGTATATATTTAAAACTTTTTATTCAGTTTACCTTCGTAGGATGAAATTGGAAGAGTGCTTCCTATGTATTCTGCACGCAAGTTCCCTTGTATCAGATAATGTATTTTATACATGCCTCCCAGTTCTTGTCATTTCATTTTCCAAAGTGTCTTTTAAAGCTTTATTTTTGATGAATTCTAATTTATTTTCTTCTATTATGTATTTTTGCTTTTTGTGTTCTGTCCAGTAAATCTTTGTTAACTTAAGGTCACAAAAATTTTTCTTGAATTATTTTCTTCTGGAGGGAGGTCTTGTAATTTTTACATTTTAGCTTTTAGCTTTTACATTTAGGTCTATGATTTACTTGTTAATACTTTGTACATATTATAAGGTAATGATTAAGGTTCTTTCTTTTTCATATGGATGTCCACTATGTTTCACTTTTGTTGAAGAACCCTTTTTCTGTTGAATTGCCATAGCCTCTTACAAATGTGTTTTGTATGTGAATTTTGCACTCTTTTGTTGATCTGTGTCTTTTCTTGAGCCCATATGACATTGTCTTGATTTATGTAGCTATAGTTAAGTCTTAAGATTAGGTAGATTCATTCAGCTCATAGGATTTCTAGGACTTTAAATTTTGATTTTTGAATTTCTTACGCTACAAGGAATAAGGTCCACAATTTTCTTCACATTGTCAGAAGTGTCATTTATCCTAATGGTTTAACTCTCCACAGTGTATAACTAAGATTTCCTTATTTTGAGTCATTTCTTGTTTACAATATTGCAAAAAGACTGTGATCAAGATATGCACGGGGGAAGTAAATGCAGTCAGAAAAGTCACTGAAAATGTCAGTCTGGTGGCCAAAGTTTTTAGTTTATAATATGAACTGTTCTCTATCTACAGTTATAAGAATGTTTCCATTTGAAAACTATGTCATGTTCTGTAATGTTTTAGAATAACACCTTATTATTTTAGTGTCACTCAGTTATGTCTTTAAGAAAAGCATTATGATGATTACTTGTCATATTTCTACATTTTTCTTTGGGACCCATTGAATTCTTCACCTTGTTTTAAATTATATTGGTGAGGCCCTCCCTGGTGGCACAGCGGGTTAAAGCACAGCACTAAGAAGCTTAAGCCACCTCTGCATGAGTTTGATTCCCGCCTGCCCCGGAGGTGACCACGTGGTGTGGCAGACGTCTCCTGACCTGCGCACTGCTCCCCTCAGCAGTGTACTTCCTGGATCTGCCTGTTCTGCTCCCCACTCTGTCTCTGGTGAATCCTCTCACCCTCCACATCTCTGGCCTGTACCCCAGTTCTATATGAATAAATAAATAAATCTTTAAAAAAAATTATATTGGTGATGGCTTTTTACTGCTTAGTAAATATTATATTATGATATAATTATTTCTGGTTATGAATTTTCACTTAATAATTAAAAGACCTAACACCGGGACATGTGTTCATAGTGCCTAAATCTTCAATACCTGGCCAGTACAAGGTCATGTGACATTTGGACGGATAGATACTGTCCAGGCTTTCATTCATGTTGTAAGGAGTCTTATTCCAATTTTCTTTGGCTACTTTGCAAATTTTGAAAATGCACTTCTAGGGAGAGGGAAAGGGAAGCACAGCATTTTGGCAGACTGTTTTCAACGGCTGTTCCAAAATTAGTGTGCTAAAAAAAGTCTGGATCTCCTTATTGTAAAAGATGCTTTATGTTTAAATTGAGAAATACTCCATATTCTATTTTTTTCTTGCACTAAATATATAACCTTTAAATTAATGACACCAGAAAAATTTTACTTCCTATTTTTAGAACAACTTAAATATAATTTTAAGATGTTTTGCACTAGTCACCTTTGAGTGTTTTGAAAATGCTTAAAATACTGCTTGGAGTTGTTCCTCCAAGTATTTTCTACATTGCAGCATTTGTTTTTGCAAATTTCTATTTGGACTTACAGATGTGTGTGTTTTTTGTTTCTTTTTTTTTTTTTTAAGATTTTATTTATTTATACATATAGAGCTGGTACAGGCCAGAGGTGTAGGGACGATGTGAGGATTCACCAGAGACAGAGTGGAGAGCAGAACAGGCAGATGGACGAAGTACACTGCTGAGGGAAGCAGCAGGCCAGTCAGGAGTGGTCTGTCCAACCATGTGGGTCACCTCTGGGGAAGTGACTTTAGCTTCTTAGTGCTGTGCTTTAACCTGCTGTGCTACCAGAGCCTCTTACAAATGTGTTTTTAATATTAAAGGTGATTACCAGTTCCAGCAGTAACATTATTAATAGTTTTAAATACCTATGTATTTTTTTGTGTAATCTGCCCAGATCCAATTCCTTTTTCTCAGTTATAACATATGCACTTTCTAAAGTATGTCTCTGTAGTTTAGAGGAGAAAACGAATCACTAATTATTTAAGAGTTTTAATTCAGCATAGTTATTTTAAAAGTTTTCATCAGCATAATTTCTGGTGATATATGAAGGTAGTTCCATATTCATTATGAAAATAGTCTCTTCTGAATACCAAACAATTGCTCCCTTTATAATTTTTTATGAAAAGACAAGGTACTACTATTAATTATTATTAAATAACTCAGCTTGCTTTTTCTACACATTATAATAAGGGAGAGGATTACAGTTCAGTTTAATTGAGTGTAGTCATGATATTCCTTTTTTACAACCACTAAAATGTTCATTTCTGTTTTTTTTTAAAGATTTATTTATGCATACAGTACTGGGGTACAGGCCAAAGGTTCAGGGGCCATGAGAGGATTCACCAGAGATAGAGTGGGGAATAGAACAGGCAGATTGATCAAGTACACTGCTGAGGGGAGCAGCAGGTAATACAGGAGATGTCTGGTGCACCATGTGGATCACCTCCTGGATGGGGATCGAACTTAGAAGCAGTGGCGCTTTAACTTGCTGCACCACCAGGGAAGGCCCATTTCTTAGTTTTTATATGATTGCTTCTAATATTTGAAGATAGTCCTCCCATATATCCTTGCTGCACATGCCTTCTCATATTAACTGGGTTATGCAATCTCAAATAAGTTTTAGTTTAGGTGAGTATTAAGTTTAGCGTAATTTTTTGATTACTCCTTATGGCAGATGGATTTTTCTGCTGTTGAGTTTAGCAGAAAAACTAATTTAAGTTTCTTTTTTATTTCTTTTTTATTTATGCATGCAAGAGCTAGAATACAGGCCAGAGGTATATGGGATGAGAGGATTCATCATAGACAGTGTGGGGAGCAGAACAGGCAGATCTACTGAAATACACTGCTGAGGGGAGCAGTGGGGAGCCAGGAGAGGTCTACTGTACCCTGTGGTTCACCTCCCTGGTAGGAATCAAACTCAGGTCACTTTGCTGAGGAGGGCTGTTGAGGTGGTAGTACTGAGATTTAACCCCCACGCCACCAGAGAGGCCCCTGATTGGAGTGAGTTTAATAGTGCATATGGGAGAAAGTGAAGATAGGTATTTTCCTGTAAATGGAAGAGAGTTGGGACCATAGGAAGTGGGGTCAAGATGTATTTTTCATGATGAATAGGAAAGGGCTGAATAGGGCTGTGAGCCATTAGCTAGAATAGCCCTTAGAGATAAAACAATGGTTCAAGAGAGAGAGAGATGAGGAATTGTTGGAGCAATGTTTCTGAAGAGGGAAGGGATTTAGTGTAAAGTAGGAAGGATTGGATCTCAAAAGGAATATGGGTAGATGCGATCCATGAAATATGTGAAAAGGCAGAGCATGTGGCATGCTGGCAGACAGGTAAATGTGATGCTAGACATCTGTACATGTTTACCTTTCAACTTGTGTCAATAAGTTAAGTAAGACTCAGGGTTATCAGCTGAGAGTGAATCTTGGGATATGGACTTTAAAGGAATGAGGTGAAGATCTTAAGGTTATTCAGGAACATGTGAAAGTGAAGTAGGGATGAATGGCAAAATCAGTAGACAATATTAAGTTATTCGTTGTCCAGACAGCATTGGGGACTGTTTGATGCAGATCCTCAGATCAGAGTAACATGTAACTTGCCAAGACAACAATTGATATGAGTCATTCTCATTTTGACTCATAAACATGGAATCATTGGGGAATAGAACATGAATTATTATTACTTCTTCATGAAGTATCTGCCATTGTCGTGCCATGAATTTAAGCAAAATTTCAGAGCTCTGAAAAATTTTTTAAATTTTCTGTATTGAAATTTTATTGAATATTTTTTCTGTGTAGTACAGCACCTCTACATTACAATCTAAGTTTTATACTGTATAGTGAAGCAATTGCTATCCTGTTACTTTCTTTTAAGCACTCCAAAGCTGGCTTATTCTGCGCATGCTTTTCTTGCTGCCTAAAGTACTGATTCCCTCCCCTGCACTTCTCCTCCCCCCCAGACCTTTCAGATTTAGCTCTTTAAGAGCTACCTGTGCTTTGTGATTTTATAGCATCTCAGAGTCTATTTGTATCATTTTACTTATTGTACCAAGGCATCACTATATACCTTAGACATTTAAAAAGATCATAAGATGGAGCTGTGAACCATCTTAAGCCTATTAATTAGCAAACAATATAAATATAGCTTCTTTTAAAAAACAGTGCCAAAACTGACTCAAGAATATTCAGAAAACTTGACTGGGTCTTGTTATGTTTTTAAAAATTAAACCAGCAGTCAGAGCTTTCCCACAAAGGAAACTAGTAATTGTATCATTCATTTCATTATGCAGGCTCTTCCCAAGGATAGCTATAGAGAAAGTTCTTAACTACTTTTAAGTTAACACAACTTTGAATCCAAAATCATGCAAAAAGAAATAATTCAGGGGAATGTGTGAGTTCGTTCCCCAGCCAGAGAGCTAACAACCCACAAGGTGCAGTAGACCTCTCCTGTCTTCCCTCTGCTCCCCTCAGAAGTGGATTTCAGTCACTCCCCCAGTTCTGCTTCTCACTGTCCCTGGTGAGTCCTCTCACTTCCTTTCCCCATTACCCCCTTTGGCCTACACCCTAGCTCTTGTATGCATAAATAAATAAATCTTTTTAAAAAATTCGATAGCATCTTACAAATGATGAAATACAACACATTTCCTGAACTCCCTGTCATCAATGTGAATGCAATTTAGGTTCTTTAAGTTAGGTAAATTCCTGCAATCTGAAAAGTAAAGAGGGAAGAAGCTTTATTTTGCTGCTATTTTGGCTGTGCAAAGTTGTGAGGTAGGAGTTAGTAAAAGCACTTGAAATATCTGGACTGAGCATTTGGTGTTTAATACCAGCTTCATGAACATACAGAGGCAGTAGTGGTAGCAACTTAGGGACTTCTGTTTGCAGTGTATCCTCTCTTTAGTGGCTGCTCCTGATTCTTACTCCGGCTTTTTGGTTACAAGCACCTTAGTCTTTGTATGGAATACTTTCTGGCTAGAATATTGAAAGTGGCATTTTCCCCCTTTGCTACATTGGATCCTGAGTCAAATTTTTCTTGGAAAAGGAATGATTTAATATCTTTTATTAAAAAAAATTGTGGTATAGTCATTTTAGCTATTCATAAGTATACAACTCAGTGGCATTAAATACATTCAGAATGTTGTGACCATCACTGTCTGTATACCCAGAATATTTTTATCATCTGCAGCAAAAATTCTATCCATAAAGAAGTAATCCCTGACTCTCTCTGGTGGTGCAACGGGTTAGAGCTCAGCACTGCAAGCTAGCTGCAGCCACTTCTTTGTGAGTTCCATCACCACCCTGAAGATGATCCACATGGTGCAGCAGACCTCTCCTGACTCGCCTGCTGCTCCCCACTCTGTCTCTGGTGAATCCTCTCACCACCCCTGCACCTCTGGCCTGTACCCCAGTTCTAAATAAATAAATCTAAAAAAAAAAAAAAAGAATCCCTTGCTGTATGTCAACTATACTTAAGAGCTTCACAGTGTGTCGTAGGGTATGCTGACCTTTTTTCCTTCTTCTCTACCCATGTCTGTCAGCATTCCTTGCTGCTCTGGCAGAACGTTGCAACAAAGTGCTTAGGTAGGTTCCATAGTTAAGAATTTGGGTAATTATAAACTTTCCTCACAGTTCCTACCTGTTCAGTTTTGTGTTCAGATCACAGATCAGGTTCTGTGTTATCTGAATGCTATTTGATTTCTGCATTTTGCATGCCAGTGGGTTTGTCTAAAATGTGTATGAGTCTGCTTGGTGAGCAAGAGATAGTTCGATACTTTCTTCCCCTCCTGGGATTATTTAATTGGATGTTGACATATAAAAATTTGGAAAGAACTGTTGTAAAGAAACTTTTGTTTAAATTCAAGTTTTGGAACTTTTTTGCCTATGGAATATTGTTTATATGCAGTGTATATTAATATACCATAAAAATATTTCATATACAAAGAGAAAATACTTTGATACCAAACAGTGGGGAGCAGCAGGCGAGTCAGGAGAGGTCTGCTGCACCATGTATATCACCTTCAGGGTGGTGATGGAACTCACAAAGAAGTGGCTGCAGCTAGCTTGCAGTGCTGCGCTCTAACCCGTTGCAATACTGCTCTCTGCTACCAATCAAACTGTGTCCCAGGCTTCTGTTTCTGGCTCTGTAGTTTCGAAGCTCTGCTCCATCATTATTCTCTCATCTCCTCTTTCCCTTCCCCCTCATCTTTTTCCATTGGTTTCTGACTGAAAAACCTGCCTCACTGGAAGGTATTTGGAAATGTTTTCATTGTCACATGACTTGGGTTATGCTGTTTGGTTTTTAAAATGCCTCCAGGCCAAAGAACACGGTGCACCAGAAGTCCTATACAGCAAAGACTTCTCACCCATCATACCCTTTGAGGACCCTGTACTCTTCAACTTGTACTCATTCTTTAAATATCAGTCTGGTTACCTTTTGAGAAACTTTCTTTTTGTTCTTTTGAAGATTTATTTATTTATGCATACAAGAACTGGGGTATAGGCCAGAGGTGTGGAGGAGGTGAGAGGATTCACCAGAGAGAGTGGGAAACAGAGTAAGCAGATTGATGGAAATTCATTGCTATGGAGCATCTGGCAAGACAGGAGAGTCCACTGTGCCATGTGGGTCAGCTCCCTGACCAGCTCAGGATCAAACTCATGGCAATGGCTGCCTTAGTTTGATAGTGCTGTCTTTAACTCCTGAGTCACCAGTGAGGCCCTTGAGAAGCTTTCCTAAGCATTTTTCATCTTTCTTTTGATTGCTCCTGCTTGTTGCCCTCATAACATTTGACACAGACATCTGGATTGCTCAAACTAAACACATTGTGGTAAGACACTTAATGACTGTGTATCTGTTCCTTACTGTGAACACAAATCTTTGAAAGCAGAGATATTTTGTATCCTTGGAACACGGTCTATAATAAGTCTTTTTAAAAATGTATCTTATGTGTCTATATTAATGAAATGTACATTTTGTGTAAATCACTAGTATGACTCTTCAACAGCTATTGCTTTCTTAGACTGCATGAATAATCTTGTGCAGTTGTGGAAATACTACTAATTCTACTATGCTCTCATCAGACAAAATTAAAAATTTGCTTTTGTTTAAATATAGGACTTTGTTTTGTTTTTGACCTTGGCTGCACATTGGAAACACCTAGGAAGCCTGAACCTTTCTCCAGAGGTTTTGATTTTTTTTTATTACAAAAGTTTATTTTTACATCACTTTGTACATTTTTTTTTTCCATCTCGATTGTAATCCCCACCAGAGGTTTTGATTTTGAGTGTGAGGCCAGGGTATCTGGATTTTTAAAAACTCTAGTCTTGATTGAAAAATTTTAGTGAGCTACTGATAAATAGCATTTTCACTCAAATGTTATATTTAGTAAACATAAGAGTGAGAAGTTTCTAAATCATTGAGGAACAATTAGAGATTTTTATGGTAAAATAAGCAGAACCTGTGAGTTCTCTTGAGAATAAGCAGCATGTATCTCTGCTCTTAGAACTAGCTTATGCCCTTGGGAGATTTGACAAATTTTGTCTGAGCAAAAGCATATCTTTAGGTATTTAAAAGTTAGTTTTTGTAAAACTGTAGAGCTCATTTATTGATCCACAATAATGTTTTTCAGTGATAAATGTGCCACTTAATTTTAAGTTAATTAAAATAATGGACTGCATATTTTAGTTTACTGTGTACATTGTGCCAGGCACTGAGGTTCCCATTTGATTCTCAGTTGTATGAAGTTTGCCATTCAGATAACTGGGATGTGTCAAGCTGGCTGTGTTTTATAGAAGATAAAATCAGGCACTTGGTGGTTAAGTAACTTATCCAAGGTTGCAGAGCTAATAAGTGACAGAACTAGAATTCTGATCTTAAAGCCTCTGCTCTTAACTGCTACTCTGTGCCATAAATCTTTACAAGAGCTTCAAGAATTAGGTACTGTAATTCCCATTTTGGAGATGAAGTAGGTTTAGGAAAAGTTATGCAACTTGCCTAGGGGCATACTGCGTAAGTGGAAGATCTGGGATTTGGACCCAGACTTTGTGACTCCTGAGGTCATGCTCTCACCTACCTGTTTCTGGAGGCTCCCCCTTCCCATGGTATAATGTCTCACCACTATTTGCATGAGGTTGCTAACTGCAGTGGACAGCCCCGGTTCTCCTGTATCTTTTAGCACCTTCACTGGTTTTCCACTGATGGCTTTCTTCTATTAATGTGAATCTCTTTAATATTGGCAGCTGTGCTTGTCCTGGGGAATAAAACATTTTTTTTTCCAGATTCTCTTTTTTCTTTGTCAATTATGAGTTTTGACAAATTCTACTTATGTCAGTGTATAGTATTTCTTTGTTAACTTTCATTGTTTGAGTCTGCAGTCTCCAGACTTTAAAAAAATTGGTACTTGAGCACATTACCCCCATTATTTATAAATAAAATATTTTTGTATCAGGGCACAAAAATGAATTTTTAAAAGCTAAGATAAAAATGAAGTTAGAACTGTGATGTAATGACTAATTTTTAGGCTGCAGGTTTTTCATTTTTAATAGTGAATTTAAGTTCATATTTTGAATATTCTGAGTAAATTAAGACAATTGATCAGTTTCTTTTTGAGTTTGATTAGATCAGCATTTCTCAAATTGGGCATTGTTGACTTTTTGGTGTGTTGTAGGACATTTAGCGGCGACCCTGAACTCTGTCCACTAGGTTCCAAAAAAGAACACTCCCCTCATTTGAGACAATCTTTTCCTCTAGACACTACCAGGTGTCTTCTTGGGGCAGAATCAGCCTGGCTGAGAGCCACTGGGACAAATCATTTTCATCCCGTATTGTGCCCACCTGACAGTTTGTGCTGGCAGTAGACAGGGTCAGCTTGGACTTTTTCTGTAGCAGCAGTAGTGTTATCTTTAGTATGAAGTTTGAGATTTGTTTGTCTGAATTGCTTTCAAGCCGCTTGCTTTAGTTAAAACTAGATACTATCCTTTCATTTTTATTAACTCGGTGTATGTAAACTGTAGAATGTCATGCTAAGTAAGGTGAATGAAACCCCACCATCAAGTGCTCTGCAGTGTGAAATGCTCAGTTTTCAGCAGTCTTCTTCTCCAAATAATGACATTTCTCCAGTAGTAACCCTAAATGAGGAAGCCTTCATAAATACTGAATGTAAAAGTATGACTACTTCTTAATGTGTAGATGAATACATTACTAAATAATGTAGTACATTATTGGCTTACATGCCAGTGAAGAGTCACCAACATGCCGTCAGGTGTGTGTGTGGGATCTATTTTGTAAACCACAAGTTTGGCCATTGCATTGTATCCTATTATTCAAAATTGTGGTTTTGCAGCTATAGTACTCATGAGTACTCACTGTACTCAAAATGGAAAAATAAATTCACTTAACTAGCTTCCACTTAACTAACTCATCACATTTTAAATGCCCCACTTTAAAAAATTGCTGTAAAATAGATATGGGTCACGGGTGGTTTGGTGCAGGGTGCATGAAATATACACATTTGAACGAGCAAAAATGTAATCCAAAAAGTTAAAATAAAAATGGGGAAAAATTAGATGTGGGATTTATTTAAAGGAAGGTCTCTGACCTTATATCCAAAATTGGAGAATGAGTGCACATTTCACAGTTTTAAGTTAAAGTGTTTAAGGTTTTATCACTTATTATGAGTCCCTAAATTAATGGAACTTTTTTTTAAAGATTTATTTATTTATGCATATAGAGCTGGTGTACAGGCCAGAGGTGTGATGGGTGAGTGCATTCACCAGAGACAGAGTGAGGAGCAGAACAGGACGACTGATGAGGTACACTGCTGAGGGGAGCAGCGGGCAGGTCAGGAGAGGTCTGCCGCGCCATGTGGGTCACCTCTAGGGCTGGGGATCAAACTCATGCTGAAGTGGTGTTGGCTTCTTAGTGCAGTGCTGTGACCTGCTGTGCCATCAGGGAGCGCCCTGATGGAACTTTTTTTTTTCCCTGATAGAACTTTTTAGTTCCCACTATCACACTACTACATTAAATGTTGACTAGAGGGACTTCTTTTACTTCAGTATTGTAAATATAATAATTAACTTCATAAAGTTTCTCTTAATACCCTTCATTTAAATTTATAGTTGAATTATTTCACAGAAAGTTTTCAAACTTCCTCTTTAGGATAAACATTACTCTCAGAATCCTAGCTTCCTCCTTGATACTTTACAGGGTTATTGTGAGGTTATTTAATCTTATCAGCAGTTCAGATTGTCATTACGTCTTGCCTGTAATTGTAGCATGCTTATAATGGGCTTGTTGGCCTCTGGTATCTCTTGGCTTCTTAGTTAACCTGAACATAGTTGCTGGAGTAAACATCCTAAAATATGTGTCTAATAAGATCAAAAGCCACTTACAACAATAAGAACTGCACTTCTTAAAATTACTCTATGTGCTGGCTTAGATGTAGTCTCTGCAGTAAGGAGATGTCCATTAAACAGATTATCAAAAGAATACACACCCACATAGATCTGAATTGTGATATATGCCCAAAGAAAAAATATGAGGTGCTATGCAAGTTTAATGAGTATTTGAGATAGAGTTGGAGGAGGGTGTTTGGGAAAGACTTCTGGAAAAGTGATATCTAAACTCTGAGGAAACGTACTGGGCAAATAGTGTTGCTGTTGGAAGGTCACTGTGATTGAGTTTACTGAGAGAATACTGCCTGATGACGCTAGAGATAGGCAGGGGTGAAATAATTTCAGATCTTGTTTCTTATGCTAAGTCTGTGTTATATTCTGAATAATTGGGAAGCCATTGATGTGTTCAAGCAGAGAGTGATGTGATCAGAGTTGGGGGATTTCAGTCTGTGGAGACTAGAGTAGAACAAAAGAAGCTAGGAAGCCAGTTAGGGCCTTTGTAAGTAATAGTTTAGGCAGAGAGATAACTAGTTCAGACTAATGACAAAAAGAAAGTGATTGGTTAGCTCCGACAGCCTTTATAATAACCCTGTGCAGTGTGAACAGAGTTTTTGGACTGGTCTTACCCAGTAAATAGTAGTTCCAGAAACTGAAACCATGGACATTTTATGTTTCAGTCTTAGTCTCTGAAATGAAAATTAAACACCATTGAAGCTTTTCAGTTTATCACTTTTTTCTCCTCCTAAACTGTTCAATGCTGCTTCTAACCAAACTATTGTAGAAGTTACCATGAATGAACATACCATGTGCCTGTACTGTGGCTTGTTTGATCCTAACCCTCACAAAAGTAACCCTAACCATCCTTTAGATTCCTGTCAAAATTGAAGGCTTCCAAATTTGCTTCTAGAAAGATCCTGTACATTTGTTTTTAATCAAAGTAGTTTCTTTGTATTATAATATGTCAGCTAGGCAGGTATTTGTGTGATGATTATAAACTATGTGTAACATTGTAGGCATATTCCTATACAGAAGTAGACATAATTGCAGTGCCTATGAAACTGATAGTCCAAAGATAATGCAGACCTTTGGCAAAATCTGCGCATACCAGTTTGTGATTATACATTTCAATAAGTGATGTGAGGGAACAGTCTGTAACTTTCAGAGACCTTCACCAGGTTCTGGAGGTTGAACTTATTTTCATAATAATATTAAGAAATATTTTGGGCCTTCCCTGATAGCCCAGTAGGTTAAGGTGCAGCACTGCAAGCAAACTGCAGCCAGCCACTTCAGTACAGGTTAGATCCCCAGCCCTGGAGATGACCTACATGGCGCAGCAAACCTCTCCTGACCTGCCCACTGATCCTCTCAGCAGTGTATGCCAATCTGCCTGTTCTGCTTCCCATTCTGTCTCTGTTGAATCCTCTCACTGCCGCGGCACCTCTGGCCTGCACCCCAGTTCTTTATGCATAAATAAATACTTTTTAAAAGTTTTAGTTGTCTGTGAGTATCAGTGAGATGAGATGTGATAGTGTTGTCACTTTTTTTTTTATTAAAAAGTTTATTTTTACATCATTTTGCACATTTTTTTTTCATCTCAATTGTAATCCCCACGGGTTTCCCATCACCA
>NW_004567106.1:67419015-67421071 GCF_000260355.1 Condylura cristata | reverse complement strand
ACACTGCTGAGGGAAGCAGCGGGCGGGTCAGGAGAGGTCTGGCTCGCCATGTGGTCTCCTCCCGGGCAGGCGGCAGGCGGGAATCGAACTCATACGGAAGTGGCTTCAGATTCTCAGTGCTGTGCTTTAACCCGCTGCGCCACCAGGGAGGGTCAGGTTATCTTTTAAACTTGTGTTTTTCTAAAAAGTAATAATATGGTTATCTCCATATCCATAAAACTTATAATTCTTGGCATATAAATGACATATTGGTTCAGATTTTACTGTCAGAATTGCTGTAGATAACTATTCTTTCTTGGGCTTGTGGTTTGTTTGAAACCTTTAATGAAAATGTCTTTTTAACCAAAAAAGGTAAACTCATACCATTCACAGCAGCATAGATGCAACTAAAAGGGATTATGCTTGGTGAAATAAATTAGAAAAAAAGAAAAATGTCAGATGGTTTTACTTATATATAGGGGAACCAAAAAGAGTCAAAAAAGAGAGAGAAAGAGAAAGAGACAAAACTTGCAGGCAAACTATAGCTCCGAGGGATACAGCAGGAGTGGAGGAGGGAGAGGAGTTGAGATAGGGGAGGGAAGAGCACCAGGGACGACGGTGACAGCTGATGGGTGACGTGGCGGGAGGTTTATAGGGAATACACACGACTGGAGGAACACTGTGCAAAAAATAAAACACAAGGTAAGAAAGTAAATAGTTTAATTAAAAAAAGAAAATGTCATCTTATTTCTGATTACTAAATTAGATGGGTGTGGATTCAGATACCTCTTGGTATGAATTGAGTTTCTTAAACTTGATGAAATTTATCACTTATCAGTCAAATGGAATTCATCTCATCTTAACTGTGCTGTAATGACTTAATAGCTAATATATGTAGCCATGTTAGTAATTAACAGCACAGAGGCTTGCAGTGGCATGGTAATTATTTTTATTTTCCATATGCAGGACATATATACATTCTAGAAATAAAAGTCTGTTGATAAATCAGTGTATACTTAAATAATCACCACTTGAGCACACATACAACAGTTTATTTTGTGTGATTATTCATTTTTAGGAAAGTGAATTGAAACAAAATATGGATTTAGAAATTTAAATAAGTAACTCTGTTACAATGAAGATTAAAGATAGGCATGGGATTTTGAGGCCAGCACCCCAATGGGTGCTTTCTGAATATTTGAGCAGTGCTAAATAGTTAGAGGTACTTGAAAACACAATTTTAGAAGCCTTGAAAAAACGTGTAATATAGATTAAAGGCCAACCCTTAAAATACATAGCTCACATGGCTGACTGGAAAAGTAAATAAAGCACTGTGGAGGAAAAACAGAATTATCCTGTGAGTTAACAAGAAATGTCACAGGACATGAATAAACAGAATCTAGTAAGACATGGCACAGCATCACGTGGTGGATTCCAATTCAGTGGTTAAAATCCCAACTATATTAAAGGTAGTGAACCAGTGAAAGGCTCCTTTAAAATCCCTGTGCAGAAAATTTGCTAAGTGATGACAAGGAAATAATTTGCAAGACTAAATGACTTCTTCACTTTGTTCTGTATAGCAGAAAGCAAAGGGGAAAATGATCTTTTCTGTATTTTCTTCTGAAGCTGATAGTTCAGTGTACTTGAAAAAAACAGTATTGTTATTTCTCATTTCAGATAAGATCAAATTTGGCTAAAACATGACAAAGGATTTGGTCTAGAACCTGCTTACATTTTAAATAGAATTGGCTATAGTTCTGTTCTTTGCACAACTACAAACCTTTATAGGTGCTTTATAATTACCTCAAAACATTTCTCATTTTAAGATGTTATCAATTTAAGACTTACTTGATTTTCCATTGATTATTAATGTACATTACCTCTATAGCTGTGATCTTGCAACTTAAATTGTGATATTATTTGTATTACAAGCAAATGAAAACTAATACTGTAATTTACTTTTCTATTTAAGTAGTTGCAGATACCAAACAACCAGTGTCAGTAGTTGTCATTTTTCATGTCTTAGCCAGACCCGTAATCTGTTACCTACAGTTTCCTTTTTTCTTTTTTTTTTTTT
>NW_004567106.1:67415180-67418795 GCF_000260355.1 Condylura cristata | reverse complement strand
CCAGGGCAGGCGGGAATCGAACTCATGCGGAAGCGGCTTTAGATTCTCAGTGCTGTGCCTTAACCCGCTGCGCCACCAGGGAGGGCCTCCTTTTTTCTTTTTACTCCAATCATCTGTGAGTTCAGTGGACAAATTGGTGGTAGTTGTAGGGGAGAGATACCCTGGATGAGGGTAATATCAGGGGAAATGTTAAAAAGTAACTTGGCAGAAGATATATTTCAGATATAGAACTGAGAAAATTTTCCTTGATCTAATTTCCAAATGTATGATTTTGGAGACATGTTGAATGAAAAATCACTGCTGTGAACTGAATTTTGTGTTTTAGAAGATTAAGTTATCTTTTTGTTTCACATTCAAAATTCAGTCTTCTAGAGAGTTCCACGGGCTCTATATTTGAAGTATACCTATAACCAAACTACTTCTCACTACTTTCGTTGACAACACATTAGTCTTAGCTACTATCATCTCCCCAGTTGTTATAATACCCTTCCAGCTGGCTTAGCCCCCTTATATTAGTTCTGTACATATCAGTGCGAGTGATCATTTAAAATATGATTTACTTCTTTGCTTAGAAAACTTCCTTTTATACCCAAATATGGTTAAACCTTAATATGGTTTTCCAGATCCTATTATTTGCCCCTGCCTACTTCTGTCAGTTCATCCTCTGAACCAGTGATTCGTTTTAGAGGATCCACGTCGAAAACTTTTTTTTTTAAAGATTTATTTATTTGTGCATACAGAACTGGGGTACAGGCCAGAGGTGTAGGGGGCAGTGAGAGGATTCACCAGAGACAGAGTGGGGAACAGAACAAACAGATTGATGAAATACCACTGCTAGGGGGAGCAGCGGGTGTTCAGGAGAGGTCTGCTGTGCCATGTGGGTCACCTCTGGGGCAGGGATCGAACTCATGCTGAAGTGGCTTTAGCTTCTTAGTGCTGTGCTTTAACCCGCTGTGCCACCAGGGAGGACCCTAAAAGAGTTATTTATGCATACAAAACTGGGATACCGAGGTACGGGGCAATGAGCGGATTCACCAGAGATAGAGTGGGGAGCAGATTGACTAAGTACACTTCTGAGGGGAGCAGCGGGCAGGACAGGAGAGGTCTGTTGCGCCATGTTGGTCAGCTCCCCTGTGGGGGATTGAACTCATGCAGCAGTGGCTGGCAATAGCTTGATAGCGCAAAGACTTTAACCCCTGTGCCATTAGGGACGCCCAATTTTTTTTTTTTTTAAGATTTATTTATTTGTGCATACAGAACTGGGGTACAGGCCAGAGGCTCAGGGGCGGTGAGAGGCTTCACCAGAGACAGAGTGGGGAACAGAACAGGCAGATCGACGAAGCACACTGCTGAGGGGAGCAGCGGGCGGGTCAGGAGAGGTCTGCCGCGCCATGTGGTCTCCTCCGGGGCAGGCGGGAATCGAACTCATGCGGAAGCGGCTTTTAGATTCTCAGTGCTGTGCTTTAACCCGCTGCGCCACCAGGGAGGGCCCGGGACGCCCAATTTTTAATAAACATTAATATATCCTTTCCACTAAGGCTGCAGAAATTCTCACTCCTGTCAGCACCTCAGTCCTATTATACAGACGCTGACAGGATGCCTGCCCATTTCCCTATATCCCAAATAACATTGGAAGTCTTCATTTATTTCTACTTCTGCCACACTGAGGTCAAAAAGTAGTAGTTTCACTGCTGATTTAAACTTTCTTTTCTACTAATGAAATTAATTTTCTATGTTTTAATCAGCATTTTTTCCTTTTATGAATTATGTTTATATCCTCTGTTCATTTTTAGTATACTATCATTTTCTTATCATTTGAGATCTCTTTATGTATCACTAATAGGATTGTTAATCCTTTGTTCCCATTATTATCTTTTACCTCATGTCTTTTCCCTTACTTGTATACTATTTTCACACACAACATCTGGAAACATTCTACACTCATGAAAGCATGAGTAAAAAGAACGGTAACCAACATCTTTAAATTATTATAAAAACAGTTTTGGTGGCACAGTGGGTTAAAGCACAGCACTAAGAAGCTAAAGCCACTTCAGCATGAGTTTGATCCCCGCCTCAGACGTGACCCATAGGGCACACAGCAAACCTCTCCTGACCACCTGCTGCTCCTCCCCCCAGCTGTGCACTTCGTCAGTCTGTCTGTTCTGTCTCTGGTGAATCCTCTCACTGCCCCTGCACCTCTGGCCTGTACCCTAGTTCTGTATACACAAATAAATAAATCTTTAAAAAATAAATAACTTAAAAAAAATACAAGCCTGAGTGAATTTTAACATATTCTTGTTATGGATTATTAGCCATTTACTAAAATTAAATATATTGATCTGGAGAAATGACCACCAAATTACCAGAACTGTGGTAGTTGCTAAATTAATAACATATCTAGTATAGTCCTGTTTGTTTTTAAAGGGAGGTACAGAGAAACACTGAAGAACATGATTCAAAGTCTCACGATTGATTACTTCAGGATTGGAGAAAGTTGGGAGAGATTTAAGTATTGCTTGCTTTTTTTTGTCTTATTTGACTTTGGTAAAACCGGGTGTACATGTGTGTGTGTGTGCACGCATGTGTATATGTAGGAAAGGGGGATGAATTGGTTTGACATCATTATTTTTGTTTGCAAAATATAAAAACTTCAAGTATGGAATGTTGGGTGCTTAAAAATGCCAGCACATCTTCCATCTTGAGCTATTTTTTAGTGTATGAACCAGAGTTTGCTGGCTTATTTCTAAAATGTGTGTGAGATCATAAAATATACATGGGTGTATGTTAACGTTGAAAGCTCTCCTTCAGTGTTTAGGATGATGTAAATTGGGTCCACCAGAATAACCTGAAACTTCCTGTAAGAATAAGGTTTATCTGACATGTGACTATTATTGTAGAAAGTTTCTTTATAATCTTACTTAAATAAATTTTGGTGCTTGGACATTTTGTCTTTAACCTTATCGGAATTTAGCTTTAATTATATAAGATTAGCTTTATATAACATCTTTATGTGGTTAATATGCATGGTCTTAAAATGAAAAAAAAAAACATAGACACTACACTAATCCATCATGGCTTTGACTTTATACATGATTTAAATTTTCCTGATGTTTTTTGTGAGAACTCCTAAAAGATTTTAAAAAATACAAAAGCTTATGCAGCAAAGGGCAACTTCCATTCCCCAGGGCACTCTAGTGGCATGTGCCACATGTAACCACTGCCAGTGGTGTCGGGTATCTTTTCTGAGTTTACACACACACACACACACACACACACACATACACACACACACACAACTGCAGCAGCCATGGACTTTCAGTGGGCTGGTTTTTTAAAAGATTTTTTTGATTCACTTTATTTTCTTACATTGTTTTAATTTTTGGACTTTCTCCCCTTGGGTGTAGTCCCTGTAGTTCTCCCCCCATCCTGGCACCTGTGAGCCAGCACGTAGTCCTTTGTGCTCTTCCCGCCCTGCTTTGATTCCTTTCATGGTCAGCTTGCAAGTCTTCTTTTTTCTGACCCTTTGTTCGCTTTCTCTATATTCCACATATAAGTGAAACTATCTGATATTTATCTTTTCCTTTCTGATTATTTCCCTTAGCATAAAACCTTCCA
>NW_004567106.1:67340199-67414970 GCF_000260355.1 Condylura cristata | reverse complement strand
GAGAGGTCTGCCTCGCCATGTGGATCTCCTCCCGGGCAGGCGGGGATCGAACTCATGCAGAAGTGGCTTTAGCTTCTCAGTGCAGTGCTTTAATTCGCTGCGCCCTTTTGGAGGGCCCAAAAGGCTGATTTTAAAGTGTGTGATACAATTTAGGTTAGGTTAGTTCTATCATTCTGATGTCAGTTTTGTCTTCCAGAACTTCTCTTCAGCTGTATTAACAGGGAGTTGGGTAAAGAGAATCAAAGATAAAGTCAACTGGCAGTTTGAACTGTTCAGTTCTTTTGCTCTCAGTTTTTAAAATTTTATGCATTTTGAACGTTGCCTATATAAGTTGTATTGACAGTATTCTCTTTTGGATTGAAAAAATAAGAAACATAATTTGAACCCCTAATATTTTTATCTAAGGCAACTTTTAATTTAACTTCTAATTCTTACTAGCTAAATAGTAGGGAAAATTTTTTTACTTTATTTGTAATATTTTATTAGGGACATGATACTGTCCTCTTCTATGAAGTATTAAGAAAAAACTATTAGACATTT
The DNA here is from genome assembly GCF_000260355.1 of Condylura cristata. NCBI lineage: Eukaryota > Metazoa > Chordata > Mammalia > Eulipotyphla > Talpidae > Condylura > Condylura cristata. The sequence continues at coordinate 67,414,430 of NW_004567106.1, read as the reverse complement.
TCAGTATGATGTAATGGTGAATGGTGTGTCATCCAGTCTGTTCATCTGTTCTGCGTTAGTATACAGCTGGAAGGTGGGACATCTGTGGACAGAGATCTTGGCTGCAGAGACACCTGAATGTGTGTGCCAGGGCTTTACTGAAGTTCCTAGGAGTTCTAGGAAATGGTACCTGCCTATCTTGGAGGAGTTCAGATGTCCCTTCTCACCTTCCACTACTCCAGGGAAGGGACATAAAGCCTTTACATTTAATCTTTACCTGCAGTTAGTTACTTTCTGATTCCTAATCTGTTTTTTTCCCCTGTTGAAACTTGTGATAATGACTATTAATTTCTTGAAAGAATCAGCTCTTAATGTATTTTTTTTTATTTCTTCATTACTTTCTGCTGTTAAAAAGCTTGTTTTTAATTAGGATTATTTTTGTTGTAGCTCTTCTAGCTTACATCATATAGTTTGTATTCATTTTCTTCTAACTAGTGTATTCAAGGCTATTTTTTAAATGTAACTCTGTTTTAATTATCTTAAGCCTGTGATCATGTAATTTGCAGTTTTGTGCTGATGGCATATGTCCTCTAATGAGTTGGCAAAAGCACCATTACCAATCATACATATATAGTAGTTCTACAGGTAATCTGTATTTTTGGGTAGGTACTTATTGATAAAAGACATTTCTGAATTATTTATTAAACTGACTTAGTAAAGAATTCACAAGCAAAGTTTGCACAATGTCTTGTCAAACTGGATTTAAAAGCATCTGACCTTATAGACCATTTGGATGCAGGGCATTTTAATTAAGAGTGACACAGTTAAGACCAAAGATAAAGTGTACATTACCAACTTCGCTTGTCAATTAACCTTTACCAGGTTAATGAACACAGCTTAAAACACAGATGAATCCTGATTTGTTCTATGAAAAAGTGGAGGGAATTCCTCAGTATTTAAATGTATTACTGTAGCCGGTTACATAGATATAAAACCAATCTTCTAAGAGTCTTGAGATGTCATTTACCATCTCTTTGAAAAGTTGAGTATTACTGTAATCTAGATCTAGTCAAATCATATCTGTAGAAGGGGAAAACAGTGATTGTACTTGCTGAACCAGAATTACCACCAAATTTAAAAACCTTCATATTCAGTACTGTCCAACAAAAATATTCTTTCAACCACTCATGATCTGAATCTGGTGTATGAGGTCAATTTATATAAATCTGGTACACATGCGGTAATAAGACTCTTCTGTTTCATAATAAGACTGTGCCAACTATTACTTAGTACCTTTTTTGAAAGTTTAGGCTATCAGTACTGCACTTTCTGACTTAATGCCAGTGAGGACCCTTATTGTTGCAAGGATATACTTTTTGGATTCTTTAAACACTGTATCAGATACCTTTGTTCTTGTAAGTATCCCTATTTGAGAATCTAAGGGCCTGACTGGCTTTTTACACAGAGAGTCTGTGCTGCACCCCCTTTCCCACATTCTGGATAGGGCACGCTACTGAACAAAAATCTTGCCCTTTCAGCATCACTTGTTTTAAAGTTGCTCTTTTGTCAGGCACAAAGGTTCTCACAAGCCAGATGACCCACTCCTGATTTGTGAAAACATTGCTTTGGCTCCATCTCACAGGTATTAGCAGTTATCTCTGAATATTGTGTTTCAAGTAAGGAGTTTTTTTTTTTTTTAAGATTCATTTATTTTAAGATTCATTTATTCATACAGAATTGGGGTACAGAATTGGAGCGCAGGGCGGTAAGACGCTTCACCAGAGACAGAATGGGGAGCAGAACAGACGAATAAACGATGTACACTGCTGAGGGGAGCAGCAGGCAGGCCAGGAGAGGTCTGCTGTGCCATGTGGGTCACCTCCAGGGCCGGGGATTGGATTCGCACTGAAGTGGCTGTGGCCAGCTTGCAGTGCTGCGTCCCAACACATAGTGCCACCAGGGAGGACCCAGGAGTTTTCTTTAATTAAGGAGCTATTAATTCAGGTTTTTGAAGACCTTCCCAGTGATTATATTAATAAGTTATGTTTGTGTTTTTGTACTTTTGAGTGAAGATTTCTTTTTTTTTTCTTTTTAAATTTATTTTTATTTGTTCATACAAGACAAGTGCAAGAGGGGACAGGATTTACTAGAGACGGACTGGGGGGCAGAACAAGCAGATTTACTGGAAGACTGCTGAGGGGGGGTGAGACAGGAGAGGTCTGCTGTGCTGTCAGCTCCCTGATCGCTGATAGAACTTAGGTCTTAGTGATGATAGCATTGATACTTAACCCCTGTAACACCAGGAGAGCCCCTAAGATTTTGTTTTTAATTTATAGCTCTGACACCTTGTTTGGAGAAGGTGATCTATCATATCTACCTGTTGGGACTTGTGAAATTTCCTGTGTGGTATAATATATGGTCAGTTTTTACATGATTCTTAAGTTTCTTTTCCTTGCCCCCAATCTAAGATCATTTTAATTGAGAATTAATTTGCCTACCCTAAAATTCACCTTCCTTGAGTGTATGGCCTAGTAGATTTTAGTATACTCACAAGGTTGTGCAATAATCACCACTATCTAATTTGGGAGCATTTTTATTACTGCAGAAAAAAACATGTTCCTTTTTAGCAGTTATTTTCTGCTCCCTCTCTTCTCCCCTCTTCCCCTCTTCACCCTCCAGCCTTTGGCAACCACAAGTAGTCTTACCTGTAGCTATAGTTTGCCTGTTCTGGACATTTCATGTAAAGGGAGTCATACAGTCTATGATTTTTTAAATGCCTGATGTCATTCACTTAATGTTTTCAAGGTTCATCTGTGTCATCATAGCATATATTAGTCCTTCATTTTTTTTTAAATTAAGGTGAATATCACTTAACATAAAGTTAAACATTTTAAAGTGAATAACTTAGCAGCATTTAGTATGTTTGTGGTGGTGTACAGTCACCACTTTTGTTTAATTCAAAATATATTCATTACTTATCACATCATCATTCATTGCCCTGTACCAGTTAAGCAGTTTCTCCATTTTTCACTTCTCTGAGATTCAGCCCCTGACAAGCACAGACTTATTTTCTGTTATAATAGATATACCTATTATAAATATTTTGTATAAATGAAAAAGTAAAATACTTAAAGTAGCTCAAAAGAAAGCAGAAAGGAGAAACCGAAAAACTAATGAATTATTAACAAGCCCATTCATTGAGTTTTGAAATGCCTTTCATTGCAATTTTTACTTGTAAGGTTTCTATTGGTTTGTCCTTTTGTCTTCTGTTGCTCTGCTATTTATCTACTTGATTGTCTTTTCCATGTGAAGGGTTTCTTTGTTTCTTGTTTACTACCTAATTTTGAAAGATTTTGAATATTATATTATGTGAACTTGTCTAGGCAGTGACACCTACAGGTTCACAAAGAAGCGTGGCATGCACTCCATGGGTGTCTTTTTTTCTTGCTTTGGCTATGTTCAGTGATGCCACAACTTAAGCTGACTACTTAGATGATAGACTAAAACCATTTTTCTAGTTACTGGAGTCAGAAGGATGATCTCAGCAGAGACAGAATTAAAGAATTACCTGTAAGGGCTTCTAATGCCAGCATTACCTAGAATCTGGTTTGGCCAGATGTATAATCAAGTTATCAAACCTCCTCAGTTTTGGCCTTTTACTGTTAGTTAAGAAAAATTAGGAATTTGCACAAATATACTAATAACATTCACGACAAAATATGCAATTGCTTTTTTCTTCAAGGTTTTAGCATATAATTTAAAATAGGTTTTTAATATTAAAAAAATCTCTTTATTAAATTTTCTTAAAGGTTAATGTAACAGTAGAGAAGGGTATTTATTAACTAATTATCACAATAGACACCTGGAGGAAAAGAGGAAAGAATTAACAGCTTTAAAAAATTATGACTTTCACTTTTCAATCAAAACAGGTAGTCTTAAAAGTTTAATATAAGCAGAATAAGGCTTTCAGTAGATGTCAGAATAGTCCTTACCACTATCATAGCTTTCCTTTGTGGCAAGTTTATAGTCCCTATTAGGGACTGTTGTTCAAATGTTCTTCATCTGATATTCTCTCTTACACTCTGATAAAGTCTTTGAACCTGTCTTTTAATCTCTGTTCAGGTGTTATCACTGTCTCTTCCTGCTCAGATGCAAACTTAAATACAGCAGTGATTACTGATTTCTTTCCCTTCCACTCTCCTGTTTCTGTTTTGGTTGAATCTGTTTAAATGAGGCCTGTTGACTATCAGTCAGTTTGAAAGTTACCTGCTTGCATGAAAAGTTTTGAGTATCCATTTTATTCATACTTGGTAACTTGATTATGCACACTTGAATTTATAGCAGTGTTACTGATCACGTCTTTTAAAATTGTTTTTTCTTAACCAGCTCACATTTCTGTTAACACATATTAACACATTGAATAGACTTAGTCACGTTACCTTCTATAGGATCAAAGTAGGAAAATTGAATACCTATAGTTTAAGAATATTTCTTTGATTTGTTTATCTCTCAGTGTGACTTGAGTCTTTAATCTGAGTTTTCCAACCAACTCAATTCATTATTAAGGTTTGATTAGATGGGCATGTTTGTAGCCTGATACATTTCTTCCTAGAGTTCATGCTATCTAAAAGGAACCAGTTCTTCTGGTATTCTTTGCCATGGACACTGAAACTAAATTCATTTAACTATGGTAATTGGCAAAAATCAGTGGTCATCAAAAAAGTTTAAACTTTTTTAAACAAAGTTTAAACAAAGGGACATTTGAGTAACGCAACTGATTTTAGAACTGCAGGCATAAGACAGAGCTGGAACTGAGACTACCAAATACCAGTTGTATTCTATGTTCCACCTTTCTTTGCTTGTTTCTGCATATTTACTTTTTTTTTTTTTTTAAAGATTTATTTATTTATTCATACAGAACTGGGGTACAGGCCAGAGGCTCAGGGGCGGTGAGAGGCTTCACCATAGACAGAGTGGGGAGCAGAACAGGCAGATCGACGAAGTACACTGCTGAGTGGAGCAGCGGGCGGGTCAGGAGAGGTCTGGCTCGCCATGTGGTCTCCTCCGGGGCAGGCGGCAGGCGGGAATCGAACTCATGCGGAACTGGCTTCAGATTCTCAGTGCTGTGCTTTAACCCGCTGCGCCACCAGGGAGGGCCTACTTTTTTTTTTTAATTGGAGTTAGGTTTTCCCCGTGGTAGGAAATGTAACTCTAAGCAGCTCCAGATTCTTTTGCTTCCATTTGTGCACATCACATGCATATGGTTAAGAAATCTGTGGTCAACAAAGCTACAGTTCAGGAAAGTTCCTAGGAAAGAAATGAATTATGCCCAAATGACCCAGTTACCCTGGCTTAGTGGATTAAAGTACACGATTGGCTTATGTTGTGTGCCATGTCCTTCCTGGGACCAGGTGGCACTGTTTGTTACCATTGTCAGGTGTCACACAATTGTTGGAGGTTAGGAATTTATAGGTATAATTTCTTTTTTATAGATAATTTATTTCCTCATTTCTTCTCTGTTATTTTATCATGTGAAGAAGAGAACACAATGTTGAATTTGAAGTCCTTCAGTTTCTTAGCCAACTGTTGGAATTTGAAAATGTATTCCAAATTGCTTGTGATTGTGGTGTATATTTTGTATTTTTGTTCCCTTCTTGGTTGTGTTGTGAATGGATATGGGCAAAGGAAAAAACAATGTGGTGGCAAAAGGGGCAGCATATTGAAAAGCTATTAAAATGTAACCAGAGTTTGTTAGATGCCATGTATTTCTTCATGACATCTAGTAATCATTCTAACTTAGCCAAAGTCGAAGGCTGATTTTCTGTAGTTGTTCTTCTGTCCCTGGCTTTCTAGTGTAGATAAAATAGTCATTCATGATAGTCACTTATGCTACTTACCCATTGTCTTGTTGTTTTCATCAAACAGAAGGCCATATGTGTTATGAATAGAAATTGTCTGTAATACCTCAGTCGAATTGCCAGTTTCTCCAGAGTTTTTTTTTTTTCTCTCCCTCTCAATCCTGGTAGAGAGTTTGATTCGAAATGGTGCAGCTCTATCAGTCTGAGTCCCTGAGTACCTGCAATAAAAGGATGTCCCTGCCAGTCTGAAATGGACATTAGCATGAATGAGAAATAAATCTTTTTTTGTTTTAAAATATAGTGGTTAGCGATTCTAAACAGCATAATGTATCCTATCCTGGCTAGTGTACCTTCTTTAGAAACTGCCCATTGATGGAAATTCTATCATAGGCCTTAAACATTTAGTAGCTAATGATTGTTTTTCTCATTGTGTCTTACGCTATCTGGTAAGTACTTATATCACTAAACTCTTGAAGTTTTACTATGTGGAAAAACTATGTTGAGATAGGATATTGCCTTATCGTCTATCTTGCTGTACTTTTACTTCCTTGATGATCTTAGTCATCTTAATGGTTTTAAATAGCTTACTGCTTTTCACTTAATCTCAGATACTATTGATTATTTGATGTACTATTTTATTGTACCACAAAAATATTCAAACTAAGTTATTTTCACTTAAATTTTTTATTTCATACTTACTAAAATAGCCTTTTTAGACTTAATTGCTTCACAATTATCAAGTTTATGTTCATTGCTTCACAATTACCGAGTTTATGTTCAGCATCTCTGCTTCTCTGCCTTTCTGATATGTAGTATATATTTTTTCAACACAGAATCATAATCCTTCTAAAGTGGCTGTGATAGACATGGTACCAACAAAGCATATGACTTAGTTGACTGACAGTGGGCAAATTGCTGTGGTCATGTTGTACACGGTTGGTGGTGACTACATCATGACCATCACTTGGACAGCATCAGTTGTAAAATGCATTTCAAAGATGTTATAATGTGGGGGGGGGGGAGCGTACTTTAGAATGTATGAAAAAGTCTTATTTCTCAACTTCCAAATTTATAACTCTAGCCCATACCACTTATTTAACCCAAATGAGTCTCTCTAGCTACTATTTAACTCCTGAACTCTGTTTAGTAGGCCAGGATTTTTAAAACAACATGTCTAATTTCACATGTGGTATCCTGAACCTCCCACCATCACCATCTCCTTCCCATTGATTTCTTTTGGCAGTCCTTTCAATTTGGTGCAGTTATCTCCTTTGACTTCACCCAGGTTAAAAACTGTAGAATCTGAGATGACACCTTCTACAGGCACCACATTCAATTCATCAGCAAAATGTGTTGGTTTCTCCTTTATATCCAGGATCTGATATACCTTAAATCTACTGGTATTAGTCTGGTGAAAGGCACCATCATCTTTCATTTGACAGTCACTTTTCATCTTGACACAAACTCTCCCATTATGGTCCATTTTTAATATAGCAGCCATTTTAAAAAAAAGTCTCAGTAGTCATATTACTTATTTTTAGTACATTTATGATGAAGTAGCTCACATACCACACAAATGCATGGCTTTTCTCATGTTCATCGAGTTGTACAAAAGCCATCACCAAAGTTTTAGAATGTTTCATCATCCCAAAAAACCCCAGGCCCTTTAGCCATTGTCCCTAATTCCTTAAGTCTCTCCATCTCTGTATTCTCCCCAGTTCCAGGCAACCACTAATCTAATTTCTCTTTTTATAGATTTACTTATGACTTAGTACAGTGCTTTCAAGGTTTGTTCATGTTGTAGTATATAGTAGTAGTTTATTTCTTTTTATTGTCAAGTAATGTTCCTTTGAATGGACATACCACATTTTACTTATTCATCACTTGATAAGTGGTGGGATTTTCAATCCTTTTTGGCTATGTATGGCACTGCTTTGAACATTTATATGTATTTTTATATGTTGTTCTGTTGTATGTTGCTGTTCCTCTAACACATTGTGTTAAGTATATTGTATAATATACAGTGCCAAAGCTTATTGTTTAAAACAACCACCATGAACCTGTGAGCACTGTTCTGCAAGAGCCATTCTCAGCTAATCTCTCCTGTGTGTCTTGTGACCAACTGGTGGTGTTCACCTTGGTTCTAGGACACTAGCCCAAGTCCTTTTTCATAGAAAGACTTTCATAGAAAAGGTGTAAGAGCATGCAAGTTCATATGTACAAGAAATCAAGAAGCATACATTTGTATTTTAAGCCTCTGCTTGGGTCATATTTGCTAATATTCCAGTGACCAAAACCATATTTAGGAGAAACCCAAGGTCAAAGTGCAAAGGGACTACAGAGTCACAGGGCAAAGGCATTTCTATAGGGATGATATTCATTGGGGTCACACACCAGTTTCATTCCTACCTTAATGCCTGCTCCCTTTCCCTGTATGTTCCTGTACCACACGCGTGGTCACTTACTCCCTCAGATCTCTGTTCCTTTATCATCAGTGAGGCCTTCAAGTTTGACTACTCTATAAAATAGTCATCCATCTCCCAGCTTTTGTATCTAGGTTTTTGTTATTGCCATCTGTGTATTCTGTTTGATCAGTGCTTAAGAAGACTGTATCCCCTGAGGATTTGTTTAACTGTACAATCTTCATTCCCTAGAACCCTGGCACATAGTTGGCATTCATTAAGTATTTGTTGAATGAAGGAATGGATCTTCATTGATCCACTTTTTATTTAAATTCTAATTATCTCTTCATTCTCACTTGCTTTATGTTAGTGATGGAATATATGTCAGCTGCTCTTGTTTATAATACTTTATGATGTAATTCTTTTTCTGTTTCTCATACATACATAACCCATGCAGTATATGAATCATTTCATCATTTGTAGCCCTCTGACCCAGGCCAGGTTTTTTCCCCCACTTCTGTTTACTCCTCTATAAAATAAGGTATTGTAATAGTTCCAACCTCAGGGAATGGGTAGAAAGCTTTGTTCAGTTGGTGGTGGATGGTGACTGGATATTTGATGACAAGTATAGTGAGAAAACCTAGTCTTTGGCACATATACAGCATTGTAAATTAATGTTATCTCAATCAGAAAATTTGTTAGCGTACATTGCACAGGGAAAGTGGAATTGGAAGCTGAAGAAGTCTTACACTGATGGGAAAATTGAGAAGTTTTTGAAAACTGTGTTTTTGAATGGGGAAAAGCACATAAAACATGACATAACTAGGTGATTATTTTTCCTTTGTGTTAATGGTAGTATTTTATCCTTAAAGAAGACACACACTGAAATACTCCACACAAAATATTATCATCTGAGGGTTTACTAAAAGAGTACCTAAAACTAAAAAACATACATTTTAATTGGGTATCTCTTGAAAGATAATTCATTACTTTCAATGTATAATGGCCTTCGGGTTTAGGACTTCATTTCTCTTATGGAACTCCTGTTGAGAAAGAAAGAAAATACAGTATCTTAACTAGGGTGGCCTCTACACCTCTGACCTTCTCTGTAATCTATATTTCTCAGATTTCTTGAAAGTGATTTTATCAGTCTGCTCTAGGCTTACTCAGAATATAGAGAGTTTTTAATAAGTTCAAACAGCCAGTACCTATAAACTACCTTGTTTACCCTCATGTACCTAGGAATAACACAATGGTCAATGTGTTATTGATTCACTGAGCTCACGGTCCTACTGGGCTATTATGCCCCAATTATTTACTTGAGATAGTGTTTTCCAACAAATCTTTAATTTTACAATCAGTGTTTCCCTACCATCAGTCCTACTGGGCTGTTATGCCCCAATTATTTACTTGAGATGGCGTTTTCCCACAAAGCTTTAATTCTACAATCAGAGTGTTTCCCTACAATCTGTGATGTTAGTGGTGAGTGGTGTCCCAGAGTTTTGGAGAACTGTGAGTGACTTGGATAGGAGGTTACAACAAAAGAAAATTATGACTGGGGGTTGTACCAGAAGGCAGGAAACATGATGCTATGTTAAGGTGTGTATAAGGATGTAAGGAGAGGCCAGAATCAGTCATGCTTCTGTTGTTTTGTTTGGTAAGAATTTGCATTTCCATTCAATTTTATCCCTAATCCAAATACACTCCATTCAGTTTAGTTATATGCAAGTGACAAAAATTTGATGTTCACTAAAGATATTTTTGAATGGTGCTATGATCAGTTGTAGAATTTTTAAAAATTAAGTAAGTTTAGTGCATGATTTTATGGACAGTTTAAAGTAGCTCATTTGAGGTATTATTTTGTTCCCTCCCCACCCCAGGATACCTGAAACCTTAGGATTTAACTACCATTAACTAGACAGTAAAAAATCTTGATCCTTTTATTTGATTTTAGATAACTTTAGATTCTAAATGTTCAAGTTTAATTCAAAGTTAGATTTTCTGCTGATTAATTTCATGAATGCCATTTCTCATTTTTAAATTTTCACCCTTTACCTGGTCAAAGTAATTGTGGAACTGTATTCAACCAATTCTTAAGTCTTCCGTCTCTGCCTTAACCTTAAAAGACTCCAGACACCTGTCTGACCCCTGGTTATAGCACTTCTTTAGCCTTCTCAAATGTTTCTTCATAGCCTGTGATGTGAGGACCAAGATATTAGTAAGGGATGAATATATAGCATCCTTAATTCACTAGTCCTCTCTCCTCTTCATTAATTACTCAGGCCTGGCAAAATACCAGCTGTCTGCTGTCTGTCTGGCTCCACTCAGGCAGTTGAAAGTACAGCATTAAATTTATGCCATAAACCTCAATAGAGCTTCAACAATGTCTGGCCAGGACTGCTGCTGTTTCTCTTTCCCTGTTAAATCTATCTCCACTCATAGGAAGCCTCTCACAACTCCCACTCTTTTCTGTAGACTTTATTGAGAAATTAGATCTCACTACCATATCTATAAACCTATCTGCTTTGGTCTTACTTTTACCTTTTTTTCTTTTTTAAGATTTATTTTTATTTATGTATGTATACAAGACTGGGGGTTAGAGGCTTAGAGGATTCACCAGAGACAGAGTGGGGGGCAGAACAGGGTGACTGACTGAAAAACACTGCTGAGGGGAGTGTCAGGGGAGAGGTGACAGGCCAGGTCTGCTGCTGCTGTGTGGGTCAGCTCCCTGGCTGGGGATGGAACTCCTGCTGCAGTGACTGGAGCTAGCTTGATAAGCACTGAGACTTTAACCCCTGAGCCACCAGGAAGGCCCCAATTCAGTGGTTTTAATTACAGAGTTTGACCACCATCACCATCCATTATAAAACATTTTTATCACCCCAAAAGTGCTCCCAGACAGCAGTCACTTTCCTTTCCCACTAAACTCAGCTTTCAGCTCTAAATAATCTTTCTGTCTTTATTCTTTTTTTTAATGTTGCTCATGAAAAATATGATACTAGATTAATGTAAGTTATTTTATAAGACCATTTCAAGGTTATCTTTATCATTTTCATGTTCTGGAATTTAATCATAGAATCTAAGTTTTATTAGGTAATTCAGGTTATTATTTGGCTTAGCTTAGCCCTGAGTCCTTCAGTCAGAATACTGAGAAATATTTTTAGTATTTTATTTCTTCTATTTTTTCCATTTTGAGTGCCTATTAAATGAATTTTTAACCTTTCAGATATATTCTTGACATCTTGTACTTCTATTATATATAATAGAAGGAAACTTTGGTGACTTTGATCATTTCCCTTTTTCTCGGTGATAAAAAGTCAAATATAGCATTAGGAGTTGTTGAATCAAGGGTAGTATAAAAATTCTTCATTGAAGTTATTTTTTCAACTTTCTCTAGGTCTGTGTTTTCCCCCAAATTTTAAATTTCTTTTTTCCCTTAAGGTTAAGTAGTACTTGTTTTTCTCCAATATCTTTTCTTTTAAAGTCATATTTTTCCGATATTAGCATACCTGTACTAATATTTTACCACTATCTGCCTGATATGTCCTTTCCCATTCTTTTACTTTCAATCATTGTGTGTCTCCTATAAATGAATTACAGTATTTTTTGTTAGGTTATTTTAACATATTTGACTATGTTTTAACCACAGAATTTAGTTTATTTACATTTTTGTGGCTGATTTATTTCTATTTCTTTATTGTCTTCCTTCTAGTTATACTACTTTTCTTGTTTTCCTGACTTGTTATGGAATTGATTGAGTTTTGTTATTTTCCCTTTTACTTCTTCGTAGGAGACATCCTAGACTACAAAGCAAATTTCATAAATACAAAAGTGTTATGCAGAATATATTCTTTTACTATAGCTCAAGCAAAAATACAAACATGATAGTGTTCTAATGCATCCACCAGAGCCAATTAAAAGATGGCTGATAAAAATATTTGCTCTTCATAATAGTAACCAAAATTATAAAGAAGCAAGGGCTAAATCTAACAATATTTGTAAGATCTTTCTGAAGGAGATAACAAAATAATATGCATGTACATAAAAGAAGACTAGAGAGACATACTGAGATGGCTGGAGCTTAATTTCCTTCCTTCTTTTGGGTAGCCTATCAAAAAGCTGACTTAGCAGGCCTGAGTTCACTTAGTGCAAGAAAAGTCTGATGGTGGCCACAGAGCTCAAAATAATTCCTCTTTCTAGTAAAGCCATTTCCTCAACTTCAGAGTCCCAGTTATTATTATTACATAGGAGCCCTTTCCGTGTTAGACACTAATTCTAGTTATGTGTGTGCTGAGAACACATCTGTGTGGAGATAATAAGGGATTATGTGTGCTCTGTTACTTATGTTTCTCCACTAAAGCTTATTTCACATTTATACCATAAATGTGTGCAGGTTTTTGTGCTTTCATTTACTAACAGAGACTTACATAAATGCTTTTATGTGAACACTCAGTAGAATAATGTTCTCAACTTTCTCCAGATTAATTCAGTGCCGCACAGTAAACAAAATCCCAAGAGGGATTTTTTTCACACTGAATTTAACAAACTGATATTAAAATTCTTAGGAAAATGCTGTGAAATTACAGCTTTTTCACTCTTTTGAGTAATAGAGAGAGTAAGACTGACGTGTTATCAGAGAGTAAGACTTACAAAGCTGCAGTACTGGCAAAAACAGACACACAGAGCCCAAAGGATTGAATTGAGAGCTCACAAACAGGCATACGTATTTATCGACATAGTATATGTTCTTTGTTTACATTGTAAAGTTGGGGAAGGATTGAATGTCAGAGTGTTGACTATATAATAAATAAGGCTGGAGTAACTGGCTATCCTTTTGGAAAATGTCAAATAATACAACAGAAAAGTAGGAATTAAGAACAGTTCAATCACTGAAAAAGAATTTATGCAGTAAACACACTTAAAAGAAAACTAAAATAAGAAAACATTTCATACTCAAAAGACTGGCAAAAGAAATCAGTTTGAGTAATATCAAAACTTAACCATGTACCTAAAGCATTACTCTCGTATTTTATAGGTAGGTATAATATAAATGTTTCAGAGTAAGCTGACAATACCTAGACAATTGGCTTTATCCTGTGATCTCTTATTATTCTTATGTAAAAGTTGTACTCATTGCAACAATGTTTATAATAGCAAACTATTGGAACCAAGTCAGCATTCACTAAGAGAAAATGAGTAAACTCTAATGTATGCATATAAAGGAATACTACATATAAGTCAAAATAAACTGAGCTGTAGCTATTAACATGGATGCATCTCAAAAATGAATGAAAAATGCAAGTTCTAACATATGTACAACTTTAAAACATGTGGTCAGTATTGTTTATGGATATATCTCCATGGCAAAAAAAAAAAACAAAAAACCCAGAAACATGCATGGATATAACAAATGCTAAATTCAGGATAATAGTTACCTCTAAGAGAAAGAGGACAGAGAAAGAATCAAAAGTAAGCATTGATTAAAGCAGAGTGCTCTAACTGTGTTTATACATTTTTCTTTACAAAAAACTGAAGCAAATATGATAAAAGGCACAATTCAACAAAGCTGGATAATGGATATATGGATGGTGAGCATTGTTTTCTAAGCTCGAAATAGGAAGAAGGACAGAGGAGAGAAGGAAATTAAGCTTGTAAGAGAACCCATATTTGGGCTTCCCATTTAGAAGAGCTGTCCCTGTCTAACTACAAAACCCTCAACTTAGTCATTTACTCATGAACATAAATAAATAATCAAGAATTATAGGAAACATACAGTCAATAATACCATATGGAAAGGTGCTAAGAAAGTACACCTTAAAAATTCTCATCACAAGAATACACATGTGTTACTGTGTGGTGATAGACATTAACTAGACTTACTTTGGTTATCATCTTGATATATTATTACAGAATCATTATGTTTTGTACTTTATGTTGATGTATGTCTGTAATCTCTCAATTAAAAACAAAAGAATTATGAAATACTGAAAATTCAACAGGAGGAAAGAAAGGAGTATCACAGTGCACAAATAGAAAGACTAGGCAAGAAGGGAGAAAGGGAAATACTATTGGAAAAAAATTCTAGAAGTGGTAAATGGTGAAACGAACATTGATATGGGTCAGGGTAGTGATTTGTAACATAAAGTTAAAAAAAAAAATCTTCCTAGAAAATGGGGAGAGAAGAGGTATGGATCAGATTATCACTTGATCACACTGTTTTGTTTTTTTTTTTTTAAAGATTTATTTATTTGTTCATACAGAACTGGGGTACAGGCCAGAGGCTCAGGGGTGGCGAGAGGATTCACCAGAGACAGAGTGGGGAGCAGAACAGGCAGATCGATGAAGCAACCTGCTGAGGGGAGCAGCGGGCGGGTCAGGAGAGGTCTGCCGCGCCATGTGGTCACCTCCGGGGCAGGCGGGAATGGAACTCATGCTGAAGTGGCTTTAGATTCTCAGTGCTGTGCTTTAACCCACTGCGCCACTTCTTTGGGCCGATCACACTTCTTTTTTATGTGTTCTCTTTAATTTGGAGAACTTCTAGAATAATCTTAGAAATGTCCTCTTTTATTCTGAGCTGTATTTGTTTTCTACGTCACAAGAATTACTCCAAATTTTTCCCACTGGCTAATGCTCTGGCTTTCTTGCTTTCAATACCATGATACTTGTAACAATTTTCTTGAAGTTTTAAGACAGTCTCTTTTGTTTAAAAAGTTTACCTTCCATTATAATCTTTTGGGTTGTTTTTTTTTTAAGAGTCTGTTAGACTAGCTTCATAATTTTCTCCTTAGATCTATTAATATTCAGTGTTATGTTACTTGGTTCTTATGGATGTCTGTCTTTGCATCAGAAAAAACTGCGTTGGTATTATATTTTAAAGTTTGGTGTTTATCCTCACTGTTTTACTTATATTTATTATCTTTGTCAAGTTTTGACTTGGATTTTACTGGTGTCATAAGATGAATTTGGAAGATTTTTTTTTTTGGAAGATTTTTTAAAAATATACTATTGCCTGTTAATAGTTGACGTTATATACTTTAAAAGTTTCACAGGTGAACCTCATAAACCTTTTAAAGTTTTAAAGGGTATCTGATCCTGATACCTTTTATTGGAAGGAAGGGAACCAGTAGCTGTAGTTTTTTGTGTCTTCTTTGCCCTTCAATTTCTTCCAGAGCAATTTGTCTGCATTTGTATTTTAACATCAACATCTTCTGAGCTAGACTTAAAAAAATCCCGTCTTGTTTGGGAAAGAAATTTTGGCAGTTGTAAAGTAAATTATCAATTGTTTACTAAGATTTCCTGGTTTTAATTGCTGTATTCTTCTAAAGACTTCAAAACTGGACAGGAAATTTACTACCTATCTTAAATTTGTTTTTGTTCTTTCATTTCTTTTTTAGGATTGTTGTAACAGAGTCTCTTGTTTTTCCAAGAAGACATTTTAGAGCCAAACGTGTGTCAACTGTTAGTTTTCCAATATCTTATTCTATTTCTTCGTATAGCTCTATTAATTTCTTCGTATAGCTCTATTAATAAGTATCATTAAAGCTTTTACTCTTTGGGGAAAATATGAAAGAAATTTCCAGACTCATGTCCTCTAACTTCAGCTGGGGCCTAAAGTGATTTGTCTTCATTCTCTGGCTATAAGATTTACTTTTGTTTGGGGAGATATGAAGCTTGACTTCCAGACGTTCATGGTTTGGCCTTGCTCCACCTAACCATTCTTATCATTTTCTACTCCCCAGCAAGAGAATTTCATTCTAATAGAATTAGTTTCATCATTTTCCCTTTGCTCATGCTCCACCTCAGATCTTCTCCATGGAAGCCCAGGAGAGGGGAAGTTGACTCTGTACCCTAATTAAACTTGGGTTTTAGCTTTTGGACCTTGGAGGGATTTAAAAAAAAAAAATGCTGTGGATATAAGACCTTAATTTACTATACTAGAGGGAGTCACTAAACTAGTATTAATTTTTTCTGTCTTATCCTATTCTCGACTAGTTAAATCTTGTTTCCACCATTAATGGAATAGCTGTTGTGACTAAGGTACCAAGATATGTGATGAGGGGACAGAAGATAACAAAATATGTTTTTGTACACAGATAGCAAACAATTGATAAAACACAGTCAATTTTAGGATATCAAATTCTGACTGTAAAGCGAGTCTTTCTGGTTGGTTGATAAACTTTTCATATGTACCATATATATATATGGTATATATATATATGGTACATATATATATATATATGAACTCTTCATATGTACCATATATATATATGCTTACTATATGCTGGACTCCATTCTGGACTCTGGGGATATATCAAATAACCAGACATTTCTGCCCTCCTAGCCTTTGTTCTCCTGGGGAATGGGGAAGGCATATACCTTTTTCAAAGTAAAAAAATTATATATATTAAGATAATTCTGTGTTTTGGAGAAAATAAAGAAAGGAAAGGATACAAACTTGCTCTGGGGGCTTTTGAGGGAGCCACGGAGTCATTGCCATTCTAAATGAGATGGGTGCACTGATAGGGTGACCTGGAATAGAGACGTGGGTGAAGAAAGTAAGGTAGCAAACCTTGTAGCTGTCTTAGAAAAAGAGCATCTCGGGAAGAAGACATACCAAAATGCAAAGAGCCTGTGTTGGGAGTTTGCATACTTGGCATGTGCAGTGTGGCCAAGTGTGGTTGAGTGGGGTGAAGAGAGGGCAATAACAGATAAAGACAGACAGGTAGCAGAGGGCCAGTCATGTTTTGTCCTGTAGGCTTTGCTGAGGACTGGTGATTTTTCACTTGGCAAGCCATATGAGTCTTTTGAACAAAAGAATGCCATGTGATCTGAACCTGTAGCTTTAAAAGGTTTCTTCAGCTACTGTACCAATTCTGTGAGTGAAACAGGAAAGACCATTTCAGATACTATTGGAATAAACTAAGGGAGAAATAATGACTTACAGAAGACTGCCAATGTTAGAGAAAGTGTTCATATGACTCTGTATTTTGGATTTGAAGATATATGTAAAGGGATGAGAAAAAGACTTGAGGATGGTATTAAAGTTTTCATTTGAGCAACTTAAGGTATTGTCATTTTCTGAGACAGAATATAGAAAAAGTAAGTTTTAAGATTGAGGAGTAAGGTCAGAAGTTAGTCTTTGAACATAATAACTTTGAGATGACTTAATTATTGTAGAGATGTTCAGTAGGCAGTAGGACTAAGTCTGAAGGATACGGTAGATTTAAAAATGTAGGATTCATCAGTCTACATTTGCTATTATATCAAACCACAAGATTAGATGATCTTGTGATTTTAAGTATGACTAGAGAAGAAGATACCTAATATTTTCAGGGTATATAAGAAATTAAAGGGGCCTCCCTGATAGTTCTTGGGGTTAAGTCTCAGCATTATAAAGCTATCTGCAGCCATTGCAGCACCAGTTCTATCCCAGCCTGGGAGCTGACCCACGTGATGGCATGGCAGAACTCTCCTATCTTGCCAGCTGTTCCCGCTAGCAGTGTATTTCAGTCAGTCGGCCTGTTTTGCTCCCCACCCTGTCGCTGGTAAATCCTCTCAGCCCTCACCTTCTGCCTACACTCCAGCTCTTATGTACATAAATAAGTAAATCTAAAAAGGAAAGAAAGAAAGAAAGAAATTAGCAAAGGATCACAAAAGATCTTGTTGTATCTGGTTGTAGTAAAAAACTTGAAACTTCTTATCAGTTCTTCTCAAGCTTTAAGATGACTCATTTGTTAAAGTTCAGGTGGGGCCTATATTTCTGCCACTCTAACAAACTTCCAGAAAATTACGCTACTACTTCTCAGTGAACCAGACTTTGGATGGCATGACTTATATAACAAAAGAAACATAAAATGAAAAACAAGGAAAAGACTGCAACATTTATAGAGTAAGGATTAATGTCGTCTTAATTTGTAAGTGCGTAAGAAACGATAAATGAATAAAAGGGAGAAAGAATCTGGATAGGGAATTATTTAAAAAAAAAACTGACACAGCAAATAAACATGAAAAAATGCCCAACTCTGGTAAATACACTTAAAAACAAGATCACCCTTCCCTGTTCAGATTGGCAGAAACTTAGAAGTTCGATAAGCTGTGTTGTCATGATGGTGGGGGAAGGGTGCTCTCTTACCCTGCAGGTAGAATTTGTCTTGGTGTACTTTTCTTTTGGAAGACCATTTGGCATATTTTATGAAATATTTTAATGTGTGTATCCTTCAGTCCAGGAATCCTGCACCTTGCTAGCTAAAAACTGCATCTTTGCCCAATAAGTTAGTTGAGAACTACTCATAGAAGCATTGCTTGTAGTTGTAAAAAATGCAATAGGCTGTATTCACCAGCAAGGACATTATTTAAAAAAAAAAAATCCTGAAACCCCTTTGCTCACTTATTCCCCCATGGTACATTTATTTACCTTATATTTTATCATTACAATTTTAAGTGGTTTACAAAGCCATAATTTCTAGTATGTTGTGATACATTTTAGACTCATTTTTCATGAAGGGAAAAAAAATCTGGCTACTTACTTATCCTGAACATGTTAATATATACTTGTACTGTAACCACGGGGCTTCTGAATTCTAGGTTGGATGGCTGGCTAAATGGATAAGGCTTGGAGCCTTGCCAAGAATTTGTTTCACTGATAAATGAGGTCTTTTTATTTTTCTCTCTTTTCTCTCTAGGCATTTTTCCTCCTCCTGTTTATTTGTTAGATTCTCTGGAATTTACATAGCTCAAAACAGTGTACCTAGTAAGATTGAGATGAAAAAGAGGGTTTATTTTTATACAGTGAAGAATTCCAAAGTGGCAATTTTAAAAAGAGAGAAATAAAAAGAAAAAAACTAATCTTCAAGCAGATCAATTAGGAAGTGTACAAAGAGCTAATGAGAATCTGCAAGTTGATTCTTTGGAAATTATTTATGTCCACAAAATTCAGGTTACCATTGAAAACCTTTGAAACAAGCAGTATCAAAACAGTATTATGAAATGAATGAATGTGTGCTTAATACAACTATTTTAAATGATGCTTATATTATTTAAAAGGAATAAAATATGTATATTATTTGTATATCCAAGAATTGAGGTACATTACTATTAAAATGTTTTATATGTAATATTTTATGTGTGTTGATTTTATATGTGTATATTTATTTTTTTTACTTGAGTATAAAGGAGATGTGGAAGGATTCATAGCAACCTGTAAACAGCACTTATCTTTTGTCAGGGCGCCCATAAAGGTAGGGAAAGTGAAAAGAGATTTCTATCATTTATTCTCACTATACCAATACTGTAACATGAATCTGTTACAGCTGAAAAAGATGCTGTATTATTAGTATAGAAAAAATTTAAAGATGTTTAATAATAAAAGAAAAAACACTATACTAAGTGATCGCTAAGGTTTCTAAGCTCTTAATTTCAAGGAATACTGGCAGCTACTGTGATATTTTAATGGAATATTAAAGCATTTCTAATTTGTATTTTAAAGAATATTTTTTATGTAAATTCTTTGAAAATATTTTTTAGGTGTGGAATATCAAGCAAATGATTAAGTTGACGCAGGAACATATAGAGGCCCTGCTGGACAAGTTTGGCGGGGAGCACAACCCACCATCAATATACCTGGAGGTAAGTGTGGTATACCTGGAGGTAAGGGTTGCATACTAGCTGTAGGAATTTTGCAAAGAAACAAATTAACTCATAGAAATCATTTGTATTGACACTGCTATTTGGGGTGGGCTAGAAGGAGATATAAAAAGTGAGAATTACTTTGTCCTTATTATACTTCTTTTTATTTCACTTGTTATATAAATATATCATAGCTTGTAATTTACAGAATGCTAAAACTAAGAGAAATAACATATATAAACTTCAAAAGATTACACTGGTTAAAAAACTTATTTTAATGAAGGTGAGAAAACATTCTGTTGTGGAAGTCAGCAAATTAGTTGCCATACTGAAAATTTGTTAGATTTTTTTTCTTTTTTCCAGAACAAATCTTGGCCTCACAGTCTAAAACTTTGTTTTTGTTTTGTTAGTTCTTTCATTTGTTTCCTTTTGTACCACGTATCAGTGAAGCCATATGGTACACCAAGACTTTAATATTGATAAAGCCCAGCTTGTTTATTTTGTCTTTGATTGCTGTGCTTTTGGTAGCTATTCTTTTATCAGAAAACACTGCCTAATCCAGAGTCATAATCAGTCTGGTTTTCTCATGAGTTTTAGCTATTGCTTTTAGTTGTGTGATCCATTTTGAGTTTTTGACTGTGATCTTAGATAGTTGTTCATATTTATTCTTATGCTTGCAGATATACCAATTTTACTGGGGCCATTTGTTGAAAGTGTTTTCTTTCCCCTTTGACTTGTCTCGCTATCAAACATCAATTCACCAGACATATAAAACAATAATTCTGCATTCTTACTCTGTTATGTTGTTCTCTATATGTGTACTTATCTAGTATTACTTGTCTAGTTATTGTAGCTTTATAGCAACTTTTGTAATCAGGAAATGTGGATTCTCTAACTTTGTTCTTTTCCATGATTGTTTTGGTTATTCCAAGACCTTTGTCATTCTATATTAATTTTAAGGTCACTACATCCATTTCTGCAAATGATAAGTATTGCATTGACTCTATAAATCAGTTTGGGCTTATTGTCATCTTAACATGAACTGTTCTAGGTTTTTTTGTTTTTTTTTTTTTTTTTAGTTTAAAAATAAGTATCATGTGGGCTTACAAGTACTTGGATTAGTAGAATCCTGTCAAAACTCAGCTAAGAAATCAAATAGCTACAGTAAGAATTGCTGGTACTGTTTACTACTGCTAAAAAAATATGTATTTATTGGGTGGTTTTTTGGTTTTTTTTTTTTTTTTTGCTATATGGTAATATTTATAATGACTTCTTTTATATTGCCTCATTCAGTCCTCACAAAATTACTTCATACAAAAAATAGCCAAATAAAGAAAAGTGTTATAATAGTCTAAGAGAAGATGGGGGGGGGAATACCACCTCTTGGATTTTATCAAGAGTTTGAATTAGACTTTGATAAATGAGTGGGACTTTGATGAGAAGGAATGGGGTTTTGAAAATTTGCCTCCTGAAAGTATCTTGTATCTGAAACATCTTAAAGAAACACAGGAATTTTTTGGTGGTGATGGTGGTGGTCCTGGTCAGACTTGTGGGAAGACTTGTTTATATTTGTAAGGTAAGAAAACAAAGAAAGAAAAAGTTGAAAAAGAACAGAGGGAAGCAAGATATATTGAGATCCTCATAGAAGGACCCTGCACTCCCAGTGCTAGTACTAAGTTTAAAACAGAAGGATGAGGTAAGACAAGGAAATTGCTTACAAAAACAATCTGCAGAGTGAATTTGAAGGTAATGCTGTTTTCTGAGTCAAAGGTTATTGGATAAAGTTAGGAGTCAGAGAACCTTAAGACTAAATTCCATGACTTGATAATGAAACTAATTGGCCTCGTTTTATTATTTTCTACAGCAATATATAGGTAACCGAAGAGAAAGAATGGAATAATGAAATGGTAGATTTTACCCAAAATTGATACTTGATAAGGTGATCAGTAGACAAGAATTAGGCAGAGAATCTACGATATTACCAGTGGGATTCCTGACATGATAAGATGCAAAAAATGGGAGACAACAAAGGCCCAAATTAATGTTGTAGTTGAATGAAATTTAAGAAGCTGGGATATGTGGGTGTGTGCAGGAGGATAGGGGGCTCCAGACTGAGACCTGGTTGTCATTTGCAACTCTTCTGTAAAGAATTGTAATGTATCACTGGCTTTTGAAAGTAGAGCCTTTAGAGATAAGATGGTTAGTGTTCTTTGAGACAGGATTATTGAGAGTAGTCAGCTTCCACACTGAGGTTATGTAGTGGGTCAAAAGAGCCAACCCAGGTGCAAAATAAGGTGGATTGCAGCTGTGAAGATGAAGAGAAGTGGAATAAGTAAATGTTTCACATGTAAGAAAAAACTACTAATAAATGCAATAAAATAATAGCTTGTAATCTATAATGGAAGGATAGTACATTTTGAAAATTTAAGGCTAACATTTTGTTAAAGAAACAACATTCAGAAAATTTATTGTTTACATTTACTTTTCTCCCAATGCTCCCTATGTGTAGTAAGTGTACTTTCTCAGCTGACAGTAAGTAAGAAGATTTAATCTGTGCAGGGAGAAACTTCTGTCTCCCATATGCATGTGTACAGATGTGCATAGCTGAAGGACACTTCAGTAAACAACACTGTATATAAGCCAGTGCTGCTTATAGCCTATATTTATAGGCTAGGTGTGCAGTGGACTATATCATCTAGGTTTATGTAATTAGAATCTGTGATGTTTATACAGTGATGAACACATTTCTCAATTATTTCTGTTGCCAAGTGACACATGACTGTATAATCTTCAAAGTGTATCAGTCTCTCTTTTTACAGTCTGAGCCACAGTGTATGCTACATGCATATGTATGCTATATACGTATATACATGTATGCTATACCTTTATAATTCATGTAGGTATACATTTTTATTGTATGCTCAATATATTTATTTGTTGAATAATTGAATGCTTATTAAGTGGATTAGATTGAAAGAGATGCCCTTAAGTAAGCTCTTGGGTTTTAAAGCTAAAGAAAAGTATAACTCTGAAAATTTTTAATTGATATGGTTGTTATGCCCTGACACACTATGAAAGACATTTCAGAGTCAGGATAGGCCATGTGGTAGGTTGTAAAAGAGAAAACATTTTGATGTAGTTTAGGCCCTCTATCTCAATAAATCATTTTAATAATTTTTTTTTCTTCAAAATTGCATGGTAGAATCTAGCATAACAACTGCTTGAAGAATGAATTTCTTAATTCCTTTCTACCTTTCATAGTTCTCCCTAACATGGAGAGTGAAGTTCAGACTTAATAGCATGCTGTATACATTCTACAATTTGGTTCTTTTGTCTACTTTCCCAGTTTTAGTTCTCTGTACTCTTATTTTTCATTTAAATTCCATAAATATATAATAAATCCTTCTATGTCCAAGTATTATGTGACATTCAGTATACTAGTCTACAGTTTTTCCTCAACGTCTTGAACTTTCTTACCTCCTTCCTTTGTTACAGAATTTCTCCTGTATGTATAAATACAGAATTTCTCCTATCTTCTCTCCACTGACACCATCCATCTATAGACGAATCTCTTAAGACTTCCATCTTCACATTCTCACGTGCATCGTAAACATTCTTTATTTTTCATAAAAAAGTACTTCACAAATAAAAATATACCCATGTGCTTCTCTGCAACCAAGTAATAAACTCCCTGAGAGGTGGGAAATGCCATGTTAAAATCTTTAACTCTGGGCCCTCACTGGGTCGCAGTGGGTTAAAGCACAGCACTATAAAGTTAGCCGCAGCCAGCAGCCACTTCAACATGAGTTTAATCCCTAGCCAGGGAGGGTGACCCACATGGCGCTGCAGGTCTCTCCTGACCTGCCCACTGCCCCCCTCAGCAGTGTACTTTGTCCATCTGCCTAGTCTGCTCCCCACTCTGTCTCTGGTGAATCCTCTCACCACTCCTGCACCTCTGGCCTGTACCCCAGTTCTGCCTGTATAAGTAAATAATTTTTTTTTTAATCTTTAATTCTCCCTTGTAACCTGTCACAGATGTTAGGGTCACATCTGTTTGGGGTAAGAGGGAGAGATGGTAAACTGGAGTGTGGGGAAGGGTAATAGCCACTACTATAAAAAAAAACCCACATAGTCTAATTTATTCCATCTCTCTACTTCTAAAATCATTCTCTTTTGAATATTCTTATTTTTTAGATACCTATCCTGTGTTCATTTGACTTTATAACTTAGTTAAATGAAACTGCTACAATGATAACCTGAAGGACAGCGACCCAGAATTTCTTGACTACAGGATATAAGCCACCTTTTCAAATAAAATTCTGTTCTCTAAAAAGTATTTGGTAAGGAAGGAGGTCATCAGAGATCTGTAGTGAGACTCATAAAGTATTTATTCTACTAGAAAGAAATTGGCAGGTACATATCTTCTAAGCCTGGTCAAGGAAATGATGCCTGGCAATGTGTTCCTGAGTCTTGGTTTTTAACTAATCTCTCTTGGTTTTTCACTAATCTCTTTTCAGCCTTTCTGCTGTTTAAGAGGGAAGGAAGGAATCAATAGAGAACTTTATCTGCCTACAACTTTTATGGAACAAGGGAATTTTTAATGGAGATGTACTTATCCTTGTAACTTACTTATTATTTATTAATAAAACATTTAATCTTATTTTAGATATGTGGCTTGGAATTCAGTCACAATTTGACCAGAAAATTGCAAGTGCTACATTTTAATAATTAATATTCATGGATATTCTAGACATCATATGTATCTGGCATATATGTAATAGTCTAGAGTATTCACAAATAATCTATGTATCTGTCAGTTGCACAATGTAATGTAGTGCCTTACAACAAAAGACTTACCAATTAAAGGTAAAAGTATTCATTTGCAGTACTTCTGGATTTATTTTGTGACTTACAATTTAAAATCCTGCTAACTAGCTTATAAAAGGATTGCAATCAACATCTTGAATTTCGTATTTCCTTTTCTTACTCTCAGGAAAAAGTCCAGACTCAATGTAAGTCTACTTTATTTTGTAGGCCTATGAAGAATACACCAGCAAGCTAGATGCCCTTCAACAAAGAGAACAGCAGTTGCTGGAATCCCTGGGGAATGGAACTGATTTTTCTGTTTCTAGCTCTGCATCAACGGACACCGTCACGTCTTCTTCCTCTTCTAGCCTTTCAGTGCTGCCTTCATCTCTTTCAGTTTTTCAAACTCCCACAGATGTGTCACGGAGCAACCCCAAGTCACCACAAAAACCTATTGTTAGAGTCTTCCTACCCAACAAACAGAGGACTGTGGTGAGTCAGCTTTCAATATCAATGCCTTTTCTTTGTATTTTTTCAGAAAGACCACTGGTTGAAGATTAAATATATTATCACTTCATACTCAGTAGTCATGCAAATGGAAGCATGCATTTCACACAAGAATGGAGAAGATGTAACTCTTAGGTACCAAGTTGATATTCCTTGACTGGAACAAACTATATTTTATGTTAAATTTAACGTGTCAGCCGTCTTCCAAACTTGAATGATACTCAAGCCTTAAGTACTAGCTCAGAATCAATCAGAACTGCAAGACTTGAGCTTGTTTGTTCATCGTGCTAGTGAGATTGGTTCTTCACCCTTGAGAAATTCCTATTCAGATTTATTATATGTTCGACTTTTAACTGTGCTTGATATTTTTCTCTTTGTCTGTATAACTTTTGATTATTGATCATTATCACCATTATATTCTACAAGTAATATTAAAAGCAAGGAAATCTGTAGAATTATTATAGGTGATCTATAACCCTTAAGTGCAACAAATGCTTTTGGTGGACTTAATAAGTAATGCACCTGTATACATACCTGTATACATATGCTTTTTTATAATTATATCGTTTTTTTTGAAATTAAGTTTTAAAAAGGCATTTTATTTCTTATATACAAATTATTTTTAATTTTTTTCCTCAAATAGCATTAGTAGTAATACTGGTTCTTCATGGGAAAAGTTAGCTGACCTGTGCGCTAGTGACTCCAGTGGAGTCAGTTTATCACTCTGTGCAACAAAGGCATGTGGTGTCACTGTGTGAGAATACTTATGAAATCAAAGCTTCACCCAGTGTCACAGAGGTAGTTGAAAATGTAGTTGAGCCTTTGAATAGTTCTACCTTTGGCTGAAAGGTGAAATAGAAGAAAATTTATTTAAGGGGTTAAATTATTATCTAGTAATGGAACTTGTCTGGTTTTGCCCAGGCTCAAAATAAAGGTTAAGCTTTTCCCTGTGAATTCTTCATTATGGTCTTGTTGTCATCATAGCGTGGGGATCATACTTATACTACCACATTGTCCCGGAGCACTCAACCCAAGAAATTAGTGGAACAGCTAGTGATAGAGTAGTCATGCAGTCATCAGCACTGGGCAGTAACAAAGGCAAACTTTCCCTTGATCCATCTAGTTCTCATGTAATTCAGAAATAATATCCCATTGAAAAGCTCAAATCCCAAGTTACAAGCTATAGTAGGAAACAGTCTACCATCGGTGAATTAAAAAACTTAAAACACAAAAAATTAAAAACTTAAAAACCTAAAAAAGGAAACAAATAGAACAGTTAGGTGAACCTAAAATTTCAAACCCAGTGGGCTATAAATACCATTTATGACGTATACTTGCTAAAAAAGCTAGTGTTAATTATTAAATTCTGGGTCTTCCATTTTACATAGGGAAGAAAGGAAAGTGTTAAATACCATGAGGAAACAATTTGACATTCAGAATGTGGACACCCTATAAGACAGATGTCCTAGACTTAGTGTTGTAGAGAACCAAAAACCTTTTTCTATACTCAATAAGGCAGAAGATACATGACTGTCAAATGCAGTGCTTGATCCTGGTTTAGAACTAGGATAGGCAAGACATATAAGAGGCATTCTTGAAATGGGAAATTTTGAACATAGTTTCATGTTTGTGTTATTATGGAGTTAGAAGTAATCTGTCATGATGCTTTCAACTTTTTCCACTGTTTTTTGAAAAA
The DNA here is from genome assembly GCF_000260355.1 of Condylura cristata. NCBI lineage: Eukaryota > Metazoa > Chordata > Mammalia > Eulipotyphla > Talpidae > Condylura > Condylura cristata. The sequence goes on along the minus strand of NW_004567106.1, from coordinate 67,387,557 downwards.
ACACTTCCAAAAAAGTCTACAATCTTAAGTGTACAGCTCTATCTACTTAACACTTTTGGCCATGCAAATCAAGATGTAGAACATTGTAGTACTTCAGAGGATTCACCTGTGCCCTCTCTAATTTGATACCCATTTTCAAAAGTAACCATTGTTCTGACTTGTCTCTTAATCAGTCACTTTGGGAATTACTTTCGAATATATGATGGAAAGTAACCTGTTAGGAAAATAAATATTAAAAGAAATCTTTAGTATCTCAGGTAGAGAAAATTTGGATGTTAAATTACTATTTCTTCTAATTTTCCATTTGAAGTTTTTCATAATAGAGCTACAAAAATTTAGATAGTAGAAAGGAAAAGTAGAAAGTTGTCACTAGGGACAAATGAAAGAGTGAACATATTGATAGTGACTTGAGGAGATAGCCAGGTGCAGTACTTTCAAAAAACTCAGTATGTCAAGATGGTTACAACATATTACAGAATAAATATTAAGATGCTATATCTATTTTTTTAAAAACTCAGTGGATGAGGCGATTAGTAGATTAAGCTCAATTGACAGGAGAATTAGTGAACTCTAGAAAATGAGAAGAGAAACATAGATGAAATCTTCGTGACACTGGATTTTTTTGGAAGCGGTTTCCTGAGTATAACACCTAAAGCACAGATAACATAGGAAAAAGTTGAGAAATTGAAACTCAGATCAACATTACATACTTATGTGAAGCAAAGACCACAACAAGGGTGAAAAGGAACCCAAAGAATGGGAGAAAATATTTGCAAGTCATACTTGATAACAGGTTGCTATCCAGAATATATATTTTTAAATGCCTACAATTCAGCAAGAGAAAACTCCAAATAAACAGTTGAAAAATAGACAAAACATCTTGAACGGATACTTCTTATGCAAATGCCCAACAAATACATGAAAAGATGGTCAACATCACTAATTGCCAGAAGCATGCAAATCAGAAGCTACAGTGGATACCATCTCATGCTCATTAAATGGCTACTATCAAAAAAAGAAAAAATAGCATGTGTTGACGGCAGAATGTAGACAAATTAGAATTCTTGTGCATTGTTGATGGGACTGTAAGATGGTAGGATGGCTGTGGGAAACAGTATGGGGCTCCTCAGAAAGGTAAAGAATTGAATTACCATATGATCCAGCAGTTATACTTCTAGACATATATTCAAAACAAACTGAAAGTAGTTTCAAAGAGATAATTTGTACACTCATATTCATAGCAGCATCATTCACAATAGTCAAAATGTAAAATCAGCCTTCCTATAAATAAATGGCTAAACAAAATGGATTATTTATTATTCAGCCTTAAAAAGACTAAAGTTCTGACAAATTCTGCAGCATTAATAAAATTTGAGGATGTTATATGAAGTGAAATAAGCCAAACACAGAGACAGATGCTATATAATTTCCCTTATATAGCAAAATTCATGAAGACAGAAAATAGGATGGTGATTGCCAGGTCCTAGAGGAAGAGGTGATGGGGAGTTGTTGTAATGTCTATACAGTTTCAGTTTTGCAAGATGGAGAGCGTTCTCAAGATTGGTTTCATAACAGTGGGAAATTACTTAATACAGATATTTAAGAAAGGTTCAGATGGTAAATTTTAAGTTGTAAATATTTTACCACAATTTTTCACAAGTTTGAAATTTTATACAAAGTTAAACATGTACCTAGCCCATGATCTAGCCTTTCTATACCTAGGTGTTTATGCAAGAGAAAGAAAACATACATCCATACAAAAATTTGTATAAAACTGTTCTTAGTTGCTTTATGTGTAATTACCCCAAACTAGGTATAATCCAAGTAACCATTCATAGGTGAGTGGTTTGTAGTATTAATATACACAACATAGTTAAGTCTCAAAATTACGCTGAAAGACAAAAATTAATATATACTTTATATTTAGATAAAATTCTAGAAAGTGCAAACAAGCTCTTCTATAGTGACAGGAAGCAGCAGATCAGTATTTGTCTGGGCTTGGAACTGGGCAGGAGGGAGGAATTAATTACACCAGGAGCACAAGGAAACCTTCAGAAGGTAAACATTTCATTATCTTGAATGTAGTGATGATTGTGTGAGTGTAGATAGTGTAAAAATAATCAAATTATATATTTAAATCATAGCAGTTTATATATGTCAGTTATACCTTAGTTAATCTGTTTCTTATGAGAAACTGTACACCTGAAAAACAGTATTACAAACTAATATTAACTCAGTTTAAAAAGGAATGAAAAAAGAATGACTGCATCAAGAGAATTGTAGCTCTATCTAAATACCATGTGAAATGAACTTTAATGACAAAAAGAAATATTAAGTATGATGATAGGTCTTTCCAGGAATTTGTTTCTTTGAAGATAACCATCCTCATACTTAATAATTATCTTTAAAGAAACAATTTCGTAGAAAGGCATAAGAATTCTAAACACAGTGTACATAGCATCAGCTTCAAAATATATAGAACAGTAGAATTCTATATAAATGAACAAATTCACTTTGCTAGTGGGAGATTTCAACACATCTTCTCCAGTAATTGATAGAACAAGGAGGTGTAACAGAGTTATGTATAGAACAGTGTAGTTGTAGATTTTATATACTAGACATAACCGTTATATTCATCTATATAAAATGCATTTTTATTAATTTTTCAAGAATGTGACACCTAAAATTTTTTGCCACACTTTAGGCAACAGAGGGTATCATGGGAAACCACATTTTTAGAAATTTGAAGACATTTCTAAGTTCTTATTATGGAAAATTTTTTATATTCACTTTAACAACTGATATGGGACAGTTTAGACTGATACTTTTTGTTTCTATGTAAATTTTCCTTTGACAGATATTCACATATTGCACTGATTTCTAGCTCTTTGTTAAGTAAGATGCTTGTTTTCTAATACATATATATATATTTTTAAGATATATTGCTACTACTTGGATAGCCTAATCAAGAATATTTCATTTTGGAATTGGAGAGAAAGCAAAACCTGGTTCTTTTGAAAATTACTTTAGTCTTTTTTTAAACCTTAAAACAGACCACCCTCTCTCTCTTTTTTTTTTTTTTTCATTTTTTTAACAGGTGATTTTTTTAGATGTTATTTACATCAGGAAATCTTGTTTATACCCTTGTTCATATGCATTCAATTTTAGGTATCTCTTTTTACTTGCAGGAGAAAGGGAGAGAAAGAGGAGAGGACCGAGGGAGGCAAAAGAGAGGCTCTTTTTTGCTTGTCTATTAGATTTTTGCCAGTGAAATCATTGAAAATTATCCTGGCAAATTTGAGTTTGCTTTTCTCGAGTTCTCAAAAAGAATTAGCACCTTTTAATGAAGGACATTTGTATTTCTGTTTCAAGAACTGTCTTATATGTCCTTTCCCCATTTCTCTGTTGGGTTGCTGGGCTTGTTCTCAATTTTTCAGAATTTCTTAATATCAGGAAGATTATGTGCCTATTATATTGCAAATTTTTTCTCAGTTTTCATTTGTCTTTTGATTTTGTTTGTAGTGTATGTGTTTGTTTTACCATCTTAAGAGTTGTTAGTTTTATGTGCTTGATTTTAATATTTTCTTTTGCACTTATTCATGCTTTAAAGGACTTCTTCACTTGAAGATCATAAAGAGCTTGCTATATTTTCCTCCACTTCTTATAGAAGCTTTGTTCTTTCCTCCTCTTAACATTTAAATCTTGATCCATTTGGAGTGTGCCCCAGTATATAGTAGGAAATATAAAGGAACATTTTGCCCTCTCTTGGTTCTCATCCTAACACCAATGATTAAGAAGTTCACCTTTATCCTTCAGATGTTGCCTTTATTTTCTAATTTCCTATATATATTGGAGGCTCCTTTTGGTCTTTCTAATCTTTTCAGTGGCCCGTCAATTTGTTGAATAGTCACTACAATGAAAGAGCAAATGATCCAAAAGTTAAACCTACAAAAGTGAAATGAGAATGGATTGATTGCTTTTCCTGGGTGTTAGAATGGAAAATCAGACTTTTGCCAATAGTGAAACTTACATACATACACCTTGGGATCAACCTGTGCAAAGAAACAAGGGAGCATGGCTATAGTTAAAGATGGTACTTCAGGAGCACATGAGGGAAAATTCAGAGGAACTGAGGGGTAGGTGGCTCCAGTTCACTGATGGTCTTACATGCTATAATGTGAAATTTGAATTTTGCTCTATAAATAATGGGAAAACTAAGAAAACAAGTGAGCCAAAGATTATATATTTTAGAATGGGCTTTCAAATCTGGTTCCAGAGAAACCCTTGGATTTATTTATTTATCTGAGTCTTTCATTAGTGTCTCGGGAATCTTTGACATGTATACACACACATACACATGCACAAATAAGTTTTTCATTAGAAAGATTTCTGTGGTGACCTATAAAGATAATGTTGCCAGTTAGGATATTTTTGCATTAGAATAAGCAAAATAAAAGTAGAAGGGAAAAGTGAGCTTTTTTTCCAGTTCATTAGTTCTCAAAGTACAGCCAGTTCTCACTATTCATTTTCACTATAAAGTCACTGGAAACACTGAATTAGTGATTACTGAACCACTGTTCTAGGAGAAATACAGGGTTACTGGTATATAAATGAGCCAAAGCTGGCCTTTGTCTATTGGACCCTAGACAGGTTGGTTCTTTACAGGAGACTGGAGCCCATTAGCTTAAATGTTTTATAACTGATACTACTTTACCTATAAGTATAAAAGAAATGTCGTCACCTTGCTGGGTAGGATGAGTACTGGGCACACTTCACTGTTCCTATGTACAGAAGCCCTGCCAGTATTGATTTTGTGGTTATAAATTTTAGCAGGGGGCCCTCCCTGGTGGCACAGCATTGCAAGCTAGCCACAGTCACTTCAGTGCAATTTCGACCCCCAGCCCCAGAGGTGACCCACATGGCACAGCAGACCTCTCCTGTCTTGCCCGCTGCTCCCCTCAGCAGTGTTCTTCAGTCTCCCTGTTCTGCTCCCTGCTCTGTCTCTGGTGAATCCTCTCATGGCCCCTGCATCTCTGACTTGCACCCCAGGTCTGTATACATAAATAAATAAAATCTCTTATAAAAAAAAAAGGTTCTTTCAAAATAAATAAATAAATAAATTTTGACAGATAGACAAATTTGTAAATATATAATCCACAAATAAAGATTAACTGTACCAGTCCAATCTCAAATACTTCCAGATAAGCCTGTCCCTGATTATATTGATATGAAATCTGTCTCATGTTATTTTAAATAGTAGATATTAATTTGACTTTTTAGATGTTTCCACCATAAATATACTGCTATTTAAATTCAGCTGACAATACTTACTTTTACTCCACTTCTTCCCCTCTTGCGTAAAGATTCCCAATTTTTTTTGTTAAACTTTTGGTTGACAAATGAGTGATTTGAAAGAATGAAATGTTCAATTTGATTATTACTAACACATCCCTTCTGTCTCTACTCTCCTGGGTAAAAACCCGTCCTGAACCCACTTTCTCACTTGAATCCACAGTGGTTATTCTTTTTCAGTTACAAATTACTGAAATGCATCTGGGCTTATAGCATCATTGTGGAAAAGTCCTGGATAGGTGGGATAACTTCAAGTATATGGAAAGATTCTTTTTATCTCTTTTTCAGTGTCCCTTTTCCTCCCCATTCCCAATCTCATTTCTACTCCCTAGGTTAGCTTTGTCCCTTCAATAAATTGAGGCAAACAAAAGTAAATGAGTTTATTAAAGAATCATTATTGAGAACTAGACCCTAGAACTGCCTCCAGATAGCCCTGGGAGAGTTGCCCAAATTCTGAGCTTCCCAAGAAAGATTTTATACACTCTGCAAGGAAAACGTTTTTAAGAATTTTTACAGAGAAAATCTGGATAGGTGTCCCATAAACGTATCTTTCTGATGCATTGAGGGGAAAAAATTATCCTCCCTGTGTAGAGCCTTCTGGAATTTGGGAGTTTTAGCAATGCCATAAACCTTAAATTCTTTCTTTGAAGTTACTGCTTTGCCTGGGAGCCAGTTGTAGTTTCCTCACAAGACCAGTCCTGTTGTATCTTTGTCTTTTGGCTCATGTGCCCCTAGTTGATTGTCACCTCCCTGGTGGCAGTTTTGAATGAGGTTGCTCAAAGTCTAAGCGAAGCAATAAGAAGTCTGGCGGGGATACACCAGAAGTAATGTGTTGCTGGTCAAGGCTTATTATCTATTCTAGTTGCTGCCTACTGTTTCAGTATGGTTTGACAGTATGTTCCTCATACCAGGACATATGCTCTTGGTAAGAGGACCCCGCATGACCCCACACCCAGCTGACAAGTAGGAACTCTGAGTACCAAGACAACATCCTCAAGAACATGGGAAAGTAGCAACCCCACAGTTGAGAGGCCAGGGATCGAGGAACACACTTCAATTGTGAGCTTTGGTTAGCTGCTTCATCCTGTAACCATACTCTCAATGTCATGGCCAAGATGACCACTGGGAACTCCATATTTCTATCCTCTTGAGCACTGTACTGCAGTCAGAGTGGAAGTTCTCAACCAGTATCCATCTGTCAGCTTAGAAAATAACTGGTGGGTTTGGGTCTTATGTCTACCCTGAACGCACTGGTAATGCCAGGGGTACGGAACATGATTAGTTGGTGTATGTCATATGTACTCAGAAAAGTGGAAGTACATGATTGATAACCTCTTTAGTGTCGTGGGATTCTTAGGGAAGGGCAGATTCCCAGAGGAAATTGGGATGGTAGGTAACTAAACAACTATCAATTATACACATTAAGACAAGTATTTTTTTCCTGCTATATTCAGGATCAGTAAGGCATCTCTTAAGAACAGACAGCCAGTATGAAGAAATATTGCTGAGCTTTGGACAATATTGGACCAAACTGATTTTGCTTTAAATGTTAATCTATTCTATCTCAGTTGGTGGGTACATAGGGATACGTTATATTCTCTACTCTTTTTATGCTTGTTTAATAAATAAAACACTACAGAGTCACTATTTCAATTGGTGAATAGTAGATACTTGAATCATAATTTCCCTTTAGTACCTCTAAAAATGATTTTGTATCTGACATAGTGACACTGTAACATTCTAAAGTCACTAATTCAGTTTTTTATATGATAAAAAAAATGTGAGTCCTTTCATGTCATATGTTTCCTATTTCTATCATGCTTATGATATAGGTACCTGCAAGGTGTGGCGTTACAGTCCGGGACAGTCTAAAGAAAGCACTGATGATGAGAGGTCTTATTCCAGAGTGCTGTGCTGTTTACAGAATTCAGGATGGGTATGGTTTGTATGTGATGTGAAATTTTGTGTACAGAAAAAATAACTCAGATGTTAAACTTCAGGGTTTTCTATAGGATCTGTAACAAACCTAGAAGATTGAAAGTCAACCTTAGAAAAGATATTAAAATTAATATGAAGTTAGCCTCGAGAAATTTCCTAGACCCTTTGAGGAATTAGCAGTAAATAATATTGTGTAGTAACCATGTTTTAGTCTCATCAAATGACTTTATTTAGAGTTTGAGGTTCTTAAATTTTTCAGCCATTTAGAATGTGACTTATTTGAATAATGGACTCTTCCTCAACTACAGATTTTTAGTACATACTCATAGTTTCACAAAAGGCTTATCAAAATGGATGTCTTATATTGAATTATTTTTCTCTTATGAAATATCTAACAGTGTGCTGAGGCCCTTCAATTTTTATCCCTATTTTTTAAAATCCTTTTTTGGGACATGTTGTCCCTTGAGTACTCTTTCTTTGAATGGATAGATAAGTCCCCACCTGTGAATTTTTTTTTCCGGACCCCAGGAACAATCCATTTTCTGCTGTTGTAGGTCTTTTCTGGAGCTGACTTGAAGAAAAGAGTACATCTCTTTACCCTGCTGTTTGTCCAAGAGTGATACATTTATTTGGGGTAAACTTAAAAATTAATTTATTGCCATTTAAATTTCTAACGACAGAAGAACAGGGAGCCAAATCTCCCTCGATATTACTAGCCCCTCAATAACCAATTTTCATTATCTTCAGCATGAGGTCTACCAAGGTTTTCAGTGTAACCAAGAAAGGCTTTGTCTGCACTTTCAGAGAGAAGAAACCAATTGGCTGGGACACTGATATCTCCTGGCTCACTGGAGAAGAATTACATGTAGAAGTGTTGGAGAATGTTCCACTTACAACACATAACTTTGTATGTACTTTACATTTTCCTTTTGAAGTGTCAAAAATACTCAAGTTCTTATGTATGAGTTTTTATATGGAGGTGAAGTATATTTGAACAATTGTGGGATTGAATTTTTTAACCTAAGTTAAAAAACAGTTCTGTTCTTAAAAACTGGTATTAAAACTAAAGAGTTCATTTTTATCATTGTACTTTTTAGTGTCAAAAAGCAATGCATGTTTATAAAAACAAAATTTGAGTGGTGCAAAACTATATCAAGAAAAAAAGTGAAAATACCTTACTAGAGGTAAACACATTAATTATTATGTAGTCTTCTGACCTCTTTCTACATACCAATGTGTACTTATGCCTGTGAACCCACAGTTTTCTTTTTCTTCCTCCCATCTCTTCCTTCATTACTTTGCATTTCTTAAACTTAAAATGGAACCATGTGATTTTCTTCACCTCTTGCTTCTCAAAGGAAAAAATATCAAGGCTAAGACTGGATGGAAAGGGAGTAGCAGAGGAAAAGTGAGTGGGAGAATACTCTGGACAGACAAAATAGCAGAAAAGCTTGTTATCCATTCAGAATGACTTGTACAGAGGTAGAGATGGGTTGTAATAATGTAGGAAAAGTCATAGGGTGAGGTAAGCTAAGGCTAACTCCTGCGAGTCCTTGTAAATCTTACTGGTGATTTGGACTTTTCTCTGAAATGATTGGTAATTGGCTGGTAAGCAGGGGAGATGTGTGAGTAACCATATGGAAAGGTAGTAAAATTCTGGGTTCAGCTTAGAGAATGAGTCCTCCTTTGCTTTTCTGCTACTTTTTTTTTTTTTTTTTTTGCTACACAAAAAAATGTTGCTTATGCTTCTTGGTTTCATCATGTATCATAAAACCAATTCCTGCCTACATCCCATGCGTTTGCTTTCCATATCTAGATACACTCAATGCGAGATTATTTGTAAATTGAGGATAATGAGAATCTAGGATTAAGAGAGCTGCATTCCTTTGCCCACCTCTGTTGACAAAGATCTACATACTCACAGAGACAAGTACATATCCCTTATAGTTTTACTCAAATGTTTACCCACAGATTTTCTACTCTCTTCCCTGTTTCCCTTTCCACTCCTCCCCTTCTTCTTTGTCTCTCTTGCTCGTTCGCATTTCTCCTTTACATACACACCCAGCCAGTTATATGCAGTTTTCAAATATAAGTTGGTGTCAGGAAGAAAGACTGTAATTAAGTAAATTAATGAAGTGAGATCAATTAGGGGCTTTATGAAAATCCACAAAAAACCAAGCAAGTGAATATATGACTGGTTAGCAGGGTGGATCAGATGACTCCAAAATGCTGGCCAATGAAAATGTTTTTAATTTTCTGTGCTCTATTTCCTGAGATTTTGCTGGCAATATAAAAATGCTTGCTCTGTTTAATAGTGGCTATATGAATATTAAAGATCTTCTAGCTTCTTGTATATGCAAAGACAAAAGAAGGAACAAAGCTTAAAAACAAGCAGTTGCCTTTTTACATTCCTAGAAAGTGATACATAGAAAAATATATGATCCATTTTTTAAACTGTATAAATGGGCCCCTCCCTGGTGGTACAGTGGGTTAAAGCACAGCACTGCAAAACTGGCCACAGCTGCTTCAGTGGGAGTTTAATCCCCGGCCAGCAGGGTGACCCACATGGCAGGGCAGACTTCTCCTGTCTTGCCTGCTGCTCCTCTCAGCAGTGTACTTTGTCTGTCTGCCTGTTCTCCCCACTCTGCCTCTGGTGAATCCTCTCACCTTCTCTACACCTCTGGCCTGTACTCCAGTTCTGTATGCATAAATAAGTAAATCTTAAAAAAAATAAAAATATATAAATATTCTCAAAATGTCAGAATGGATGTTTTGCCAGGATATCACTCTTTTTCTGCAACACTATTCAAAGTAACTTTGTATCCAATTGACTATGAGTTTATTGAACATACTTTGTAAACTATGGATATTGAAATCAATTTAACGGATTAGGAGAAGCATTTACATAAACTGGAACAGCAGGATAAGCATTGTTATAGGAATAGAGCTGTGTCCTGGGTCATAATATAAGAGTACATAGTGCAGAATAAAGGACAAAATAGAAGTCACCCATTGTTAATATTGTGGCATGTCTTTATCCTATTTCTATTTTCTGCTTATATCCACAAACACACTACTTTTTTGTTGTTTCTTTTAATTTTGTTTCTATTTTTTCTTTCTAAAACAAATACTTGTAACCACTTTCAGCAGTAATGTTTACATTAGAGCCTCCCTGGCACAGTTCTGTTTATAGAGCCCAGGTTGTATGTCTTCGTCCTCCTGACGTGGGGTGCTCAGATCTGGCCCTTCGCATTTCACCTCAGAGACTGCTTGCAAAGTATATCGAGGTGTTCTAATCCTCCAACAAACTGATGATTTGTTCTAGTGTCTTCTAGATGATTTTCCTTTCCTTTACCCTGGTTAGTTTAAGTATGCTTGTTCTGAATTTCATACAATACAAACTAGTTTTTTGGTTTTTGTTTTAATAAAAGTCGTATATACACACTAACATTACTAAAATAGTACAGAGGGGCTTAAAATGAAAAGTAATATGTTACCCATTCCCTTGCTAGCATCTAATGCCACTCTGTGGAGGAAATCCTTCCTACTAATGGTTTCTGTTTAAGCTTTTTTGGGATTATTTTCATATTACTGAATAATAACTTTCAGCCACAATTTCTTGCTTTGTCAGCTTTAGATATCATCTCCTGGTTACTGATTCCATGAGGCATTAGCTCATTTATAACACTGCAGCATTTCCTCTACTCCTTCCCTTCCTCCAGTGTGGTTTTTATTTTTGTTTTGGGGGATTTTTTGGTTCCTCTATTGGATATCATTGTAACTCTAATTACTATGCTTTCTTTTTCTGTCTCAGTACTGGTGAGCATCTGTGAACTTCTTTCTTCATACAGTTAAAACCTACCCTTAACCTCCTTCTACCTTCTTCCATTTGCCTGTCGTCTGTACTTTTAGTTTCCACTAGTCAAGCTTGAAATTGGCTTCCAGTCTTTTATCCATTTCCCATTTTCTTGACTTCTGAATTTTTTAATTGGGTATTGGGTAAGAGATAAATATGTGTAGTCCATCTGTTATTTTGAACCTGCTGGGTTTCATTTTATTATGTTAGAGTGTAAGGTAGTGCTAATGACATGAAAATGTTAAAGGTGTTATTTTAAATAAGAGAATAAATCATTTGATTTTTAAAAAAGTTTCTTGGCAAGTTCTTAAAATCCTCTGATGTTTTACTTTGCAGGTACGGAAAACTTTTTTCACCTTAGCATTTTGTGACTTTTGTCGAAAGCTGCTTTTCCAGGGATTCCGCTGTCAAACATGCGGTTATAAATTTCACCAGCGTTGTAGTACAGAGGTTCCACTGATGTGTGTTAATTATGATCAACTTGAGTAAGTAATCAAAATAAATCTCTTTCCTATATATCACTTTACATTTAAATGTTCTTAATGTGAAATCAGTATTTCCTAGAGTATGTGGGAATTTTCTGTCTAGTATGGTTGTTAAAGGGAATTTTTTGAACAATGAAACTGGTAAGATATAGTATAGCTAGCACTTTTCTTAAAGTTCCCTTGCCCATAGAAATTACTTTTAGATAGTTTGGGGGAAGAAAACAGATATTTAAGTTAAGTTAAGCATGTATTTGGAACACAGTCGGGGGGGGGGTCTGATTCTGCCACCTATTTTGTAAATCAAGTTTATATTTTCTCTCTCAATTCCCCCTAATCCTTTCCTCCATTTATTTAAAAGTAAGATATAAAGTCTATATACCCTAAAATTTGTATTTGCTTTATTACCAGAGTTTCCTAATGGATTAAACTATTTAAGTCTGTGCTGTTGCTACTACTGTTAAGATCTTATTTTTTTAATCAATTGAGCAAATAGAATTCAATTCTGTACTTTATAGTATAATGATATAATCTAACTTAGCAATAGATAGCTTTCCTTCTAATTCCTTAACCTTTATAAAGCATGATTTTTCTCTCTTAATATGTAGAAATTTGCTGTATAATAGTTTTATCTTCTAAAATTGCTTTTGAAAGTACAACTTTTTAAAACTAAGTCTTTAGACAAAAAATACTACCACAAGTTGCATTTAGCCATCATTTCTAAAAACGAAAATTTATCTCATATTTCTGTTAACTTGATAATATATTCTGGCGTGTGAAGCTTCTGGGTTTTGCACAAGTTAGGTTTTTTTTGTTTTGTTTTTGTTTTTGCCTCACAGTTTGCTGTTTGTCTCCAAGTTCTTTGAACATCACCCAATACCACAGGAGGAGACCTCCTTACCAGAGACCGCCCTTACATCTGGATCTTCCCCTTCTGCACCCCCCTCTGATTCTATTGGGTATGATTTGACCCCTGCTGTTCGGTGACATGAGCTAGTTTCTTTTGGATCTTTTGGTTAACCATAAACCTTTCTAACATTTGGGTTGTTGTTTTAAGGACTTTTTCCCAGATAACATAATTTACCACACAGTCAAATATTTACATGCTTTTGGTATAGATACATGGGATTAAAGCTGAAATAGGCTCTTTTAAGACCAGTTTTGAAAAAATTGAGCAATAGATGATTTAGCATCCCTGCCTTGTGTTCACATCCGCCATCACTAGATTAGGTATCAGATGCACATCAGAGGTTTTTGACTTCCATTTAGAAAAATAGCATTAACATATGAGACAGTGGCAAACAGTGTAAAAGCAGTATGAAACTACAATCTACAATGTGTGGCATAACATTTTGAACTATGTAGATGTAATAAGAATTTAAGTATTACCATGTTTATAGTAGGAATGAGAATAGTGAGAAAGTACTCAAGAAATTTCATTTAGAAAATTGAACTGGGCCTTAAGGAAGTCTAAAATCTAAACCTAGAAAATAAAAGCCTGGTGATAGAGGGGTAAGGGAAGAAAAAGCAAGGTGTGGTGGGGATGGTAAATTAGAGAGAGTAAAGAAAGGGTAATCTAAATTAAGATGTACCAGATTATGGAGAATCTTGGCATGATTTGATACAAAATGGGGAAAAGATTTGAAGGTTTTCGAGGAGAGATCTAACCTAATGAAAATGATTTTAAATAAAATATCACTTGACAGTGGTACACAGATATATTGACAGAAATGTCTAGGGTGAAGAAGTCAAATTAGGATGTTGTCGGGAGTGAGGAAAGTGAAAGGCAGTGAATACTGGACAGTGTATAAAGTGTATAAGAAAAAAATTAATAGCACTATTAATCAGTCGTGGAGGTTAAAGGAGAGAATTGACTTTAAAGATGACACAAACATATCATATATTCATACTTCATAGTAGAAAAAAGAAAGATATGATGAGTTTTATAGACACTGTTTTGCTTTGGCGTATTTCTTATAAAGGTCTACTTTTCCTAATGGATTTGGTGCAGAATAAATTACCTTGTTTATCTAGAAGCATATGGTTTTGAAAAGTCCCCATACCACATTTCCTTTTAGAATATTTCAGAGCTAATTATTATACAAGAATAAGGCAATCATATATAATTATTATAGGTAAGATCAGAAATATTTATTGTCACTTGTAACCCTACTTCTTCCACTCTTCACAATATAATGCTGCTGCTTCTATCTCAAGAGAGAAAAATATATAAGCTGAAAGTTCCAAAAAGCCTGTAATTTTTATGAAACCAAACTACCTAGAGATATCATAAGCTAAAAATTTTAGCAAAAGACTTACATTAAAGAATGGCTGTATGTATGGAACACTAGAAAATGCAGCCACTATGTTCTCTTGTCATGTTACAACTATCTACTCCAGTGTAATCATTTTATTCCTGTTCTCTGTCCTCAGTTTTATGTAGCTGTGTGTCTTAGTAGATCAAATCAAGATGTTACTGTTTTGATTTTTTAATTAATCCGTTGGTTATGATATTTACTCCTGACAGATCCTGTGGACCATGATACCTTTCTAAAACTTCAGGTCCTAGATCTGTGAGCAGAATTAACAGACACCATAAGGAAATTAACTTTTCCTCTGTGAGGGCTTATAATGGCAATGGCCCAGGAAATTTGCCTTCCAGTGAAAGACTACTATCTTAAAATGATGAAACCATTTGCCTGTACTATTGAATATTCTATTTACAACTAAACTGACACACTTGCTGACCTTAAACAAATGATAAGATGTTCAAACTTTTGTTTTCCTAATTCTTTTAGGTCACAAATGTATATGGGTGCCTGAGAAAATGGAATGCCAGTACTGTCCTATATCCAGATTCCTTTGCATGTTATTAATAGTTCTAATAACTTTGATAGTCATGAAACACATAAAACAGTGGATATAGTCAAGACTTACTGGAGAAGTGATAACACTGCCTACTTTTAAACAAAAAATTAGATACCTCTCTTTCTCCTTTAAAAAATGTATGCACAGTGGTTCTCCTCCGTGGCACAAGAGATTAAATCTTAGCACTAGGAAGCAATTCATACCCCCTGGAGCATGAGTTTGATCCCCCCGGTTGCTGATCCACATGATGCAGCACACCTCTCCTGTGTCGCCCACTCCTCCCCTCAGCAGCATATCCAACCTATTTTGCTCCCCATTGTCTCTGGTGAATCCTCTGACCCTGTACCTCTGGCCTACACTCTAGCTTTTGTGTATGCATAGGTAGATAGATAGATGGATAGACAGACAGACAGATTTACATATCTCAAGTACTCACTGCTTCAAATTGTTTTCTATTCTAGATTAAAAATGAGATGTAAATTAACCAATAATTTGCTAAAGGTTGTTAGAGAAAAGCCTTTTTATTTTTAATTTGGTTCTGCTTTAAAGAGTTTTGCACAAGACCAGTACAGGTATTATCAGGAGAAAGGCAGTTTGTTAACCTCTGCATGCTTCAAATACTATCAGTTGCCTAGCTTAGGTAAAGACTACCCAGTCTGAAAATCAATTTTATCAATTCATTCCCAGATGTGGTGAGTTAGATTTTCATTAACCAGACTCAGAAAAGGCTAAATCCAAATGGTAGGTAGTTACTTGCAATGGGAAATCTGCCTGTTGTATAGCTCAAACAATCAAAGAGCCAACACCAACTCCACTTTCAGAAAATATTTGTGAGAAATCCAATTATAATCCAAACACTGTTTTTGTTGAGCGGAATCGGGATATGGTTCAGATGTGTAGTGACATCGGAGATAATAGCTTGAAGTGTTTTCCAAATTTACATAACACTTGTGCTCGAGGCTGGGAACCTTGACTTTGTGAACCAGTGCACACCTCTCCCTGACTGGTAATGGATACTATTTAGTCTTTCTTATTTTGTATAATAAACAGATATTGTTTATTGCCTCTTGTCTAATAGGTAATAAGAGTATAGCAATTCTATTTGGACATGATAATAAAATTTATCAGATTAAATCCAGGGTTTTGTTTTTCCTATTTCTCGACTCACATCCATTGCATACAAGTTTCAGATTCCGTATGCACTACATGTTGTTGTCAGGGTCTTAACTCAGTAAGTTTTAAGAATAACTTGCAATGCCTGGTACCTTCAACAGGTAATTATATTCATTAGACTATCCTACACAAATGTAATTCAGGCGCTTTCAAAATCAAAGCCTAAAATATGCTATTGCCTTGAGACTTTAAATCAGTCTGTTAAACAGTTTTCAAAAGTCAGTATACTTTCCAAAATTTCTAAAAAGACTAATATTCTCATTTTGGCATTCTGTCTTCTGCTCTCAAAATGCTTTAAGCAAAGGATATTATTTGGCTGATTAAGCAAAAATAATAACTTAGTCACAAACTAAAGATTTCTTAATCAGAAAGAATAAAAAGGAATAGTGGATCCTGGTAATTTTTCTAGAGTACAGTTTCCTCAGTCTTATCTGTAACTCTTATTGGAGTCATATCCATATTTTCAAAGGACATAATATTTGATTTCAGTAACAATTAATATGAACAGATAGAGTAAAAGAATTTTCCCTGCCCTTAATAGTGTGCTTCAGAGAAAAGAAATTGTAACCTACTATGGTTCCGATACTATTAACATATTTTATTCAGAAGCTTTCTGTCATGATTTGACTTCTTGGACTCTTCAAGCCTTTATTCATTCCTTTTCCTACTATATTTCTCTTTCTTCCTAAACCCTCACCCTTCAAAAAAAAAAAATGCCTTTTTGCTCCTTCTTTGTCTTTTCTGGCTATGTCTAAATAACCACTAAAAATGCTGTTAGTTACAGGGTTTGCATAAGATGGGGTGAAATGATAACCAGTTTCTGAAGATGGGCTTTTAGCACTGAGTCATTCCTTGGTGCTGATGAAGCTCACTGAAACAGCCACATTCCATCTGCCAAGTGATACTCACACCAGCAACCTTGGATGTTCTTCTGAGGGCTGTAGACTCCTTTCAGGTGTTAACAATCTATTTTCAAAACATTAATGTGCTCTGTCAGGATCTTTTGGGGTGCAGTCAGGAATCATAGACTTTATCATTTATCTACAGTACTATTTTGATGGCTTCATCACAAAGCCATTTTAAAATTTATTTTAATGCTTATTATATAATTCTCCTTATATCAGTCAATGAGCATGATAAATTTTCAAAATAGGAAGTATGACACTATGTAAGTCTTTTGAATTTTAAGAATAATCTTTTTGTTGGATTTTAATGCAACTCATATTCAGTCAGGTTCTACCTAGAGAATTTTTTTTGTAACTTTAAGATGAAGCAAATTTCTTCAGCCTATTATGCACAGCTAATTTCTATGTACTTGTTAATTACCCTGGAATTTTTCCGGGGGGGGGGGGATGTTCATATTAGTACTCCCTGGAAGGGTCTTTGTGTGCAAAAGCAACTTTGTCAATGTTAGCTATAGGTATATATTAGTTTTTTAAACCAACACTTTAAAAAGACATTGCTGCTATTTTATACTTAATTTACTTTGAAATTTTTGAGACTATAAAACCAAGGATATCTCTATAAATTTGCTCTGAATCTTATCTTCCAATGACTTGCTTTTTCCAGGCCCCAAATTCTCACCAGTCCGTCTCCTTCAAAATCCATTCCAATTCCACAGCCTTTTCGACCAGCTGATGAAGATCATCGAAATCAATTTGGACAAAGAGACCGGTCCTCGTCAGCTCCAAATGTACATATAAACACAATAGAACCTGTCAATATTGATGTGAGTATTCAGTGCTTTTAGAACTAAGAAAATTTCAAGTGTATTTCTTTATTTTTCTGCTATCATACACAGATCAGAAATAAGCGCCATCTTTCATTTATCACAGTTACAAGTGATAGACTTTCCAAGAATTACACATTAAAAAAGCTTTGTCATCTTTGATGGTGTTTAATACTTGTGCCAAACTTTTTAGTTATTCTGATACTTTTCCTTATGACACCATCTCTGTAAAAATCTTTCATTTACTTATGGCAAGGACAAAAGAATGTAATTGCAGATTTCCCATTTAGATCATTTCAAGACCTTTACCTACATTTTTAAAAGTACAACTTTGAATTACCTTTTAGCTTTTTCACTTTCCTGAATATGCTGTTATATCCCATCACTGTACACATCTTGAATTTTGGCATGGAATTATGTCCTTTTTACATAAAGTTTACATCCTTAAGTATTTTTTGTCATTGAGGTCTAACTTTTTTTTTTTAATGCCTCTTGGTCTCATCATATGTTATAATCTCATTTATTCAGTTTTTCTCATAATATATGTAGAATCTGCAAACTTTTCCTTCAAGAGCTGCATTATAAATATTTTAGACTTGTAGGTCATGATCCCAAATAACAGCTTTTGAACTCTGCCATTGTAAAATGAAAGCAGCTATAGATAATACAGCTATAGATAATAGACTACAAGCAAATGGTCTGATTGTGTCCAATAAAATTTATCTACAAAAAAATTTATTTGCCAGCACATCGCATTTTTCTAGTTCCTAATGTAAACAAGAGATCAGAAAGAATGAGATACATGGGGTCTTTCCAAAAGGACTAAGTCGTTGTTGTGAGTCATCACAACAGTTGAGTTACGGAAGAGGATAAGGTGCTCTTGCTCTCCAAACTGCAGTGGGTTGGGGATCCTGATCTTGGAGCGAGGTATCAGTTGTCACAGAATTTGTGCATTAGCATAAAGACAGCAGTTATCCTTAATATTGGTCTGTAGTAAGCCACAAATTAAGATAATCTACCAGTTTTGTTGTTTAAGAAAGTAATTATATTTGTAAGGGAAGTCAAAACTTTCCCTGTATAAAGAAGGTAGTTTAGTTTAATAAGGGTGTGTGTGCGATGGAGGATGAGGTGGTTCTCAGTGTACAAGAACTCTCCACGTGAGTCCTTGTAGTTACATAGGTAGGAAACCAAAATTGTCTTAATAGGGAAATGTTCAGTAATTAAAAGACCACTTTCTATTAGACCCACTCAAACATTCCTCCCTGTTTAATACCAGTCACACCAGTTACAAGAATATTCAATGATTCAGTGAAATTGTAATGCAGATAGATTGCAAATGTGACAAAAATATAAGAGATTTTAAGGATTTTAAAATAAACACAGAAAGGCCCTCCCTGGTGGCACAGCAAGTTAAAGCACAGCACTGCAAAGCTACCTGCGGCCATTTCATCTTTATATAGCTTTACATAAAGCTATTCAGAAAAAGGATACACCAGAATTAAATCATTAAATAGAAGAGAAAATCCATAAAGATGAGAATTTAATAGAGTATGCTGGGCCCTCCCTGGAGGCACAAGGGGATAAGGCACAGCACTATAAAGCTCTATTTTTAGCCATTGCAGCATGAGTTCTATTCCCAGCCAGGGAGCTGACCCACATGGTGCATCAGACCTCTCCTGTCTCCCCACAGCTCCCCTCAACAGTCTGTTTCAGTCAATCAGCATGTTCTGCTCCTCATTCTGTCTCTGGTAAATCCTCTCACTCCTCACATCTCTAGCCTGCACCCCAGTTCTTGTATGCATAAATAAATAATCTTTTTAATAATAGAGTACACATTTGGGGGGGGGAAAAAGGTTATTAGAGGTTCTTGAGAGTTAATGAAATGCCCTGAAATTTCTTTTTAAAGATTTATTTTTTATTTATGCACTCAGAACTGGGGTACAGGCCAGAGGTACAGGGGCGGTGAGAGGATTCACCAAAGACAGAGTAGGGACAGAAAAGGCCGACTGACAGAGTACACTGCTGAGGGGAGCAGTGGGCAAGACAGGTGGGTCATCTCCCTGACTGGGGATTGAACTCAAGATGAACTGGCTACGGACAGCTTTGCAGTGCTGTGCTTTAACCTGTTGCGCCACCAGGGAGGGCCTGCTGTAAAATTTTTATTAAAATGCTTATAAAATCAAGTATTTCATTTTGTGTGTTGGTATATGATCAACAAAACTTGACTCTGTGTTTATTTTAAGATGTGGCAAATTACTGACATTATCACTCAAGTTATAATTGTTAAATGTAAAAAAAAAACAATTTTTATTCTCAAAATAAATTCCAATATCAAATTTTATTCCAGCTTTTTACTGTGAAACTTCTTGCTCTTGGGTTCATTTGAAGTAAGTTTTTTCCTAAAACCAGTTTCCTCCCCTAATAAAAGTCCTCCTCTAGCTAGCTAGACCTGCTGAATACAAAGGAGAAAAGAAGTAGAAGTTAATATGGCAGTAAGAAATCAAACCATATTTCTAAATTAGGTTCTGTATGTTCAAAATTGTAACCTTCATCTTTACTTTCAAAACTAACATTCTTTTAGACCATTTCCTTTTATCTCTGTTGTTCTCCTATTCTCTTAGGCTTGAACATTTGGAATGTCACCTTATCATCTTGCTTTTTCATCCTTCCCTGTAACCAAATAGTCATAAGGTATCACCTTTTCCTTTTGATGTGCATCTCATGTTTGTTCTTAACATCATTTGAGGCCTGTGTATCTTCATTTGAACTACTTACTCCATTAATCTCTTACATGGATTTCCTGCCATTGGTTCCTCACTATCCATTTCCATTCTTTGTGCTGCTGTGAAAATAATTTTTTTGTTCTGTTTTTCTGTCAATATCTGTTCCCTGTTCTAAAACTTTTTGTGACTGAATTCTAAAATAAAATATCATCCCATTAGCAGTTTCATTCCATTTCAATCATTTAATTCTGTTCCAATCATTATTTGTCACTTCAGTAAACAAGACTTTAATATTGACTCCGGGGTAAGGACTATGTCAGGCAGTTGGAAATTCAGGCTAAATTAATATGTGATCGTTACCCACAAGGAAGTCAAGTCTAAGAGATGAATCAGACATACAAATAATCACAAAATATATATAATAATAATTTACAGAAGATGGTGATGAATCTAGAAATATTTAACAGAAAAGGGGTAATATTTAAGCTGTGAAAGGACAGTGAGTGGCAGTTTATGAAATACGCTAGGTGAAGTTTAAGGAAAGAAGGACATTTGTAAAGGAAATACTATTTGCAAAGATAGGGGAAATGTCTTTACATTGTAATTAATATTTGACTTGTGCGAGTTCAGGAGAGAGGGGAATGATCAGAGGCAAAGCTAAGTAGGAAAGGTCCACATCAGAGGTGGTGTATATTACACTAAGGTCTCTAGGGTAGTAAGGAGTCTAGAAACTTCAAGAGGAAGAGAAAATGACCTGTTTTTACAAAAACCTTTTGAGTTAGTGAAAGATTTGGTACCTAACATAGTTAGAAATAATATTTGAAAACTGCTGGTAGCTTTAAATGCTTACTCTGAGCCAGGTACTATACTGTGTTTCACATAAATTTTCTTACTCATCCTCATAAACACTAGTGGGTTAAGTACTATTACTATCCTTACTTTACTATTATGAAAATTAGATTTAGAGAGATTAAGAAACTGGCCTAAGTTTATCATATAGTGGATAAATGACTGAAATGAGGTAAAACTTGACCTTTCTTTCTTAGCTTCTTAATCACTTCTCTGTGTGGTAGTGAAGGAGAGAAGTAATAGAAATGAGAGATAAGAGGGTCATGCCTGGACTTCTGGCTTGGGTGACAGAGAGTATTCATTCCACTCATTGCGTATTTGTTGACTCTTCTGTGGAAAATGTTGATGGTTTTATCTAATACATTGAACATGATAGAAGTCCATTTGTAAAGAATTTACTCTTTGTGTTAGCCTATTAACAATGCAGCCTGTTTTCCAAGTATTTAGTATTTGGGGCCCTTTAGTCCTTCATACTTTTATACTGGGTAAACAAGTTTAATTCCGGCTTTTCGGGTTTTATTTGCTTTAATTGTCAGTAGACTCTTTCCCTTCCTCCAGCAGTTTTGTCTTTTGCAAAAAGATGTACATTTTAATGATAAAGACAGATTTTAAACAAAGCCCTATTTGAACTATTCTGATTTTTGCCTTCTATGTTCTTATAAATCCACATTTTTATGATTTTATCAGTGTACATTTAATGTTATTCTGTTTATGTATTGTAAATATGTTCCATGATGTAAATTTCTTAATTGTCTTAGTAGCTCCATAATATTTATTGACACCATCATTTACTTCACTGCTATGTCAGTATGCCTATAATGGGGAAATAATTATTTCTAATGTTTTAGTATAATGACTAATGCTGTACTGAACATTTTTGTGCATATTACTTTTTCCTATGAATTATCTCCTTAGAAATTCTTGAAGTGGATTTACAAGATCAAAGGGTATGAACATGTTATGGCTTTTAATATATGCCAGTAGAATTTTTTTTTTTTAAGAATTGATGCAACTGTTGGTTTTGAATGACCTGAAATAATAGATTTCAGTATTGATCAGAAATAATCCTTCAATATAAGATTAGGCTGGTGAGTGCATCAAAATCTTAATTTTATCATGTTCATTATTAATTCCATATTCTTTCTAATTTGTGAAGTAATTATAAGGTATTATTTTAAATTAATCTCTAATGTAAGTGGAAAATCAATGTTATTATTTCTTTATCATATGCTCTGAATAAATATACATTACTATTTATTTGTAGGACTTGATTAGAGATCAAGGGTTTCGTAGTGACGGAGGTAAGTAGTGATTTCAATTAAAATTAGAAAACAACTCAGGAAAAATGCAATTGCTTTGCTGCTTGTCTCCTCTATATTTGCTTTTCTCATGAAGCACAGACACAGAGAAAAATGTGTAGAGAAAACCCAAAATTTATTGTATGAGTAGAGAAGAAGAAAGGACATAAAAAAGGAATCTTAGAATGTACTATTTACAATATTGAAATGTTATCAGTGTGGGAACTTAATTATTTTACCCACTTTATTAATTTCTAACGATCTACAAAACTGGAGCTGCTAAATTTCCTTTGGGATCCTCCTCTAATACTTAAAGATTCAGCTTATATTCAGTTAAAACTTTACTTTCCTAAATTATTCTTGGGGAAAATCTTTTGGATTGCCTGGCACAACTTTTCAGTGTGTCAGCATTTCCAAACACTTTATTTCAGTCTTCTAAAAATGTTTCAGATGTACCTTTTATAGACTGCACCCCCAATGGAAAGGCCCAGTTGCCCATTTATTATGTGAATTTAAGTAAGTAAGTGAGACACTGAATGGAAATTCTTACAGAATTTTCATTTGTTACTCTAACCCAGTGAAAATTGAGGGCATAAGAAAACATTACATAAGAAAACACTTTTAAAATGAAAATTTACCTCCATATGTTTTCCAAGAGATGGTATTTAAAACGATCTGGAAGTTTTCTTCCAGGTGGTCCTCTGTGCTTTATCTAATACGGAAGACCTCCAATACCCGCTTCTCTTGGTTAGAGTTGGTCTCTTCATCGTGACTTAGATCTTCAAAATACCTAAGCCCAGACTCAAAGATTTTTTATACTGAATAAACGTTGGATAAACTGTTTTTGTTATGTTTCTATGTATTTGAGAGAAACCACCAAAATATTGACAGCCCTGAATTAATGTGCTCTGGACATAGTATTTATACAGCACATAGCTTTCTAAAGGGTTTTTTTTTTTTCTGTTTGTTATTCCATGAGCCCGCCAATTAATGTTGCTGCAAGTTTGACTTTCATATGTCTTAATAGCTGTGGCTTTTGGTAATTTTGCCTGATACATCCAGCATTTAAATGTTGCCATCATGTTAGCATCACAGAGTTATCGTAGCTATAAAAACGGCCTGCTTAGTACCAAAAATCAAGTGGCATTCCTTGTCCTTTTTGAGTCACTTTTGAAAAATTATTGGGATTTTATGAAAATAGCACATTTTTTTTAATATCCAGAATTATTTTGCGAAGCAGGCTTCTGCTCATCTTACTTATTCCCCATGACTTCTTTCATTTCTTCTGTGTGTCTGTCTTCCTGTGTTTGCCTGCCCTCTCTTTCTCTTCTAACAGCCCCTTTGAACCAGCTGATGCGCTGTCTTCGGAAATACCAATCCCGGACTCCCAGTCCCCTCCTACATTCTGTCCCCAGTGAAATAGTGTTTGATTTTGAGCCTGGCCCAGTGTTCAGAGGTAGTTGGGCTCTTCTTTCTTGTTTTCACCCAAAACAAACTAAATATAAACTACAGATACTGTTTGTGCCTCACCCCTCACAGTGTGTGTTTGTAAGTGTGAAAGTTTTCAATACTAAATTTCTGCTTGGCCTGGCTGGAATGCTCTGAATGTGCTTCTCACACATACTCACGACCACGAGCTTTCTGTATGCTGTCTGTCTTAAATTTTTATAAGCAAGAAAATTCTGGGCTAAGATGTCCATCTTGTGTTTTGTTATATTACTTTTTGATCTTGATAATTTCTTAAACTCAGTGGGTAGCAGTAAATAATGTGGGGGGAGAGGGGTGGCTCTTCACCTGAATTCTTTTTATATTAATTCATTTAAGTGATCACTAAAGGTGACTACTAGTAATATCAGTTTTTGAGAGAATTAAAAAGGAAGCAGAAATCCCTTTTATGACATTTTGCTGGACTTTTGGCCTTATTTTTTTTATAGAATTGTATTTTTGTTAAAATAGGTATGTGTACTGACATCAAAGGTAGGGCATTTTTTAAAAGATGTGTAATATATTTGGTATTGTAGCATTCTTGAGGAAATTTGAGGGTTTGTGCTTCCAAGTATGCCCTAACATGAGGTAAAAGTCAGCAGTGTGACTTCACATTCTCATTCCATCTTGCCATATTTAAATGAGTGCTTAAACTGATTTTTAAAAATTTAAGTCAAATGTCTAGCTGTAAATATTTTTGCAGTTTTATTGCTCTTGCTCATTACTGTTATTTATTCAAAATGTAATAGAGCTTCAGGTTTTTGCTTTCTTAGATCAACTTACCAGAAAATTCATAGAATGGACTAGAAGTCAGACAGTACTGAATAAATAGTGCACAACGGAGCTGCATACATCAGAACTACAAAATGAGAGCAAGCCCTTAAGTCTTTATGATGCTGGGACTTATCAGTGGAAGAGAGAAAATGGACTGTGCTCTATTTAGTGGACATTCCAGATACTGTTTTCTTTAGAAACTTCAATATGACACTGTGCACATTCCACTAATATCATCTACTACATAGTAATAATAAAATTCCTACAGATTTGACACTGAAATGTTGTCATTGGTATCTATTCTAGGAAAGATAATGACTTTTCTTCCCCTAAGAATAGTAATCCCTTTTTTTAATCTTCAAATCTTTTCATTCTGTCTGTGCAAATACTACTGAACTGGCAGTGCTACTCAGGGCCACCGAGGAGCCATTGCCCTGAGCCCTCAGGATGAGGTCCTAGCATACATGAATTTAGATTTTGGCCGCTGAGTCAGTATGCGGAAAGTTTCCCATCAGTGAGGCCTGCAGCTCTGCCAGGTGAGGCCACTTGCAGAGTGAACCCCGGGCCTCACACTTGGCTACCTGAGTGTCTCCCTCTGTAGTGACTTCAGAGGTCATGGCACGTACTTTAATCTATAAAGGCAGAGATTTCTCAGAAGTCTTATTTGGCTTTGTTTAAATTAACTTTGTTGTGTAGGTAACACAATCTTTGTTAGAAGAATAAGCCTTTTGGAGCCAGTAATACTTGTTACTTGCCCAGTACTTGTTACTCTTAAATACTGTGGCATATACTGATAGTGTAAGACTCTTAATAATTTTAGTGGCTACTATGACAAAGCCAGATATTTTCAATATAAAGGCCATCATTAGGGGGTTTCCCCATTAGGGGGTTTCCATCTTTCTTTATAGTGGTTAAGATAACAGAGTAGCCCATTTTACTTATTAGACTTTTAAAATATTTTGCTTTCTTATTAGTCAAAGAAACAGGAACTTGGAAGTATTTAAAAATACCTTATTTTAGAGAGATTGTTGATTTTTTTTCTAGACTATAAAAATGTGTCTGTAATCAGATATTTTAATGGTCACTAAGTTAGTGAAAACTTAAAGAAATTACAGTATTCATCACCAGATAAGCCCCTTTGGGTCTGTCCTTTTCAGGGTGTCTGTGCTTGACCAGGCGCTGCGTTTTTTTAATTCCCTCCCTACCCTCTGCCCCAACAAATTAATGTACTTGATCTCCTGTAATGGATGCATTTTTCTTTTACTGACTTAGGATCGACCACAGGTTTGTCTGCCACCCCCCCTGCCTCCTTACCTGGCTCGCTTACCAATGTGAAAGCATTACAGAAGTCTCCAGGACCTCAGCGGGAAAGAAAATCATCTTCATCCTCAGAAGATAGGAATCGAATGGTGAGAATAAATTTCTATTTTTCTTATAAGCCATTTTTTTAATAGAAGTCACAGCCAAAGATAATGTCACTTTTTAGACATATTGATAAATCCACATGTGACACACAATTCACAAAATCAAATTAAAGACAATAATTTTTTTGTTTTAATCATATAGTCCCATGGGACTGATTTTTGCCTTCAAGTCTAACACAATTAGCTAAAGGCAGAATAATCTGCTTTTTATAAATAAGGAAGGCGAGTAAGCAAGTATTTTAGAAGCATGCTTGAAAACCTGGTCTGCCAATTAGTTGTCTTGCCTATTTGTAAAACTAACTTTCTGAGCTAATAATTTTAGCAGTGGGGTTTGCTGGTTGGGTGGTCTTATTTATTTACTTTGAGAGACAGGTGAGACATATGAAGAAATTTAGCACTGGCTGGGAGTAATAGATAAATTATCAGCAGTTACCATAATACAGTAACTTAAAATTTTCACCTTTCTGATGGGAAGCTCACAGGGATTATAACTGAGATGGAAAAAATGCACAAAATGATGTAAAAATAAACTATTGTATTACTTAAGAAAAATTTTTTTTACCTTTCAAGGCAAAAATCATCACAAATGTGCAATACTCATCTTGCCCCTGACTGTCCTCCAAGTGATAGACCCTTTTCAATTGATTTTAGTAATAAACGTGTCTTCATACTCAGTAAGTTTTAGTTGTTAATAAATTGTTTCCATCTTAATACTGACTTAGCGCTGAAGTTTAAGCTCCGTATTATAAGAATCATATTTCCGTTAGTCCTCCAGAATGGTGATTTGTTGTTTCAGTGGATCTTATTCTTTCCCTCACTTAATATCCCTGTTCAGCATAGGGGCACCCTTAGTGTGCAGCATAAGGCTTTCCCCCATTTGATTGCTTTTGCTTGACTTTTGCCCTATTTTTATTAAGAAAACTCTTGGCAGACGGGACTCCAGTGACGATTGGGAGATTCCTGATGGGCAGATCACAGTGGGACAAAGAATTGGATCTGGGTCATTTGGAACAGTCTACAAGGGAAAATGGCATGGTATGTATGTTGTGACCTTGCCTCAAATCACAATAGCAGTATCTCTGTCATTCTCTGTAAAATAAAGTCAAAAAGTGTTCATTATGTACACCATTAAGCTATTTTTATCAAATGCAAGAATTCTACAAAGATTTCTGATAAAAATTAACAGAAAATAAATACTGAATTTTCAGGGCCTCTCTGGTTGGCTCAGGGATTAAAATCTCAGCACTATCAAGCTATCACCAGCCACTGCAGCATGAGTTCCATCTCCGGCCAAGGAGCTGACCCACATGGTGTAGCAGACCTCTCCTGTCTGATCTGCTGCTCCCCTTAACAGTGTATTTCCGTAGGTGCACATATTCTGCTCCCTCCTCTGTCTGCTGAATCCTCTCACCGCCCCCCCCCCATCTCTGGCTTAACCCCCAGTTTTTGTATGCATTAATAATAAATCTTAAAAAAAAGAAAAATAGAAACTGGATTTTCAGCAACCAGGACTCACATTACAGTAATGATTTTTAAAGATGATCGTCCAGGTGATCTAATTCCCAAAATATTTCCTTCCTTTTAGAATCATTCTGCCGATAGATTAATTTATATGATAAACCACAAATAAACATGTTAGAAGTGGTATCACCAAAGACAGAAATGATCAGTAATCAAATAAAAAATGTTCAGCTTCACAAGTTATCAAAGAATTACAAATTCAGAATATAGAAATCATTGTTTTTCTCAAGTGAAAAAAGTCTTTAAATTGATCATAATTTAAGTTGCGATTGTAATGCCATTGATGGGAAAGTAAACACTACCAATGTTCTGGAAGGCAGTTTGGCAGTATGCATGTTGAGCAAACAGTTCAGTTTCTGGAACTTTATAATGATAAAGTAATTGGAGAGGAATAAACAGATGTGTGTTGCAAGTGAATTTAATATTAATGAAAAATGGAAATAGACATAAGTGCCAGTTAATGAGGAATTGGATGAATTGATAACTTCCAAGTATAATGAAGTAAAATGGTTTATTCGATCTGTATTTATTGGTATGGGAAAGGTGCCTGTGGAATATTAAATTTTACAAAGCAGTATGTATAAATCCCATAACAGGGTGCTACATAGAAATATATTTAACATGATGTTGAAAGCAGCCATTAGTATTTTAGCATGTATCTTTTTTAGCTTATCTTTTTACATAGACTCCTAAATTTTCAGCCTCACGAGTTGCACAGTCACATTGCATGCATGTAAAGGCCTCATAGAAGATAACATTAGTCTATAACAAGGGTCTTTTCTGAGTGACGTGGTAATGGAAAATTTAAATTGTTTTGTACATTGAAAATGTTTATTACCTCTGTGACTTTAATAATCAAGAAAAATCAGTTAAGTTCACTTAACCTATTCAAGTAAAATATACAGTTGATAAGACACACATACATGTACAAATTGCTGAACTCTCAAAACGAACGTATCTGTGTTCTATAAACAAAGGCATCACCAGCACTGTAGAAGTTCCTCTATGCTTCCCTTACTCTCAGCAACCACTGTCTTGACTTTACCAAAAAGTCTCTTTTGTGTTTGGTGCCTTTTACTTATTATTGTTTAAAAGCTTCATCTATATTGTGAAGTGTAGTTGATCATCATTCATTCTCTAATAGTATTCCACTGTGGCCAAAACATGGTTGTTTTCCTATCTGTTGAACATCTGAATGGTTTCTAGTTTGACGATTATGAATACTGCTGCTATGATCAGTACTTCTCTTTTGATGAATATATCTATTTGAGGGGGTATATACCTAAGAATTGTGGGGCCAGTTTTGTGAACGTTGTTTGTTTGGCTTGGGTACCTATTGTTGTCCACAGTATTATTTGTGTAGTGCCAGCCACTGGCAGTGTAGGAGTTCTACCTGTTTTGTGTTAACTTTTTTTTTTTTTTTTTTTTTTAAGCAGAAGCAATACACGTTATCCATAGGGTTGTTGTTGTTGTTTTAATGTTAACTACTTTGATAAAAATTTTTGTTTTCTATTAAAGCCAATCACCTTTGAACCTATCATCTGTTTTTAGCATTTAATTTGTAAATTCAACTGATGTAATTTTATTAATTAACCAGGAAAATATTGTGGGCACTTAATAGGTTAAACTAAATTTTGAGGTTAAAAATAAGGCTGACTATTTTTGCGATTGGTATTTTGAAATATTAATATAGAAATATCATTGTTAATTTTTTAACCTTAGAAAATTAATGCACGTTAGGAAATTAAGGTATAATCTATATGCTAATGAATATTGATAAAATTGGACACTGAAAAGACTCAAGAATTTTTAATACCTTTATGTTTATGAAGTGACATTTGCAATGATAATTACCTTTTAGGTGATGTGGCAGTGAAGATGTTGAATGTGACAGCACCCACACCTCAGCAGTTACAGGCCTTCAAAAATGAAGTAGGAGTACTCAGGTGAGCTTGTGTGATGGCGCTTCCAGAGAGGGAAACTGTTTTTCAGTAATAGCCAGTTTTAATTGTATAGATTTAGTCAATGTGCATAAAATAAACTTTGTCTTTAACTATAGTCTTTTAAGTGGTATGTATATTATAGTATAGTTGATAAAAGAACTAACCCTGCAAATACTCATCTCTGATCATGAAAAATAATACTTTCAGTGTGGAAAGAATACTCTCAAAATTCTAAACTTGTCACATTTAGTGATTGTACCAAGCCCTGGAATTTGAAGAACATTGAAATTAAAGTCAGTCCAGGGAAGGGTAACCCAAGTGGGATTAGGGTTTTAGGATTGTGACTGGGGGTAAGGTAATAAACAGAATTAAGCTCTTAAGTTCAAGAGAGTACAAACTTACTGTTTTATTCCAGAACAGGGAAATCAGTGGTGGGAGTTGTAGGAAATTATTTTTTCTCAACCCAAAAATATCTTTCTAAACTAGAACATTAAAAATAAAATGTGAGAGAAATTACTACAGTTTCAGTGATGAGCTTCCCACAATTGAAATCTTTTAAATTTATCTTATTGTTTTTTTTTTAAATAACTTTTTCTAGTAACATCTGACTGGTACACTGCTTTGGCTCGCTTTTTGCAAATTTGCTAATAAGGTTTATTAACATTTATTCTTTGTCACTCACATTTCTTTTTATAGGAAAACTCGACATGTGAATATCCTACTCTTCATGGGCTATTCAACAAAGCCACAGCTGGCCATCGTCACCCAGTGGTGTGAAGGCTCCAGCTTATATCACCATCTCCACATCATTGAGACCAAATTTGAGATGATCAAACTTATAGATATTGCAAGGCAGACTGCACAGGGCATGGAGTAAGTTCCATTCTGTTAAACCTCCTGTAAATTACTCTTGAAAACCACTAAAAGTGTTTTAAAGATTTTAGCTGTGCTTTTGGTTTGCCATTGAAATTACTGTCCAGCAGTGATGGACATTTTGAGCTAATGGTTAGCAATATTATACTATGAAATAAAAGTGTCTCTAGTACAGTATTCGAAACATATTTGCTAATAAATATGACTACAAAGTTATATTTAGCATGTATGATTTAACTAAGTAGTGAAGGTTCAGAAAACAGAACAGTCAGATAAAACAACTAAAAAGTCATGAACACTTATTGAGGTATATAAAATGACTTAATTTATTCACTTAGCATTCTATAGTTTCTACTGCAAAATGATTAATTAATAAAGTTAGGGTGAAAATATGCATTCTGGTAGTTTTGAGGACTTCAAATTGTGCTCATATCTGTTGAATTTTGCTATGTAATTTAAAGATAAGTTACTTTAAAATATGTTTGGAAAATCTGTGGGTAGTTTTAAAATATGTGTGTTTCTTAATTTAACAGTTTGTAGTATACAAACTGCTTCCACATACATAGGTCACTAGTCCTTTAATTTTTTATGTTTTCAAGTAGGTATTTTTATCTTCTGCTTACAGATAAGGAAACTGAGGCTCTAAAGTAAGGACACATATCAATAATTGGCATTAGAGGTGTTTAACTTAAAAGCAATCCAGTAACCACTATGGTGCTTTTACATTATAAAACTGGAATAAAAAGATAATATGTACTAAATTTGCAACTCTGACTCAAGATCACCTACAAGTACATGTAGAACCTGTACTCAAATCCAGATCTGGCTCATAAATCTTCCCACGGTCCTACTCTTTCTGTTTTAAAATAGTCAATAGCTCTTTCATTAGATTATTTACAGGACTGACTCTTAATACAACACATAATTACCTTTCTCAATAACATTCGCACTGGACTTGAAACTATCTCAAAAAAAGAAAAGAAAAACACCAAAATTCAGCTTTCCATATAAGTAAGTCAGAATCTGTTCCAATTTGAAAGTTATTTAAAATCTTGTGAAGACTAAAGCATGGAAAAAGTAAACATTATGAGAGTAATAAAGCTGATTCTGCACCCCTACCCCCACGCCCACCCCATCAGTCCCTTTGCTGTTTCTTCAGCAGGGCAAGCATTCTCTCTCCTGGGGACCTTTCTGTTTGTTATTTTCTCTTTGGATTACTCATCCCACAATTATCCATACAGCTTGTCACTGTGTTGCTCTACTCAGATGTCACCTTTCAGATGGAGCCTTCTCTGATCACCTTATAAACCTGGTGTGTACCTACCCCACCCTGCCACTCTCAATATCCCGTCCTTGTTTTTGTTTATTTGTGCACCCAATTCCATATGACATAGCTGTTTCTTGTCTGTCACCCTGCTAGAATAAAAGCTGTGTGAGTACAAGGGCTTTGTTTTCTTCTTTCTCTTACCCTATGCCTAACTAGGGCTGGCCTATGATAGGTACTCAGAACATATTTGTTAAACAAAAAAAAAAAAAGAATGATCACACACAACTGCATTTATTCATTTACTTTCTAGAAGAGAGGAAGACAAATCCTTCACATATCAAAGCTGAGAAATGTCAAGGAAAAGGAAACTAGACACAGATATGGTAAAAGAGCAGAAAGCAAAGGACTTTAGCTATAAACAGAGACAACAAATAGTGTATTACGATGTGTTTACAGAAACAGTGCAGGGCTAGCCTTGCTAGAGACAAGCAGGGTCAGGAAAGAACACTGCATTGGAGACAGACTGGCCTGAGGGGGGTCAGTGAAGAAAGCTCCCCTGAGGTGGGTCAGTGTCATGTGCCCATAGCTTTACAGGTTAGGGGCTATAAGCACAAACCGTTTTGGGCTGTGATCTACTCTGAAGTAGTGGTAACTCACTACATGGTTACTGTCTACAAGCATTGATCATCCCATCAGGTATATGCCAGATTTTATTTTACTAGCAGAAAAAGTTTAGAGCCTTATAAAAGAGCATATTTTTTATTATCAGCTTAAAATTAATCTAAGAAGGTGTTTCTGTTTTTCTTTCTGTTCTTTATAAGACAGTAACAACTGGTTAAATGTATCAGTATGTGTTTCATTTCTGAAAGCTGTGACAGATTGAAAATCCTCTTATTAAAATGGCTTTGTGGGCTTCAGGTTAAGGTAACAGATTATTGCTCTTCCTTGACACTCTATTAAAACTGTAATAATGGAATTTGCTTTTAGCATGGGCATGTAGGGGTGGAAATAAGAAAGGAATCAGTAGCAACAACATTTTAAAATCTAGAGAGCAGATGGAGAAGGGATAGTGGACTTCATAGTAGGTCCCAAAAGCTAAATCATTAGTTAGCAAAGAGGAAATAAAAACCTGATTTATACCATAAAATCCTCAAGTCTCAGAAATGGCCAGTGCCATGTTTCTCTGGGAACATGGCTACATAAATGCAGGAGAAGGAAGGCTACGTGAATGAGGAGATCCGTATGAAAGCGTTTCTGAATCGGACCTCCTGCTCTGTAACATTGGTGACTGCCCCTTCTGACACTACCGGTAGACGAGAAGTGCACTCTCTGCAGAGGGAGAAACATCCTCTGGACCAGAGACATGGAAATGAAACCTTCACCTGAGACAAGGGGATTGGGCGATAAATTCGCAGGTCCAAGCTCTGAATTGTCTCCTAGAATACTAGCAATTGAATTTGTCCCTTCAGGCAGGAGATGGAAGGGTCATCTCTGAAGCATCTTACTAGTGAAAAAGAAAAAAACAAAGCTAGTAGCACCAGGGATCGCATCAGATCAGTGAATCAGGAATTCCCAAACTAGAAGACCTTTGGTGTGCTCCAAGATCTCCAGCATTGTTACAGTCCTTGTCTTAGTCATAAAGCAGACTGTCCCTGGATCACCTGTCACCAAGGGAAAATCTGCAGTGGGACTGAAACACCAAACAGGAAAGAGGGCAAGTGGGTGTAGCTAGGAAAGCCAAGCCCTCACCCTTCCAAAAACAGCACTTTCCTCAGAGAGAGAAAGGATTTTCTCTCCATGAAACAAGAACAGATGCTTTAGAAGGAGCACTCAAGTGACAACAAAAAGGTTAAAATGTTGGTTTTTACTTCTGTATGTACGCTTAGAAATGACATTCTTTGAGATTATTTAAACTTAACTTTTAAATGTTAATTTAAAATATTCAAGTAGTTACTCAGATTTTCAGAATTTTCCTAAGGCACTCCTCAGTGAAAAAAATTTGAAAACTAGATTGCAAAATGCTATATGGTTTTATATTAGCTCACCTTTTTGTGAAACAAAACTCAAAAGACATCACAGGTTTTTTACAAATTAAGTTACATAAATATGTATAATTATTTACACAAACTATATAATTTAACCTGGTAGTGTTCCTGATTCTTGATGCAGGGGATACCTTGTTTTTCCTAATACTAATGACTAGAGCACATTATTTTCATTCCATTTGGCTGGACTTTGTTTTTGTTAGAAAATAGTCGAAATCTGTCCTAAGGTACAAGTTAGTAGCAGATAATAAGTTCAGCGGGATCACCTGATTATTCCAGACTAATTATTCACTATTTAACACTTGCTAGTTATTTTCAACTCTTTGTTGAGCTTACCTCTTGGCTCAGAGCCACCCATTTCAGCCTCTTTTGGGTCTCCCTTTGTGTTTTAATTTCCCCCTGGTTCTTCCCATAGATCAGATAAAACAAGTAGAATTCCTTGCATGCCTTACTTTTCCTATTTCCAATTCTTGTTCATCTTGAATACTAGTCAAAGTTTCATCTTAAGGACTTTGTTTTGGAATCAGGCCCAGCAACTTTTCCAGCTTGGGGCCTACTGAGGTAATTAACGGCTTCTTAGTGCCCATCCATTTCTCCTTCCTTCAGTTCCTGGTCCTGCTAAAAGCTCTTTGCATGCATAGCTGACTTTGTTTAACTCTGGTCATCCTCAGCTGCTACCCTACGGTAACTCCTTTTAATGCTTCTTGCCTGGTCCTTTCTTCCACCAGCATTTCACAAAGGACAGAACAAGCTAGATGTAGCCAACCAGTAAGTCCATAGACTTTTTGAATAGTAACCTAATTGCTTTTGCGAATTCCTCATTTCACAACATTCTACCCCTATGCTGTTTTATAGTTACTTTGAAGATGATCCTTTCTACCTTCTAAAATGTATTCTAAATGCCTACTATACAAGCAGAATAAGAGCATTCTGATTCACTGTATAAAAAAGCATTATAATAAGGAAAGTTGAATCATTAAAACTTTCAGATATGCCATTTTTAGTGTATTACAGAATATAAGCAGATGATTGATGGGTGACACTTTTTTCTGTGTGGTTCGGTCTTTGCTCAGTGAAAGATCACTTCTGACTCCTAGGTTTACCGGAAGAGACTGAGCTGTTCCAAAGGTAGATAGTTAAGGACACAAATTATTCGACAAATGAGGTTTCATATAGCATCTTATCATCTTCTCACCTGACAGTCATCAGTGAGACCTGAGTCATTTTGCAGCCCCCCAAACTATTTCAAGAATGGTCAGCCCACTATGTCATATTTTTACAGCACTTCTAATTTCAATATTATTATGGGTAATTTTTAATTTATTAGAAAATTTACCAAATGTTAAATCAAGAAGGCACATAGAGAAAGTCATGAATTCTATTTGACTATACTGATTGTCTGATGGATAAAAGCAGTAATGAAAAGGAGGATGCTGATGATAAGAAAAATGCAAACTGAAACAAAGCACTTTTCACCCACTGAGATGGGCAAAGTGCCTAAATACTGACAAGTCAAGTGTTGGTAAAGATTAGGGACTTTGCTCACTGGGATACTTCTGATAAAATCAACAGCCTTGAGGAGTTGTGGATATATCTGGTAAAATCAGTCCACCCCAGGTAACACTGGCCTTTGTGTTAAGAGATGTACATAAGAGAAGCTGTATTACTAGTGAATACAGTCCAGTAAAAAATTGGAAACAGAAAGGTGAAGGACTGGGTAAAGCATTGGCACATATGTGCTGGAGAGAGTGCACAGCCCATGAAGTATGCATGTATTTGTCAGTTTTAAAATATTAGGTGAGAAAAAGCAAGTTCCAACACGAAGCCACTTAAAATTTCAAAAACAAAGCATTTTTTCTATTAGAGGCGTTTTTAACTTCACGTGTGTTTGTAAACATGTTAAAATAAAAGGCTCAGTCGTGGTTGTCTCAGGGAGTGGCCAGTGGCGTCAGGAAGGCTGCGGTTATCAAGGAGGGCTTTATCTCCTTCTAAAATGGGACAGCGTTCTAATTGTCTTTTAATTTAAAAGACTAATAGTTTTATTTTCACAAACTTTCTACAAATACAAACTTTGCAAAAGATAGGAAAGAGTTGTATAAAAAAATTTAACACAGTTGATGAGAATAAGTGATTTCTACATTATTATTTTAAATGCCAGTAGTGTTACCATATACAGCAATGTATATGGTAATTATAGCATACAGAGTTCCCGTTTCATGATAGTTTAATTCTAGCTTTTTGGATTTAGGGTTTTTCAAATTTATGATGGTGTGACAGCAGCGCAAAGTCAAACTTGTAGCCAGCCACTCCATCGGGAGAGTAACAGCCCATACTCTGTACTGTGTTGCCGATACTGAACTGTATTTCCAGATTACAGTGGGTTTACCAGGACGTAGCCCTATGTTCAATTGACACTGTACTTAATATATGCCAGACATTGCACTTCATACATACTGGCTCATTTAATCTCAGCAACCCTGTGTGAGGTAGGTCCTTTTATCCCCTTCTTACAATAAGTTAAAATAGGATCTAGAAAGGTCAAGGGACTTGCCCTAGGCACTTAGGCTCCAGAATGCATCTCCTTAACCTTTATACATGCTGCTTCTCCAGCTGAATTCTTCCTTTCTGGAACTTGAAGTGGGGCCTATGTCATAGTATTAACAAGGCAACCCCACAAGGAAATAGAATGGTCTGGGTGGGAGTCCTTACCACACACTTAAAAAACTAAGAACAAGACCCAACTGTAGGCACACATAAAAAAGTTAATAGAAGTTTTATTTACAAAGGAAATGGAGGTAACCCAAAGAGGTTAACCAGTCAGTGCACCCTATTGAGAGCCCACTGAAAGCAGGGAAACTGAGATTGTGTAGGCCCACATGTGTTTGGGTCTTATACCATACATGGCCTCTTTATCCACCCTTAGTTCCCAGCATTCCCCCTTCAGAAGGCAAGAGTCATGGCAGATTCACGGCATGATGGGATTTGTAATGCTGGGGCACCTTGGATCTCTGGCATGAGACGGGGTTGGAGTCCATAAGCCATCACAGGGTGGAGTTCATTCAGAACATTCGCCTCACGGACAGTAAGGCATTCATGCTTTCAGATCCACTGTTCCTCTCTCTAGACACACTCCTAAGGCCTCTGTTTTCAAACTTCACTACCTCTGTTCCAGGGTCAGCTGATGATGTTGCTTGTCCTTTCATTAAGAAAATGAGGAATGGGCCTCCCTGGTGGCACAAGGGATCAAGTCTCAGTGCTATCACCAGCTACTGAGGCATAAGTTCAATCCCCAGCCAGGGAGGTGACCCAGAGGGCACAGCAGACCTCTCCTGTCACCCTTTGCTCCCCTCAGCAGTGTGTTTCGGTTGATCTGCCTGTTCTGTTCCCCACTCTGTCTCTGGTGAATCCTTTTACTCCCCTGCACCTCTGGCCTGCACCCCAGCTTTTTGTATACATAAAGAAATCTTCACAATAAATAACAATAACATTAAGGCGCTCATTGGCTCCTCTAGTGTCTTCACACTTCTCCCAGAAAGAAAACCCAGGTCCTTACAATAAGTCTTTCTCATTCTGGGGGTCACCTTTTCTGCTACCTCTTCCAATTCATGATTCCTTTTCTCCCTCTGGACTATGGGAAGCCAGTCCCACCTTAAGGTTGTGCCTGGCTAGTTCTCTGACTGTTGTGTTCCCATTTCATGCCTGTACGACTCTCCCATCTCTCCTATGAGTCTTTACTCATTATACTCTAAAATCACAGCTCCCTGTAATTCAGCATTCCCTATCTCCTGCCCACTTCTCACTTAAAGTTCACGACCTTGTGGTATATGTTTTGGTGATTTCTTTTTGTCATCTGGACTAAAATGTAACATCTTAAAGGTAGACATTTATATCAAAGACTTAGAACAGTTATTGCTTAACATATAGTGGGATTTCCATAAATATGTGTAGAATAAATAAAAGAATTCATAAAATTAAATGCTATTACCTCCACTTTATAGGTTAGGAATCCGAGATTATAGAGATATGTCATTTACCCAAGATTATATGGCTGAAAGGGACAAGTTGGAATTCAAACTCAAATCTGCTCAAAACCCGAACCCCTGAAAAACACAAAACCCATATCCTTTGTATCCTGTCTAATGAGTCTTCGTGGCCTTGCTTCCCCACCCCCCCACCCCCAACATATTGGAAGTACTGCCTTTTCCTGCTCACAAAAAACAAACAAAACCATTTAGGTTGTGAATTCAAAGAATCTAAAATATTCTGAAAGCTTTAATATGCAAAAGGGCAGT
The DNA here is from genome assembly GCF_000260355.1 of Condylura cristata. Lineage (NCBI taxonomy): Eukaryota > Metazoa > Chordata > Mammalia > Eulipotyphla > Talpidae > Condylura > Condylura cristata. The sequence goes on along the minus strand of NW_004567106.1, from coordinate 67,349,665 downwards.
TAGTAATTCCATTTTAAAGACATTTTGTTTTTTTTTTTCATGTAGATAACCAGTAGCTCCAGCAATATTTGCTGAAAATACTTTTCCTTTACCCCACTGAATTACTTTGCTTTTATGAATAAATATGGCTCCAATTTTATGTATTCTTACTTGTGCATGTTTGAAATGACATTTTAATGAGAATAGCATGGTTTATGTTATCCCACGTTTATAATAAATCTCATATATTCTGTCAGATCTTTCTTGTGCTTAGATGCTATGGTGAGAGAGTCTTCCTACAGGCATTATGCCCTGTCTATTGCATATATGAAGTAAAAGAAATACCATTTCCATGGATTGAAAAACTCAACATTGTTAAGATACCAAGTTTTTGCAGATTCATCTATAGATTTAATGCAGTCCCAACCAATATCTCAGTAGGCTTTTATGTAGAAAATGCATATGGAAATACAGTGACTAGAATAGGTTAAAATAAGACAAATTGAGGAAGGACAAAATTGGAGGGTTCTATTGTGAGATTTCAAAATTTACAGTCAAATTAGTAATCAAGATAGTGTGATGCTGGTATAACAATAAACATACAAATCAACAAAACAAAATAGGAAGCTTAGAAATAGATCAATATGTATGTCTATGGGAAGTTTATTTTTTTACTAAGTTGCTAAGACATCTTAGTAAGAAGAGAAAAGGATAGTCCTTTCAGCAAATGTTATGAAATAACTAAATGCCGATATAGAGGGGGAAAGTTAACATTAACCTTTACCTAACCGAAGATATAAATATTAACTCAAAATGGGTCAAAGATGTTAGACTAAATCTAAAACTTCAGAATAAACATACGAGAAAATCTTTGTGGTATGAAAATGGAGATTTCTTAGGACATAAGAAGTAAGGGCCATAAAAGAAAAAAAGATAATAATAAATTAGACTTCATTCAAGTCAAAACTTATTGGAGAGACACTTAAGAAAAATAAAAGGATAAGCCCCAGATTTGGAGAAGTGTTCATAACAACATACGTCTGATGGAAGATATTAAACATATCAAAAAACTTGCAACTCAATAATCAAACTGTGGAATGAAATAGTAAGAGATATGAATACTTTATTAAAGAAGATACATGAATGAATGACAAATTAGCACAATCAAAGATCTTCCCTAGCATCATTAGATGTTAGGGAAATGCAAATTAAAACTGGGACATCTCTCCCTGTATACACACCCTCGAGAATGCTCACCATCAAAACCAGCAGTGTCAAGGATTGGCAAGAGGGCGGAGCTGTACAGTCCCTATACATTGGGGGTGAGGATCTTAAATGCTACAACCACTTTGACAGTTTCTTTGAAGGAAAACATTGCCATGGGGGTAGTCTCTAGCCTAGTTTGTGGCCAAAAGATATAAAAACATAAATCAAAAATAAAGACATGTATGTGAATGTCTATAGTATCTTACTCATAATTACAAAAAAAAAGGAACAACCCAAATATCCAGCAAATAAATGCATAAAATATTGCTTGTGACCAGTTTGTGTATCTCAATTGTTATGCTGAGCAGTAGAATGGAGACTAAAACTTGAAGCTGTGTTTGCATAAACTAGCATTCTGTAACCGTTATGCAGTCCAGCATCTGCTTAATTGTCCATAGGCGGCTGGGGAAATTCATCTTGCTGAAGTCTGATGAACTTTTGTGGAATCGTGCAGTACTAGGTAAAATAGAAGTGAAATGCCAATGTTAGCATAAGCTTGTTGCTTGGTTTTAGAAAAGCTGAAACTAGTTAAGTGAGACACTGAGAGGTAAATAGATTGGTAAGGCAGGCAAGTGGTGTAGCTACAGTATTTGAATTTCAGCAAGATGACTTGGATGTTATCTCTCATGATGTTCTGGAGGTTAAGGTCAAGAAATACAACATTCAAGACAGTTTAGGTTCATACTGTTTAATGATTACATGAGGTGCTATCAAACTGAAAGTCAGCGATTTCTGTCCTCACTCTATGGAAGAATCCTAAAGGAGGACATTTTCAGCATGCTGATCTTAAAAAGCTTTTTAGTAGAAACAAAAATGTTTATTAGCTTAAATTATAAGCCATGTCTTCAAAATATAAAATCTCATTTCCAAAAAGAGGAGTGCGCGAATGCAGAATGGTAAAATGTTTTGTACAGGCAGTGCATAAAGAACAGCCCTCTGGAGTTGTAGCAGAACATAATTGCAATGGACTTAGTGGCGTGACTGGGCTGTCTTGCTAATCCCAGTAACAGTAATGACTAGGTAAAATTTTTTGTAAGCCCCCCAGAGGAAGATAAAGAGGTGTGTCACTGGCCTGTGTTGGTCAGATCAAATCTAAGGTTTAAGATTTACTTTGAGGGCATCATATTATGCTCTAGAAAAAATGCTGAAAGTCTAACTCTTGGATAGAATTTGAAATGAGTAATGCTGAGAAGAAATTTTACCAGTTGATTTCCTAGCTTTAAAATGAAATGATTCTGTGAGTGGACATTTTTTCTTAAGAGGAAACCTATCAAGAGGATTTGATGTTCATTCAGTTTATAGCATGTTATTTCCTGCTTTTTTTTTTTTAACAAACTTGTAACACCCCCATAACATTTTCGAAAGGTAAGAGGGAGGTCCAATTTAATTGCCCTAAATTATGGATGGGCATCTATATCACTTGTAGCAAAATAAAGTTGATTTATTCTTGTTCTCTTCAAGTTATGTATTTTGGCATCCTCCATTATAACTGATTGGTGCTTATGAAATCATATGTTAATATCAACCTGTTTAGGCTTACTCAAGGTAGTCATTACTCTGAGTATATGATGTAGGGATATGGTTATGATCTTCATTCACCCAGCTTGGGGACTTGAACTCCTTACCTTTCCAACCATCCATTACACAGACTTGGGATTTTACTCTTTTGCTCCTTTTACTATAGAAATGTTACAGAAGGACTTATGAAATGAGATAAAAAGTAGGGAAGCTGTAAACAGTCACAGGTTATATGGCGGCAGCATCTCTGTTGCTTCTATTTGTGGTTTTGGTCTGTAAGAGATTGTTGCTATGCAGTTCTCCACTGTTATCACTAGCTCAGGATTATATGTATATATGTTAATTATCACACATTTCTGTTAGAAATTTCCTAGTCAGAAATTTCCTCTCTGTAACCTTCCTGTTATATTTCTACTTTATTCTGACATATTTCCTGAAAATATTGACACCATCCATCAAGAATACTTTTTATCTTTCCTTATAACTTTATCATGTCTACATATTTTCGCGTTTGCCACCCATTTGTGGCTGTTGTTTTTCATTTCAGAGGGGGCAGAACCTCTTTCTAAAGCCCATACCTCTGTGTACCAGACCGCTGACTGAAGCACTGATCACCACCACCACCATCACCACTCACCCTCCTTTCTTCCTAGAGAAGACAAGGTCTCTCCATCTTGAAACGCTTTTGATTGAGACCCTTTTTCTCTGTCTTAACCTTTCTATGTCACTGCAGAACTTTTGAGCAAATAGGGCCTATACTTGACAACACATTTTCTTTCAGAGGAAGAATGCTAGTGTAATGAAGTAGAACTCTGGGCCTGAAGTCTTCACAGGGTAATCAGATTTCGGCAGATGTTGTGAAGGAAATAAACAGTACAAAGTGAGAGAATGATTGAGAGCAAGGGGTTATTGTGTACAAACAGTGATTTTGAAATGATTTTGTCTGTAAAATAAAGGTTTCAGTATCTTTTGGAGAATGAGGAAGCTTAAATGCAGAACACATAAATAATAAATTTCCATGTTTAAGTGTTTATATAATTTTGCTTATACCATTTGCATTTGAAGTTCTCATTTTAAGGGAAAACTTATTTCTTAATGGTTAAATCTAACCTGATTTTCAGAAGTGTCATATCTCTTCTCTCCAATATTAAGCGAAGAAAAACAACCTTAACTATTGTGCCCATGTATCTCATTGTAGGTGAGTCAGTGGACATGTATTGCTTACCACATGCCAGGCGCTGTACTGGAGATTAACCAGAAATAAACTAGATATAGCCCTTCCCTCGGTGGACTCAGCTGGAGCAGTTCTTTAGGAGCAGCATCAGTGATTTAAACATTTTTACTTTAAAACAGATTCACTGTGGCCATTATAGAGGAAGTTTGTTCCTCAGAAATTTAAAGAACTTATTTTAAGAATGTATGATACTTTCCTTAAAAATGATCTTAATTTTAACCATCAAACTTCCATATGTAAGTGGAGTTTACATTCTAAATAGAAAATGAACACAGTTGGGGGATATACATGAATCAAGCTATTACTACAATAACTAAGCCGAACAGAGGGGGTAACTTCCGGTTGGGTGAATCAGAATTTATGTTCAATCTTTAAGTATAGATATGAATAGATGAAGGAAAACGAAGGCTAATTACTGTGGGGCAGACTTGGGAGGAAAGCATTGATCACAGGTGGGATTAGGTATAAAGATATATATAAAGGACACTTGACTGAAATGAAAGGTTTGTATTAGTAAATAGTAAAAGATAAGCAAAGTCTTTTAATAAGAAAGATTTGATTGTACTCTTGTAATATAGTCCTATAATCCTAGATTCATTTACAGCCTGTTGTAATAGTTCTTATGTAAAAGCTTTATTACATCGTACAGATTACAATTGTGTCATGATTCTAATGTTTATTTACACCCCTAAATATGTTCTATGGATTTTTCAAGGCCAGTCTTTACCCCTACTCAGGTTAAAATGATGTTTTGTTTTTCAGTTATTTACATGCCAAGTCAATCATCCACAGAGACCTCAAGAGTAATAGTATCCTTCTTGAAATTCGTCTGCGAAGTTTGAAAACATCCTGTCTTTTTCTTCTGCATTTTGTCTTCACATTGTGTAAAAACAGTTTTCATGCTAAACTCGACATGCTATACAGAGAATTTATACATGGGTTTGCATGAGAGGATAGGAGAGCAAGGTACTACAACCTGCCTTGGGTTTCTGAATGATGATCATTGCCAAAGTATCTGTCAAGTCTTCATGACAATAGGGCAGTTTTTGATTGTTAATGTTCTTTTACCTATAAAACAATAGTGTTGTAAATCAGCATTACTTCAATAAATGATTTTTTAAAAACTGATAGTTTCGAAGCTATCTACTAACTTAATTCAGCCGGTCCGTTATTGAGATACAATTGAAAGTTCCAAATTACTTAAAAGTGAGGTGAGAAAAACAGTTTTTCGTCTTCCCTATACCTGGATTAAGACCCTGTCTGTACTTTGATTGCCCTGAAGCCTTTAAGGCTTCCCCCACATGTAAAATCTGCCAAGACCCTTTCAGGAAAAGGAAAGCCTCTCACCTCATCCTACCACATTTCAGGCCCCCAAACGCCTAAATGCAGGTCATGTAGACCATATAGAACTAGTTTTTTGAACAGGTTTATTAACTTTAAGAGGAATTACTGAATATTACACCTTTAAAGAGAACAACATATTTCAGAATTGGAGAAATTGGATCGCTACTTAAAATTGTCATAATGCTTGCTCTTGTAGGAAAATATATTATTTTCCTTTCCTTAACTACACCTCAGATATTTTTCTTCATGAAGACCTCACAGTAAAAATAGGTGATTTTGGTCTAGCCACAGTGAAATCTCGGTGGAGTGGGTCCCACCAGTTTGAACAGTTGTCTGGATCCATTCTGTGGATGGTAAGAATTGAGGCTTTTTTTTTCCTCCATTAATTAAGCTTTCAGTCCCTTTTAATGCTGCTGAGTTATTAGAAAGTAATTAAAGGTTTCAACTACAGTATTTTCATCATTCCCAATATTCACAGAAATCACTGTTAACCTCTTTATGTAAGTGGATGTTAACTTTATTGTTTATCTTTAAAAATAAGATGATGAAGCAGTTTAAAGCAAAAATGTATATTGTAGGTACTTTAAATTTTGTTCCAAATTTTCTCTTTAAAATATTTTGTGTTCAAAATAGTTTGTGCTCCCTGCTTTCAAAAAAAAATAAGAAAGTATGCAATTTAAGCAGGCATGATTAAGGTTTTGCCATTAAGGTTTTGTCAAGAGAACTACTCTAAGAGAAGGACTGTTTCACAATCTTCTTTAAGCCTGCACGGGAAAGTTGCTTCCTGAACTGTGTGATTCCGGGGCAGCTGACAGAGGAAAGGCAACAGACAGAGAGGTGGCTTACACTGTCAGCCTTGTGCTACCCTCGACAGCACATATGTATCCATATTTCTGCGTTGTGAAAAAGTAGTTCAAGAATAGGGAGCTCAAACTCCTGTCCAGTGCTGCAGCAGGCTGTGATAGGGCCATCGGGTCAGTCTGTAAGCCAGCAATTCTCAGCAGCATCCCACAACTCTCCCAGGAGTTCCCCAAGGCTGGCGCTGTGTGAGCCCAGTTTTCTTCATATCCTTCAGACAGAATAACGCATCACAGCCAGTTGGGTGCAGAAGCAAATGGGTGCTGGAGTAGCTGGTGCCAGCAGCCTCCCAGTCAGTGAGAATCCCTGCTGTCCTTCTCACCAAAAGTGTCTTTTAAAAATGGATGATCCAGTGTAACATCTAATGGTCATCTTGTCATTTAGTGTTTTGACAGTTTCTCAGTTATGTTTTAATATTATAAATATCCACAGATAACAATCCACATAAAATCTCCTTGGGTCCCGGAACATCAATAATTTTTAAGAGTCCTGAGGTCATACGTTTGAGAACTGCTACTCTAAGCCAAGTTCAGGGTTTCCCAAAACTACTAGTGCACTTTTAACTGTAACTGCCTGAACCTGCACTGAGACGCCCCCTGGAAACAGAAGTTTCAGGGACTTTCCAAACCACATTTGCCTACTATCCAGGGTCTGTGGAGCAGCTCCGGGAAGGGAATTCTGAGGTGGGAGTCTGAGGCCAGTTAGGTTAAGTACAGCTATAGTGTCTTACAGCAATACATGGAGTGAGGCAGGTAGCAAAGTGGAGGCTCCGCTCTGGTGCCAGTGCTTGGCTCTTACCCTGCACCTCTGAGCGCCCCTCTGCCCCGTCCTTCCTCTGTAATGTTGGCTTGGACTAAATATATATTTAACTTTAAGAATAAGCAAGAGTTTGCTGAGTCAGAATTGTAATCTGGATCTATCTCAGCAACACTAGGCACACTTTGTGACAAAGAAGTCACTCTATCCTAAGGAGAGTTAATAAGGCAGATTTTAAGTCCTGAAATTGTAAAACTTAAATTCCAAAGCAACAACCGAGACCTGTTTCAAAGGTGCGCTTATTTTAACTGGGGGAGAACGACTCAGGCAAGCTTGTTAGATTTGTACCTTACAAAAATCTTAGCTTTTGTGTGAGTAGATTACTAACATGAAGTTTTATATTCCTTCTAATTTATTTTTTGTTGATACAAGGTGGGTGGGGTCATTCTTTATCCCACCAAGAGAGTAGCCAGTGGATGCCTCAATTGCCAAATAAATCTTTGAGAGACAAATGTGGGAGACTTGCATAGACAAGGGGAGAGAAACATTTGGTTGGAACTAGCAATACAGTTTCTGACTATAACATCTTCTCAACCTCATTTAAGTCTTAGAAGAAAAAGAAACCTTTGTGTGAAAATTTTACAAATCAGTAAGTTGAGGATTAGTCGTGCGTTTCTTATATTTACAAAGATGGCATACAAATTCATGAAACTACAACAGTGAGATAAAGCTAAGTTTTAAAAAGACAATGTTTCAACTGACTTATTTCTCTGTCCCTCACAAAAACTGTGTCCATAACTTGAAAATTATGTCTGTATCATACCAGCCTCTCAATATTCTGACTTGTTCGTAACATCACAGCTGAGTGTGGTTTCTTTTTTTCTTTTCTAAAGGTTTATTTATTTATGCATACAGAACTGGGGTACAAGCCAGAGGTGCAGGGGCGGTGAGAGGATTCACCAGAGACAGAGTGGGGAGCAGAACAGGCCGACTGACCAAGTACACTGCTGAGGGGAGCAGTGGGCAGGTCAAGAGAGGTCTCCCACACCATGTGGGTCAGCTCCAGGGCTGGGGATCAAACTCATGCTGAAGTGGCTTTGGCTTCTTTAGTGCTGTGCTTTAACCACCTGCTCCACCACCGAGTGTGGTTTCTTTTATACTGTAGTAATAAACATAAGTAGGAACAGCCTTCTCCACCTCTCTCACCCTCATCCAGATCTCACACACTTTTCGTCGGTGCTTCTATTGGTTTGACGTTAAAATCATCAAGGGAGCCCTCCCTGGTGGCACAGCGGGTTAAAGCACAGCACTGAGAAGCTAAAGCCACTTCTTCATGAGTTCGATTCCCGCCTGCCCCGGAGGAGACCACATGGCGCGGCAGACCTCTCCTGGCCCGCCCGCTGCTCCCCCCAGCAGTGTACTTCGTTGATCTGCCTGTTCTGCTCCCCACTCTGTCTCTGGTGAAGCTTCTCGCCGCCCCTGAGCCTCTGGCCTGTACCCCAGTTCTGTATGTATAAATAAATAAATCTTAAAAAAAATCATCAAGGGAGCTTTAAAAACCAGCTCTGTTTGGACCCCAGCCCCAGATACTGATGTTAGATTATTGCACTTGAATGTGGTCTGGAAGTCTAGAGGATCGAGGCTGCACAGGTGATTCTGGTTGGCAGCTGCAGCTGATACCTCAGGATCTTGCTGTTCTGGCCTGGTGTGAACCTGACTTGCCTTCCCCCGGCCAGTGGCAGGGATGTTGTTTCAGGGTTTTCAGCTGTTTTTGCAGTTGATTGTTCTAACAATTGTTAATTGTTTTTATTAATTGTTTCACAAAGTTTTGCTTAATATGATGCAATTCCTTCCAAATGAAAAGATAGACCAACAAAAGGAATCTTTCATGCTAGTATTTAACCAGATAATTGTATTTCGTGTGAGCAGTAAGCAAGTCTAGCTGTAGACCACAGTGACTGAGATGTCTAAAGCATAGCGAGTGTGGTCTGGTCTCTGTGTTTGCCCAAGACGTCGCATAAACGATTCCTGTGCCATGTCTATTAAATCTATCTGCTGTCTGTTGCTGTTGTTAATAAAGCATCTTGACATGTTTCTACTGCATTGGGAGACAGGAAGGGGACTGGAGCTTATCAGTATTGAAATGTTCTCATTGTCTCCAGTGCCCTGAGATGAGGCTTATTTGTACGGTGGAAAGAGCCTGAATTCTCGGACAGTTACCATATTGCCCAAACATAACTACAGATCTAGTATCTCTTCAGTGCTCAGGAACAGGAGTAAGAATGGATGATTGATAGAGTAGCTTGTTTAAGAATTCAAATGGCTAATAAATTATCAAGTGGCAGATAAATTATCAAGTCTTAGTAACATGTTAAGAATATTAGCAAGTGTTGTACCCCCATGTTTATTGCTACTTTATTTACAATTGGAAAAACATGGAAGCAGCCCAAATGCCCAAAAGTAGATGACTGGATTAGAAAGATGTGGTACATATATACAATGGAATATTAC